>NW_011494717.1:4020442-4075115 GCF_000754665.1 Bison bison bison | reverse complement strand
TCCATCACCAACTCCCGGAGTTCACTCAGACTCACGTCCATCGAGTCAGTGATGCCATCCAGCCATCTCATCCTCTGTTGTCCCCTTCTCCTCCTGCCCCCAATCCCTCCCAGCATCAGAGGCCTTTCCAATGAGTCAACTCTTCACATGAGGTGGCCAAAGTACTGGAGTTTCAGCTTTAGCAGCATTCCTTCCAAAGAACACCCAGGACTGATTTCCTTTAAAATGGACTGGTTGGATCAGAATTCTTGCAGTCCAAGAGACTCTCAAGAGTCTTCTCCAACACCACAATTCAAAAGCATCAATTCTTCAGTGCTCAGCTTTCTTCACAGTCCAACTCTCACATCCATACATGACTACTGGAAAACCATAGCCTTGACTACACGGAACTTTGTTGGCAAAGTTATGCCTCTGCTTTTCAATATGCTATCTAGATTGGTCATAATTTTCCTTCCAAGGAGTAAGCGTCTTTTAATTTCATGGCTGCAATCACCATCTGCAGTGATTTTGGAGCCCCCAAAAATAAAGTCTGACACTGTTTCCACTATTTCCCCATCTATTTCCCATGAAGTGATGGGACCAGATGCCATGATCTTAGTTTTCTGAATGCTGAGCTTTAAGCCAACTTTTTCACTCTTCTCTTTCACTTTCATCAAGAGGCTTTTTAGTTCCTCTTCACTTTCTGCCATAAGGGTGGTATTATCTGCATATCTGAGGTCATTGATATTTCTCCCAGCAATCTTGATTCCAGCTTTTGCTTCTTCTAGCCCAGCATTTCTTGTGACTGCATATAAGTTGAATAAGCAGGGTGACAATATACAGCTTATATTCCAATATACCAGTGGTCTGGTATTCCCATCTCTTTCAGAATTTTCCGCAGTTTATTGTGATCCACACAGTCAAAGGCTTTGGCATAGTCAATAAAGCAGAAATAGATGTTTTTCTGGAACTCTCTTGCTTTTTCCATGATCCAGTGGATGTTGGCAATTTGATCTCTGGTTCCTCTGCCTTTTCTAAAACCAGCTTGAACATCTGGAAATTCAAGGTTCATGTATTGCTGAAACCTGGCTTGGAGAATTTTGAGCATTACTTTACTAGCGTGTGAGATGAGTGCAATTGTGTGGTAGTTTGAGCATTCTTTGGCATTGCCTTTCTTTGGGATTGGAATGAAAACTGACCTTTTCCAGTCCTGTGGCCACTGCTGAGTTTTCCAAATTTGCTGGCATATTGAGTCCAACACTTTCACAGCATCATCTTTCAGGATTTGAAACAGCTCAACTGGAATTCCATCACCTTCACTAGCTTTGTCCATAGTGATGCTTTCTAAGGCCTACTTGACTTCACATTCCAGGATGTCTGGCTCTAGGTCAGTGATCACACCATCGTGATTATCTGGGTCGTGAAGATCTTTTTTGTACAGTTCTTCTGTGTATTCTTGCCACCTCTTCTTAATATCTTCTGCTTCTGTTAGGTCCATACCATTTCTGTCCTTTATTGAGCCCATCTTTGCACGAAATGTTCCCTTGGTATCTCTAATTTTCTTGAAAAGATCTCTAGTCTTTCCCATTCTGCTGTTTTCCTCTATTTCTTTGCACTTATCGCTGAGGAAGGCTTTCTTATCTCTCCTTGCTATTCTTTGGAACTCTACATTCAGATGCATATATCTTTCCTTTTCTCCTTTGCTTTTCACTTCTCTTCTTTTCACAGCTATTTGTAAGGCCTCCCCAGAGAGCCATTTTACTTTTTTGCATTTCTTTTCCATGGGGATGGTCTTGATCCCTGTCTCCTGTACAATGTCATGAACCTCCGTCCATAGTTCATCAGGCACTCTATCTATCAGATCTAGTCCCTTAAATCTATTTCTCACTTCCACCATATAATCATAAGGGATTTGATTTAGGTCATACATGAATGGTCTGCTGGTTTTCCCTACTTTCTTCAATTTAAGTCTGAATTTTGCAATAAGGTGTTCATGATCTGAGGCACAGTCAACTCCTGGTCTTGTTTTTGCTGACTGTATAGAGCTTCTCCATCTTTGGCTGCAAAGAATATAATCAGTCTGATTTCGGTGTTGACCATCTGGTGACGTCCATGTGTAGAGTCTTCTCTTGTGTTGTTGGAAGAGGGTGTTTGCTATGACCAGTGCGTTCTCTTGGGAAAACTCTATTAGGCTTTGCCCTGCTTCATTCCATATTCCAAGGCCAAATGTGCCTGTTACTCCAGGTGTTTCTTGACTTCCTACTTTTGCATTCCAGTCCCCTATAATGAAAAGGACATCTTTTTTGGGTGTTAGTTCTAAAAGGTCTTGTAGGTCTTCATAAAACTGTTCAACTTCAGCTTCTTCAGTGTTACTGGTTGGGGCATAGACTTGGATTACTGTGATATTGAATGGTTTGCCTTGGAAATGAACAGAGATCATTCTGTCATTTTTCAGATTGCATCCAAGTACTGCATTTCGGACTCTTTTATTGACCATGATGGCTACTCCATTTCTTCTAAGGGATTCCTGCCTGCAGTAGTAGATATAATGGTCATCTGAGTTAAATTCACCCATTCCAGTCCATTTCAGTTCACTGATTCCTAGAATGTCAACGTTCACTCTTGGTCCTGTTTGACCGCTTCCAATTTGCCTTGATTCATGGACCTGACATTTCAGGTTCCTATGCAATATTGCTCTTTACAGCATCGGACCTTGCTTCTATCACCAGTCACATCCACAACTAGGTATTGTTTTTGCTTTGGCTCCATCCCTTCATTCTTTCTGGAGTTTTTTCCACTGATCTCCAGTAGCATATTGGGCACCTACTGACCTGGGGAGTTCCTCTTTCAGTATCCTATCATTTTGCCTCTTCATACTGTTCAGGAGATGAGAAAAGCAAAGACAAAGGGGCCAGACAAGGTTTTGCTGGATTAGTGTGGATATCGTTAGGACTGGGAACAAAATTGTGTAAACTTGGGCTGTAAACTCTATCTATCTGTCTTAGGTCTTGGAAATCAACCAAAATAATGCCATGTGGAAAGCATCAGGCAGTTGGTCACTCAGTCGTGTCTGACTCTTTATGACCCCATGGACCACAGCAGGCCAGGCCTCCCTATCCATAACCAACTCCCCGAGTTTACTCAAAACTCATGTCATTGAGTCAGTGATGCCATCCAACCATCTCATCCTCTGTCGTCCCTTTGTCCTCCTGCCTTCAATCTTTCCCAGCATCAGGGGTTTTTCAAACAAGGCAGCTCTTCGCATCAGGTGGCCAAAGTATTAGAGCTTCAGCTTTGGCATCAGTCCTTCCAATGAATATTCAGGACTGATTTCCTTTTGGATGGACTGGTTGGATCTCCTTGCAGTCCAAGGGACTCTTAAGAGTCTTCTCCAACACCACAGTTCAAAAGCATCAATTCTTTGGCACTCAGCTTTCTTTATAGTCCAACTCTCACATCCATACATGACTACTGAAAAAACCATAGCTTTGACTAAATGGACCTTTGTTGGCAAAGTAATGTCTCTGCTTTTGAATATGTTGTTTAGGTTTGTCATAGCTTCTCTTCCAAAAGCAAGCATCTTTTAAGTTCATGGCTGCAGTCACCATTTGCAGTGATTTTGGAGCCCAAAAAATTGGATTTGAAATAGCTCAACTGAAATTCTATCACCTCCACTAGCTTTGTTCGTAGTAATGCTTCCTAAGGCCCACTTGACTTGATACTCCAGGATGTCTGGCTCTGGGTGACTGATCTCACCATTGTGGTTATCTGGGCCATTAAGATCTTTCTCGTATAGTTCTGTGTATTTTTGCTACCTCTTCTTAATATCTTCTGCTTCTGTTAGGTCTATACCATATCTGTCCTTTATTGTGCCCATCTTTGCATGACATGTTCCCTTAGTATCTCTAATTTTCTTAAAGAGATCTCTAGTCCTACCCATTCTACTGTCTTCCTCTATTTCTTTGCATAAAAGCATATCATATATTAAGTTGAATTTAGCAAGGGTATCAATATCTCCAATTAGGATCAAATCAGTCACCTGCTTTGAAAATAATTAGTTTTTTAGCTGGGTTTACACAGAAGAATCCAGGGTGTGTAAGCACACTTAACTTATATTCTAGGTCAAAATATTGCTTTGGATCTAAATGTGACATTTCAATCAATCAGCAACAATTATTACCCATTTGCCTAAGACCTTGTGTTTAAAGATATATAAGGAAGATCTTGGGGAGATCACAATCTAATTGAGAAAACAGGAAGACAAACACTCTTTTTTTTTTAAGGCAGTCCATTATAATTTAGTTCTTAACTATATACTAGACAGTGTACATTCTTTAAAATAGTTTGAGGAAGGTGACTGCAATGTTGGGCTAGAGGAACCAGAAAAACCTGAGTTGCGGCGGAAAGAACTGAATGAAGCCTTGATCAATAGGATTTGATTAAGTAGAAGGGGGAGTATATTTTAGGCAAAGGAAACCACACAAGCAGAGGCAAGGAGAGAGGATGAGGGGGAAGATTTCTTTTTTTTTCCCTTTAACTGTAGTGAATAAGCACTTCGTTGCCTGTTGACTTTCTGCATTGTTTTAACAGCTATCTGTGAACTAGTTAAATGATGAATAGGCCCAGAGGAAAAGGTGGAGCATACAAATGACTGGTAGTAGATTTTTTTTTTTTTAAAGAGAAAATCATAAGGAGTTGTAGCCATGAAAGAAAAATTAAATTGCTGGGACTATATAATGGATTCAAATTTTCAATCAGAAACTGATATATGCAAAATCGTAACTTATTTTTCTATAGTCAAATATAATTTCTATCATTAAGCTCCTATTTCTGCTCTGAAGCAGAAAACTGATATCAAGTTGCTTTCAGGTAAATTTCTTCCATTCAAGGCACTTCTCAGTCAATTCAGGTGGATAATGCAGCTGTATTCAGATTTTTAAAATCACTTTCAGATTTCATTCTCTCTCTTCTTTCCCCCATATGGATTCAAACCTCTAGAAATATTAAACAACTGCCATTGCAAAAGCAATAATGGAGAAAAAGAGAGAATCTCTATTCTATAGTCTCTTTATGGTTACAGCATAAGCAGACCTTCTGTGAGATGTACCCTGTCTTGTATGATCTTCAGACACATCCCCTTCATGCTGATAGCCATGAGGTAACCAGTCATCTGGCCAAAGATTTGGGTTGATGGTCTCTGTTCCAGTTACTTTACAGAGGTGTCTCCTGCCTTAGCCTTCAATTTGTAGATCCTGTATGATTACCTGGGGTTTTGACTGCAAAAATGTTGCCTGCCACATTAGTAAAGAAGGGGTATTGCAGCCATCAAGCCACTACATGCCCACAGATGGTGAGCTCAGAGGGAACTCTGGATAGAGACGAACTGGATGCCCACTGCCACACCCTCAGCTACTGCATCCATCCCCAACTATGTACCCTGAGGGTACTCAGGATGGAGTAAAGCAGGACACTGGCCCTAGATAGTTAAGGTGCCTATCAGAGCAATGATTTCAATGACTCTTTGCATCTTCCCATACATAGAAAAGTGCTAAATTCTTTAACTTGATATATCCAGTTTTCTTTCATTGAAGTTCTGACTACCTGGTCTTTGTTGTAAAAACTCCTATAATATTCTGTCTCCTCCCTTACCTCTTCAGAACAGCCCCTCAGCACTATCTCAGAGTCTGCATCCCGAGCTTAAGGCCTCAGTTTTGTCAGCCAAATAAAACATCATTCTCAACGCGTAGGTTGTGCATTTGTGTTTCAGTTGGCAGGGTCTTCCTGACTCATACCCTCCCAGTTTTCATTGATGTCAGTCCTCTTTTAGCCCTTCTACACCTTTCCCATGGCTTTAGAAAGTCAACCTATTCAGCTAGCACATCCTGAAGCCCAGAAAGGCTTGGAGTTGCCAGCATTCACTTTGCTCCTAACAAACCACTGAGCCTCTCTTCTACAGAATTCTTCATTATATTAGGAGGTATATCAGCTATCATTTGCCCATCACCAGCTGAGTTGCACAGGTAAAGCTCTTCTAAACACTGATCCTGCACATATTTGTCCCCCTGTCTCGCCAAAATACCCAAGGGAGTGGTGCAAACAATGTCACAAACCCAACAAATGCCCTACCCCCTTCTCTACTCCTTTCCCTGTGATAAAAGAATATTTCCTGTTTATCAGTAAACAAACGATGTCACAGTCATCCAAAGGAGCCATGCTTTGGCTCCTTTGGCTCACACCATGTGAGCTGGTGAGCCACAAGGAAACTCAGGATGTGAAAACACAGGATACTGGTCCCAGACAGCTGAGGTGTACATCGAAGGAATGATTTCAGTGAGACTCTTGCATCATCCCATACACAGAAAACTGTTGAATTGCTTAACTTGGGATATCTGGTTTTCTTAAATTAACAATCAACTTTTGATGTTCTGACTACCTGTCTTTTGTTGCAAAATTCCTCCCTTGTCTCCTTAGAGAAGCTTCTCAGAGCCATCTGAAATGCTGTCTCTTGGGCTGCAGTCCTTGCTTTGCCCGCAATAGAACTTCACTCGCAACTCTCACGGTGTGCAAAATTTTTTTCAGCACATTATTGGAGAATTTATAATTGACTTTATTCTAGAAGCTGGGTAGAAGGAAATGGGACCTACCACACCTATTCTCATTTCGAATTTTTGCTGCTTTTTAGCATGCACCTTGGAGAAAGCAATGGCACCCCACTCCAGTACTCTTGCCTGGAAAATCCCATGGACAGAGGAGCCTGGTAGGCTGCAGTCCATAAGGTCGCAAAGAGTCGGACATGACTGAGTGCCTTCACTTTCACTTTTCACTTTCATGCATTGGAGAGGGAAATGGCAACCCACTCCAGTGTTCTTGCCTGGAGAATCCCAGGGACGGTAAAGCCTGGTGGTCTGCCTTCTATGGGGTCGCACAGAGTCAGACACGACTGAAGCTACTTAGCAGCAGCAGCAGAAGCAGCATGCACCTTACAAACTTAAACACAAGAATTATGGCATATTTATTATTCCTCCTTTTGATAGTTCAAAACTGAAAGGGTTATTAGCTACTAACCTGGAAGAGTGAGAAAGAGGACAACATACAATAAAATTATAACTCACCAATCAGTTTACCACATGTAGGATGTTTAATGTCAAAAAGTAAATAATAAAACTGAAATGTAATGGTAACTTAAGACTCAGGCAAGCTTTGAGTATGGTCTCTACTACTCTGAGATAGGAGTAATAGAAATCTATTCTGTTTCTATTCTATTCACTTGCTTATTCATTTATCAGTTTAATAATATCCATCAGATATGTATAAGTGGCAAGGTGCCTGGATACATCAGCAGGTAAGCTTCCTGCTCTGTTAAATGAACATTCATAATGGCTAATATATGCAACAGACAAGTAAACAAATAATTACCAACAGTTGTAATTGCTGTTACAATTGCTATTACAATTTAATGTAATGAAAATTTGTGGATTAAAAATTCTGGAGGTGGGGGATATTTTAGACTGGTGATTAGGATGATAAGACGTTTTTTCTCTCTTTAGTTTTTAATCTAGTCTGGACTTTCAAGCCAAATGTGCCTGAGAAGGCTGTCTGCTAACTGCCTTGCTGCTGCTGCTGCTGCTGCTGCTAAGTCACTGCCTTACTGAGCTAGAAATATAACTAATGAGAATAGGCTCCACAGGCCTTCTTCCTCCTGAAATGGAGCTCGAAAATGCTTGAAAACAAGGCGTGCTCTAGACTCCTGTTGTTGTGCTGCTTTTGTGAGAGTTTAATTGCTTTTGAATGCATATGAATGTCAATTCGAACCAGGCTAAATACGTCTTCTTGGAGACAGAGCATTTGGTCTTTCTTTCAAGTTCTTTTGTTTGCTTGAATCAGCTTTGTAGTTTAACAGATGTTTTTGGAGGAAATGGAGACATAAGCTTTTATAATGCCGAAAATTAAATGAGAAACAATACTCTTCCCTTCATTTTCCCCCAAAACATGCAACCCCGCAGAACTGGCAACCCACCCACACTGCAGAAAATTTCCACTGTTAGATGGTACACCTTACTAAAATGAAAGATATTTTTTGTGTGTACCCAGAGTTCATAATATATGGTTCATTCTTTGGGGAGATACATAATTGAATGGGTAAGTGATTATCCCTTTAGCCTTGAGGAAGGATAGTGTTTCTTACATTCATAAAATTGTCTCCCTTTAATTAAAAATAAAGTAAAATTACCACAGGAATAGGGATGCCTAGATTTTCTGTGTCAACCCTACCCCTCCAAACTTCTGCTCTACCACATAAGCAAACTCTCGTCCCACCTCAAGGAACCCACACACATACACACATGCTCTCCGTGCTTCTGACTCTTATTCTTATATGATGCTCTCTATTTAACTGTGATGCTCTCTTCTGACCCAGATCAAACAATTAAAATTACTGACATGCTTCTACATTACTTGTGCCCTTGCTTCTGCAACATGACTGCAAAGTTCTTAATGGAAGATAATAGAATACAAAAAAGCATCAGCTTTGGGCTTCGCCAGTGGTTCCGTGGTAAAGAATCCGCTTGCAATACAGGAGACCTAGGTTCCATCCCTGGATTGCGAAGATCCCCTAGAGAAGGGAATGGCAACCCACTCCGGTATTCTTGCCTAGAGAATCCCACAATAGAGGAGCCTGGCAGGCTACAGTCCATGGGGTTGCAAAGAATCGGGCACAATTGAGCTACTATCACTTTGGAATCAGACAAACCTATCCTAATTTTAACTCTATAACTTTCTACATATGTGATTTTGGACCAGTTCATTAACTTCCTCCAGCCTTGGTAGTCAATTCTGTAAAATTTCCTTCCATCTCTCAGAAAGGCTCTGCCTGTAAGTTTCACTTTCAGACAGATTGATCTCTGGTTTTGTGTGTGAGATTGCTAAGGCAGCCCTGGATTCTATATTCATACCACCTCAAGTCTATCAGAAAGGACAGAATATCCTGCCAAGCAACAAAGACTGGGTGACTTTTCATGCTTATGTCACACTTCTGCAGCTGAACACAGCACATAAGGAGAGAAACACCACTTGTTGACTGTGTTACTTCACATTCTCCACAATTAGATCCGGGAGTTCTGTGAATTCCACCAGAAGCTCACAAGTACAGAGCACAGAGGAAATAAGGAACCATTTTTCCTTGTTTGGTGATGTGCAAACAAGTATCCTTTTTTAGTTTGTTTTTACTTTTGGTAGATGGAACAGACAGAGAAAGTATAGAAGAGAAAAATGTGAAGAGAAGACAAACATCAGAGGACATTACAGGTAATAAAAATAAATATTACTTGATAAAAGTTTGATTTCATGTTAAACAATGTTTACTAGGTTTCAGTATTAAACACACTTTTATGACAGGTTATATTCAAAGAATTTGAAAACCAGTGTCCAAGTGTAAAATCCAAATATTGTCAAAGGAAATATGAATGCTAACAAGCCAAAATCTGTGAAAATTTTCTACAATAGGAAAGATTATAATAGTGGGGACTCACTTATATGTATTGAATACTTTTAGGACTCATCTTTTGATTGGCATGCCTCTGGTCATTGAATAGAGTTTAATCACATTCCCTAGAAGGCAATAGTTTATTCTTCCATGGGCTAGAATTTCTGGCGGAATTGTCAACATACTTGAGTGAAGTGTTAAATGGCACAGGATCTTGAGTACCCTGGGCTGAGGCTGGCATAAGTAGCTATTCCAAAGTCAAAATCAGGTGACTCTGGCAGGCAGGGCTGGGCTTTGGCAGAATTAATTAAATAAGCAGTGCATGTGTTAACACCACCTCTCTAGCCAGGTTATACACGCTCCTTCCCCTGGTAATCTACTGTTCCCATTAACCTGAGCCAGGAACTGACCTCCAGGTTTAAATGCCCCATTGATTTTCATCATAATAGAAAAAAAACTCACTGGAAAGTAGCAGAATTTACTCAGGTGGAAGGGACAAGAAAGGTGAGGGAAGAGAGAAAGGAAGGAAGGGAGGGAGGGAAGAATAAGGGAACAAACAAGGATGGAATGGCGGACCTTTTCAGTTTTTCTGGATCATACATACTTAGAAGAAGAAAATGGCACTTGGCATAAAGACAGCTTTAAGGACACAGCTAGAATTGTCATATTACATAGAGACCTATACACATGACCCAACTGAAAAATCATATAAAGTCAACATTGACCAAAATCACCTTGCAAAATATAGAATAATATAGCCATGCTGCTGCTAAGTCGCTTCAGTCCTGTCCGACTCTGTGCGACCCCATAGACGGCAGCCCACGAGGCTCCCCCGTCCCTGGGATTCTCCAGGCAAGAACACTGGAGTGGGTTGCCATTGCCTTCCCCCATAGTGAAACACAAACTCAATGGCAGCATACATTTTGACTGTAGTCATTAGCAAGTATCAGATTTATCACACACTCACAATGTGTGACTGTGTGTGTGTGTGTGTGTGTGTGTGAAGGGTGCCAAAAATAACGACACAAATCTTGACTATGTTGTAGGAAATGAAAAGCACCATCTAACTAGGTTATGCGCAATACTCCTTGCTCACCCTCTCCTTTCAGCAGAGAATACAGTGATGTGAATCCTGGTACGATGAATAACTTTGTGGATAAGCTGAAGCAGATAATCAATCTACCTATCTCTTTTTTAGTCATCTATATCACAATCCTTTGCTTTTGTGTAGCATTTAATTAATTTTATTTCATATAATCATATAAAACTATAGACTGTCAGAGCTTAGATATTCCAGAAAACATCCTGCCAAGTCCATATATTTTATAAATAGATAACTAAGGCCCTGAGAAGTTAAGCAAGATCAGTCAATATTAAAAAAAAAAAAAAATTATGTTAGAGCCAGAACGAGGATTAGGTGCAATACAATGACTAATGTGTGTCAATTATGCCTTTTTTGTTGAAAAGGGCAGTGCACGTGACAATGTTCATGGAGCAATTTGATTTCTTTGAGTGGAAGACAGTGGACTATGACTCAAGACTGGTCTATGGGTCAGCCATGGTCCAGCAGCAGCAGCGGTAATCAAAAGGAACAAACAAACTACAAAGCAATTATCAAGAAAACAATTTTGAACAAGCGTCTTGATCAATGTATTGAATCTCATAACAACTGACCAGACAATTATGAGTGTAGCTTTCGTTAGGACTGAAACACCTCTCAGTGATTCACTGGTTGTCCTCCGATGAGGGAAGAAATGAACCCGAGGAAAGAAATGCACTCACCAGGCATCAGAATGACTTTCTTTATCTCTTAATTGCATTTGAGTTTTGAGGCTCAATAAATAAAATCATAATCCTCAAAGCATTAAATTTTAAACAAAGCCATGAAAATTGCATACTTCATTCAATTTAGAGAAAATTGCATCCATATAATGTGTTTATCTTTCATCACGAAACACATACCAAAAAGCTACCTTGTCTGATGTACGATTTCAAAATTTATGATCTTAAAATTTTGAGTACCTGGTCTGACATCCTAAATAAAGCATATGCAATAGTCAGGAAAGGAGCAAACTTCTGGTTATAAGATAAATAAGTCCTGGGCATGCAATGTACAGCATAGTTAACACAGTTAACAATATTGTATCATACACTTGAAAGATGCTAGGAGAGTTATCACAAGAAAAAGGAAATCTGTAACTGTGTGGTGATGTACTACTACTGCTAAGTCGCTTCAGTCATGTCCGACTCTGTGCGACCCCACAGATGGCAGTCCATCAGGCTCCACTGTCCCTGGGATTCTCCAGGCAAGAACACTGGAGTGGGTTGCCATTTCCTTCTCCAATGCATGAAAGTAAAAAGTGAAAGTGAAGTCGCTCAGTCATGTCCGACTCTTCACGACCCCATGGACTACAGCCTACCAGGCTCCTCCGTCCATGGGATTTTCCAGGCAAGAGTACTGGAGTGGGGTGCCATTGCCAATTAAATTTATTATAATTGCAATTTTGCAATATACACAGATATCAAATTGTTATATGTATATGCGGGCTATGTTGCTTTAGTCATGTCTGACTCTTTGTGATCCACTGGACTATTGCCTGCCAGGCTCCTCTGTCCATGGGATTCTCCAGGCAAGAATACTGGAGTGGGTTGCTGTGTCCTCCTCCATGGGGTCTTTCTGACCCAGGAATCGAACTCATATCTCCAGGGTCTCCTGCATTGCAGGCAGGTTCTTTATCCACTGAGCCACCTGCGAAGTCCTAATTGTTGTATACTTAAAACTAATACCATGACATATGTCAATTAGATTTCAATAAAAACTAAAAGAGGCTTAACTCAGAATAATTGCAACTGGTCTTCTCCTATCCTGGGAAATGAGAGATGTTCACAAGGGAGAGCTAGAAAGAAACACATACATACCATTCTAGAAGCAAATCCTAGAAACTTTATAAAAGTGATCTCACCAATAAAAGAAGCAAAGTCTAACAGAAAGCTTCCTATGTAACAGCCTGATTAATTTGTTGAGAAACATTCATTGTACTGTGGAAAAGGAAGCAGGCATCAAAAATTCAAAGAATTGTCACTGAAAGTATTCTTTTTCTTCCAATTTTTTCTTCTTTTCAAGTTGGAAACCCAATAGTATTAAATATTTAGGGATGACATTTCTTCTAGACATACAAAAGACCACATTTCATGAACACAATGAAAAAGGATAATTCTTAGAATTATAAATAGATGGTCATTTTTTTGGTCTCTGTTGGTGGTGATAAAATTATTCAAGGCCCAATAACTTTTTGCTGAACCTCTCTCTTTATATCTGGGGAATCTTTCAAACACTAAATGTACATCTGAACTCTCACAAAGCAGCAAGGTAAGCTTCCTCTGAAAAAAAAATCCAGTCATCTTTACCCCATCTTCAGTGAGGCCCTGGGAAGGAAACCTCAGAGGACTCACAGTGAAATGATCCTTTTTCATTGGTTGTTGATGATTTGAAAAGTTTCGGCATAACCCAAACCCAGAGAGGTTTTTGCTTCTATTTCGGTTTGAGGACAGAGTCACACGTTCCAGGAGCTCCATCAGAAATCATGTGCCTTGTGCCCTCACATCTCACTCTGTTTAAACTAAGTGATATGCATAGACTCTCCACAGGTATCTGCTAACCCTTGAGAGCTCACCAAGTTTCCACTATGTTGCAGTTTCAGTCTACACATTTACTGGCAACACATACAGATAAGGCATGACCTTGACCCTCCTGTTGCTTAGAGCTTAAACTGTAAGGGAAGTAAACTTTCGATGTGAAGGAGTTGATCATTCTAAGTTATCTACTGGGCATACAAGTAGCTAATGTTATACACTTTCAAACTAAGGAGACCCAGATACAAAAAGGAGGTGGTGGGGACACGAAGGAGAGGAAATTTAAGTTGCCCCATTAAAGTTAGAAGTGCTGTCTCACTCCTGTAGATTCCATATGGGACTTGCCAAATATACCTGCTTGTAGCCTACACATCCAGAGCTATATCTTCCTTTAATACATATGCATATATACCCCCAGGCTTATATTACAGCTTTATATTGAAGATCATATATATATATGTGTGTGTGTAAATGTACGTATGTAAAGTCATATGTGTGTGTATATATATATATGAATAGTAATTCAAATAAATCACTGACACAATGGACATGAGTTTGAGCAGGGTCCGGGAGTCGGTGATGGACAGGGAAGCCTGGCGTGCTGCAGTCCATGGGGTCACAAAGAGTCAGACACGACTGAGCACCTGAACTGAACTGAACTGAATTCAAATAAAAGCCCTAGAGTTCAGCTGCACTTCAGTGATATTTCAGACCTTATCGATCCCTGAACACTCAGAAAATCCAATTCATATAGTGCTCTATACAAGTATTGTTCACCACAACAAATATTTATTATTGAGCTCCTACATATGTCAGACACGACGATGTATAAAACTTTTCCTCTTTCTCGGTGACCTTACTCAAAGAGGAAACAGATAACTTCCCTGTGACATACGCTGGTAGAATATGCAGCTAGTGTTAGGAGAGCACAGAGGAGGGTCACTAAGTCCAGTGTAGTGAGAGGAGTAAGGTGATGGATAAGATGGTGGGAAGGATAGGGGCTTTGTGGGAGAAAGAACAGCAAGAGCAAAGCCACCACACTTTCTAAACAAAGAAGCAAACCAATGAATGAATGATGTGTGAATGAATGATGCATGAATGAATGAACAGAACAGAACTCTGAAGGGGAAGGATGACCCATGAAGGGAACATAATATGAGAACAGGTACCACAGAGATAAATTTTGCAAGATTAGAATCTTAGCTAGAGGAGCTTTGGGAGAAAAAGCAGAGAACTTGATTGAGGCGAATTGAGTAGAGTTCTAGCTCTCTGATTAAAAGCCTGTTTCTGAAATACTGCTGATTCTTCCTTCTTCCTTCTTATTCTTAACCTGGAAAAGGGTTAGTCAGCTGTATTCAACTCTGCAATCGCATGGACTGTAGCCCACCAGTCTCCCCATTCTTAACCGACATAGCTACTATAATTTCAGGGCTGGGAGTCTGGAACTGACCAAGCTTGGCTCTGTCAAGGCCAGGTCCATTAATCTACAGAGTGTTTAGAACTGTGGTTAAACAATGAGAAAATGTACAGCAGTCTTTGACCACAGAAATGTCATCAGCATCAGTATGTACACACACAAATGCACATATGTGGGGATCCTTCTTCCTCACATGTACATACTAATTACTCTTTGGGCAGCTATGGGCTGAAGGATCACACTTCAGAGCAGAGACTACTAATGCCAGAAGATCTAGAGAATCTGGCCTTTTTCTTACATTTTATATGAGGCCAAGAGTAAAGAGACTTCAGATCTGTGTTGCAGCCATCAGGGAAATCCAAATAGACTCTATATCCCATCAAGCTAGGATGTCAGAATGATGACACCTCCAGGGATAATGTGGATTGCAATTTGCCAGCGAACTACAAGGTAGTTGATTGATCAGCATTGCATAGTGGCCAGAGCAGATGATTTGGAATCTGACTACCAGGGTTTGGAGCCTCATTCAACTTTTTATCGGCTATGATTTTGAGGCATGTTGTGTAACTGATCCGAGCTATTCTTTACTCATCTGATAAAGGTCACAAAATTGCCTTTTGAATGACAGATTCAAAAGACTCTAAGCCCTCTTCTACTGGTTGTTCACAAAATACTTCCTTTCCTCTACTCTGGCTTCTCATAAGTCACACTGTCCTTGCCCAGTTTTGTCTCAGGCCACTCTTTGTTTCTTTCTCAGGCTCAATTTTCCTTGCCCGCTCTTTACATGTTTGTGTAATCTGGAGCTATAAGGGTCTTATCTCTCAATATCCCTGGGGAATTCCATTGTCTCTGATGTTTCTACTACTGCTTATGAGAAAGTGCTTCCTACACTTTCATCTCCAAGCTTTGCCTCATGTAACTCCAGACTCCTGTATCTGACTCCCTACAGGACATCATCAAAAACACAACTGACATAAAGCAGAGTAGAGTTTATACTTAGTCCCACTCTTCTTCCAAGTGTCACTGGAGCAAGTGAGCAATTAGGAACAAAAGCTGAGGGATGCTGGGCTCATGTGTCACATTTGGTAAATATAGCAGATTGAAAGCCAGAAAAGGAATCATGATTCAAAAAAATCTGGGAAAGGAAATAAGAAAATCTGAGGATCAATGAGGACAATTACAACAATGAACGGGAGCACTTCAAATGCATGAAAATCCATCATATTTATTTTTCTAAACTCCCTGGTCATCTTTGAAAGATGCTTTGGAACCTAATGAAAATTTGTAAATAAAGGAAAGAATCAGGTATTTCTCCTGTTTTTCCCAAAAGGAACACACCTCAAAGGAAATAAGTTGTTAATAAAGTAAATTTTCTCTCTTTCCAGGCAATATTCTAGCTATTGAATAAAGAAAAAAATGAAAGAATTAGAATATTACTGTATCACATATAAGGTACCATAACAAAACAATGGACTAAGATATTGATTAGCAATGGCTGCTAACATCACAAAAATAGAGACAGGTAGATAGGATGAAACCTCTAAAGAAAACAAATGGTTCTACTTCTGAAGTATTCCTATGTAAAGATCAGAATTTGAATCTGATCAACTCTCCAACTTACAGGAAGTAAAAGGAACAGAGGCAATGCAAACAATTTCTGTGGTAAATGTTACAGGAAAATATAACCTGGTATCTTAAACAAATAAATAGTAAAGGAGGAAAGAAAGGAAATATGGAAAGCAAACTTAAAAACAGATCTAAGGAATACAGCAACCGAAGTCGATGTTTATTTTTTCATTTGGAGTCTGACTGCTCAAGCTAAAAATTAGGGAAGACGAATAGATGATGATAAGTTGAAGGAGGAGGAGGATGGGGTGTGGTGATGATGATAGACCAAGATTTGAGAAAATTTTAATATATGCTAACTGGAAATTTGCTGGTTTAAGAAATTATTGATTATTTTATATGCATGAAAATGGCAGTGAGATTTTATAAAAGATTACCTTTTTGATAATCATACTAAAACATTTGGTATGTTTGGACTGCAAGGAGATCAAACCAGTCAATCCTAAAAGAAATCAGTCCTGAATATTAATTGGAAGGACTGATGCTGAAGCTGAAGCCCCAGTACTTTGGCCATCTGATGCAAAGAGCTGGCTCGTTAGAAAAGACTCTGATGCTGGGAAAGATTGGAGACAGGAGGAGAAGGGGACAGCATCCCTTGGTTGGATGGCATCACCGACTTGGACATGAGTTTGAGCAAGCTCCAGGAGTTGGTAATGGACTGGGAAGCCTGGCATGCTGCAGTCCATGGGGTCGCAAAGAGTCAAACAAGACTGAGCATCTGAACTGAACTGAACTGAACTGAACTGAAACATTTACAAATGAAATATGTCTGAGATTTATTTCAAAAGAATCAGAGATGAGGAGAAATGAATGAAGTATAGATGAATGGTTAACTGTTGAAGCTAGCAAGGGGTATACAGAGTTTTATTAAACTATTCTCCCCACTTTTGTATATGTTTGCCATTTTCCATAAGGAGAATTTTTTAAATATCTGAAAGTATTTGATTGAGTAAAGTTTTTGATGCATCTGGAGGCTTGTCATAAAATCACTATTTAGGTTAGAAATCAAATTTAGGATGTGACCAGCCCTGACATCAAAGGTGACTACAGTTAAGTTGGAAACATAGGAACACAGTATAATATGGATTTCATGGTGCACCAGGGTCATTAAAGAGAAGCGATATTGCCAAAGAGTAATTGAGAGGTCTTTAACCTCTCAAGTCAACATACTTTATTAAACACTCTTGTATCATATGAATCATCTCTGGTACTGATTAAAAATACAGTTTCTATAATCCAATCAAGAACCAATGGGGAAGGAGCTGAAACGTTACAGGTTTAACTAGTGCTCCAAATGTTCATCATCATAATTTAGGAATCAAAGTGGTTTATTTCAAGATGTGTGTGTATGCATGCTAAGTCACTTCAGCTGTGTCCAACTTCTTGTGACCCTATGGACTGTAGCCCGCCAGGCTCCTATGTCCAGGGGATTGATTCTCCAGGCAACGATGCTGGGGTGGGTTGCCATGCCCTCCTCCAAGGAATATTCCCAACCCAGGGTTATCGAACCCAGGTCTCTATGTCTCCTGCATTGGCAGGTAGGTTCTTTACCACTAGCACCACCTGGGAAGGCCTAATTTCAAGGTACAATATGATATTCCAGTGTAAATGGTTAGAAGTTGGAGGCAGTTGGACTAGGATTTGATAAGCAAAGAGTAATACAGGTTTGGGAGTTATTTTCATAGATTTTCCAAAATAATTCAATAAAGGTGCTCACCAAAACCAGAGGGTGATGCAACAGAACCTCCAATGGTTAAAGGGCACAACTGACAATTCTGGGAGCCAATCACTCACCACTCTTGTCCCTAATGTCCCAACTGATTGCGAACGACACACACAGACAAGTAACTCTAAAGCATCAACTGTTTTGGTGGCAATGAAAGAAAGAAAGCAGTTTGAACCTGATGCCAAAATGCAAGTACCTACTGTTTCCCTGGTAGGATTAAAATTAAAGCCCTTCAGGTAAAGTATACCTGATAAATGTGCCTGCTCATCTGAGCCTTCAAGAAGTTCCCTGGCCTCATCTTTCTACTGCTGAAGAGGTATGGATTAAGGTGATGGCCCTTCTATTTGATCAAGGAGTTAGCCATCTAGAGAGAGAAACAGAGAGTGGGTCCTATTTCTTGTTTTTCTAGCATCATGAGTCTACTTGGTCACAGAATGGCCCAATGGATATCAAGTTCTCCTCTGAGAAAGAGTAATTAAGTTACAGCAAGAGACCAGAAATGTGCTACCCATTGGCCACAGCAGGACTTAAAGATTAATATTATTTGCTACAAGCGCTATTTGCATAATCTCTCTATCCTTCATTAATGTTTGTTCAGTTTCTAGAAAATGATGTAACAAGCTCTTAATATAACAGAGAACAGAAATTAGTTTTCCAGGTTTATTTTGGTTACTTTCTAAGAGCAACAAAAGCGACGTAAAGGTGATAATTTATTGGAAAAATATCATTAATTAAAAATTTTGTTTTCTATTTCTTGTTAATTAAGACAATACAAGTTATGTGCTCAAAGATGACCCGGCATATAATAAGCCCCTAATAAATGTCTGTTGTTGTTGTTGCTGAATCATACTTGTTATAGGATATAGAATTTGTGATGAATTGTTTTAGGGAAATTAGGTTACTTCATTAAACTTAAGAATTACGATATTTAATTAGAATTTTAAAATGCTAATTTACCCTGTAGACTCTTGAAAGCATATAGACATAGGCATGGGTACCACATGGTTTTAAATATACTTTGTCTTACTAGCAATCAGTAGAAAGTGCTAGGGTTTGGAATTTAAAACAGAGTTTAAATCTGAGCTCTACCGATTACAATCTGTGTTGCCTTAAGCTCGTTACTTGACCTCTCTGAGATTCAGATTCTTCATTTGATAGGTAACAGTTCCCTTGGCTATAAAAAAGGAATGGTAATATCACATTCTTCAAAGTGTTGTTGGAAGAATAAGTGAAATCACATTAGTAAAGTGTTTCCCTTAAAATACAATGCTCATATAGTGTTTTAGAATTTTTTAAATGCTCTTCAACACATAATCTTTTCATTTTAACTACTTATAATACTATAAGTAAGGTAGGACAGACAACTTTATTTCCATTTTACAACTATGAAGACCAGTATTCAGTGAGTTATTGCTCTTGTTCAGTCACTAAGTTGTGTCTGACTCTTTGCAACCCCACCAACTGCAGCACGCCAGCCTTCCCTGTCCTTCACCATCTCTCAGAGTTTGCTCAAACTCATGTCTGTTGAGTGGGTGATGCCACCCAACCATTCATCCTCTGTGCCTTCCTTCTCCTGCCCTCAGTCTTTCCCAGCGACAGTGTCTTTGGCAGTGAGTTGGCTCTTCACGTTGGGTGGCCAAAGTGTTGGAGCTTCAGTGTGTAACTTACTGTATTAGTCTTCTACTACTGTGTAATGGTATTACCAGGAACATAGCAGCTTAGAACAACTACTTGCTGTTTTTGTGGGTCACGTGTCTGAAAACTGCTTATCTGTGTCCCCTACTTAGGTTATCACCTGGCTGCAATAAAGATGTCACCCAAATTGGGAGCTTCATGTGAGATTCAACTGGGACAGAATCCACTTTCAAGTTCATTCAGCTGTTGAAGGAATTCAATTCTTGTGGTTGTGGGACTGAGGGTTTTAGTTTCTTACTGGCTACTGCATAGCAGACTCCCTCAGCTCTGACAGGCCAGTCACAGTCCTTGCCACGTATAGTTCCCCAGCGTGGCTACTTGTTTCCTCAAAGTTGGCAAGGGAAAGAAACCCCATTAGGTCGGGCACTATAATGTTATGCAATGTAACCATTTAATCTCTAACATTTCAACACTTGAATGAATTTTATTGGCTAAAAGCAAGTCATGGAAATGTGTACACTTGAGAGAAAGGGATCATTTAGGCATATGGACATTAGGAGGTAGAGATTACACATCACCTTAAACAGTCTACCTGCCACATTTACCCAAAGTCATATTTTTAGGGGAAGAATCAGAATTATAACCCAGTACTTCCAGTTCATATTTTATGCTACTTCCATTTATGAATCTATTAAAATTTCAGGAAATGTTTAACAAGTATCTACTATATTCAAGGAATTATTCCATGTAAATAAGGGCTGTGATAATGAATACGACATGAAAACTTATCCTCAAAGAACAGGGACTATGGAGTGTGCCAAAATAATTATTCCACAATAATAAGAATGTTGAGAAAATTTTAAAAAAAGAACAGTTATTACTGACATACTTAGGAAGGCAAAACTAGAAAAGTAGTTACACTGAATGAAGAAAAATATTGTTTGTAGAAATGAAATAGGTGCTCAGAAAAACTATAACTTTCAAGAAAAAAGTAAAAAGTTTCAACTTTGTTTTATAAGCAATGCATAATAGATTTTTTCTTTGCTTTTCAATATTTGTTTTTGAAGAAAAGTAATATGTTTAATGTGAGGCTTTGGTTATTCTGAAAATAACAGTGCTGAAAATATACTAGAATCAAGTCACAGTTAGCTTGGCCACAATTGTCACTTCCTGCTCAAAGACATTTTCTAAATATGAAAATAGAATTTTGTGAGTGTTGGCTGTTTCAAAACTCTGTGATGTGCTCCATAAAAAACTCCATGATAAACACTGGCAATGATACAACAGTTATTTCCCCTTACACGTCTAAGAGCAAGAACATCTTAAGCTGTTATAATGTTAAGCCTTATCAGTGGAGGTATAGAATTGAAAGGCTTTAAGCTGGGGAAAGAAAAATGATTTAAGGGTTTAGATGAATTGCACAGACCCGTAAAATGGTATTAAATCAGTTCTGAAAAGATTTGAAGGGGACACAGCACCCTGAAAGTGTGTTGTACTTTGGTATCATTAACGATGATTGGACAACAGAGAAGAGGGAAATGTGAGATGAAATATCAGAATCACACAAGACACTTCAAGTCTTAAGAGGCATGTGAACCAGGATAAGTTGACGACTAAGCTGTTGTTCTTTATCATACTGATACTGATCACTGTAACAAACCTTGCTTTCAAAGCAGAACTTCCAAAGCCAGGGACTGATAGAGGAATTCCAAAACAATACTTTGTTTTAAATGTCTTGGATCAATTTAAGAACCCTGTGGCCGTGAATAATGAAGATCACAGGGGAAATCAGACCTGAAATCTTTGGAAAGCTAGACTATCAGTAAGGGAGGAGGCAAGGACAATATTCAACAAAGTGAATTAAGCAATTATTATTCTAACCTGTATGTCCAATGCCTTCATGGGGCCTCTTGGTGGCCTAGGGTCCCCATCTATAGTGCTACTGGCATCCAATATGATTGTTTTCAATGCTTACATAATACATTTTCCAACCAGGAAACAGGAATACATTTCAGCCAAAGATAATGACTAGTTTATTTTAAATCCTTTCTTTCTACACTTGCTAAAGATGACAGTGGTGAAAATGGGTGCAAAAGATAAGAGCTGATTCTTCTTGATGATCCTGTATTTCTGTCTGTTCTGTTCTAAATGTTGGGTTGGCCAAAACTGCTCACTCAGGATTTTCCAAAAGCTGTTATAGAAAACTTTGAATGAACTTTTTGACCAACTCGATACTTTTCATGTTTTATTTAACTTAGAAGAACCCTGTGAATCCATTTTTAGAGAGGAAACTGAGATCTAGAGAGGTTATACAACTTCTACAAGCTCACAGAACAAGTAAGGATGGTTGCAGAACTGAGACTCAGCTACAGGGCCCAGGAACCCACACTCCTCTCCACCACATTCCAAAGCCAGCTGCCAATGATGCCACTAACCCTGCTTACTTGTTAGCAGTTGAAGAACAATGGGTCACATGTTAAGATTCCCGATCAAAAAAGAGATGTGAATCATTTTTGAGTAATTGAATTTCAAGTCCGGAAACTCTAACTTTGACCTACAAAATTGTTTGAGTCACCCTGTTCAGAGACTACAGCTCTGTGTTATCTCAGAGTACAAGCCTCTGTACTTCTATTCTTGGCTGATTCTCAAAGCCAGATGCCTGAGTGGCAATAAATGCAGAAGATACAAAAAAAGACGCTATCACCCTTCTCTGCTGACACTTGAGGTATTTCAGTTACGAGCAGTGATACATTCTCATTTGAAAGGAGGAAGCTGATAGTATTAGTTTTAGTTTTTATAATGCCATAAGAGGCAAATAAGCCAACATGTTTTGTTGTGGAAGATAATTCTGTTCTGTTTAGTTGCTAAGTCATGTCGAACTCTCTGTGGCCCCATGGACTATAGCCCACTAGGCTCCTCTGTCCCTGGGATTTTTAAGGCAAGAATACTGGGGTGGGTTGTCACTTCCTCTTCAGCAGATCTTCCGAACCCAGGGATCAAACTCAGGTCTCCTGTTTGGCAGACAAATTCTTGACCACTGAGCCACCTGGGAAGCCTGGAGGAGAATTATCCAATGTTAATCAGTCCAAAAATGAACACCTAACATTGCAGTTCCTCCCAGGATAACCCGTTATGTCCTGATCTTTTCCCTCTACTAGAGGCTGACCTAGTCATTGATTAATCAGGGACTCATTTTTCATAGATTCCCATTTAATACCTGGAGCTAATATGACACTTCAATTAACTACAGAGCACCTAAAATCCTACTCCCTTGAGTGCACATCTACTTTATAAGAGCTGGTGCCTGCTTGTGGAACCCGATTCTCAATCTCGGATGGCTAGAACACATGAAAGGAAGCAAAACTCAGGCCTGAAGTGAGTCAAAGCAGGTATCTGGAAGTCAACACACTTGCAGCCAGAGAAGGGTGTGGTCAAGGTAAGAGAATGCACGGAGACTTGCCGAGATGAA
Source organism: Bison bison bison (assembly GCF_000754665.1). Taxonomy (NCBI): domain Eukaryota; kingdom Metazoa; phylum Chordata; class Mammalia; order Artiodactyla; family Bovidae; genus Bison; species Bison bison. The sequence continues at coordinate 4,052,149 of NW_011494717.1, read as the reverse complement.
GAGGATACTGGTTAGAACATACAACAAATGCTGGGATACTCTAAGTCAGGAAAGCAAATCTCAAGCTATAGTGATGCTGTAGACCCACACTCGGAAAAGGCAATGGCAACCCACTCCAGTACTCTTGCCTGGAAAATCCCATGGATGCAGGAGCCTGGTAGGCTGCAGTCCATGGGGTCGTGAAGAGTCCGATACGACTGAACGACTTCACTTTCACTTTTCACTTTCATGCATTGGAGAAGGAAATGGCAACCCACTCCAGTGTTCTTGCCTGGAGAATCCCAGGGATGGGGAAGCCTGGTGGGCTGCTGTCTATGGGGCCACACAAAATCAGACATGACTGAAGCGATTTAGCAGCAGCAGCAGCAGCAGACCCACACTTCTCAAAATTTAATGTGCATAAGAATCACCTGGAGATTTAGCTAAGATGCATATTTGGTTCAGTAGGCTTCAATTCTGCATTTCTAATAACTTCCCCGGGATGCCCACGCTCCTGGTCTGTAGATGATGCTTTGAGTGACAAAGCTGCAGAACAAAGAGACAGATGTGTCTCTCTGGTACTGGGTAGGAGATGTTGGGAGGCATGCCAGTTTCCTAGCAGAAATGAAAAGGCCAAAGCTCAGCTAACTTTTCAAAATGAAAAGTGAAAGTCACTCAGTCATGTCTGACTCTTTGCAACCCCATGGACTATACAGTCCATGGAATTCTTCAGGCCAGAATACTGGAATGGGTAGGCTTTCCCTTCTCCAGGGGATCTTTCCAACCCAGGGATCAAACCCAGGTCTCCTATACCAAAGGCAGGCAGATTCTTTACCAGCTGAGCCCCAAGGGAAGCCCAAAAGTACTGGAGTGCGTAGCCTCTCCCTTCTCCAGAGGATCTTCCTGACCCAGGAATTAAAACGGGGTCTCCTGCATTGCAGGAGGATTCTTTACCAACTGAGCTATAACTTTTGAGGGGAACACCATTGGGACTTTATTCTCAAAGCCAAAGTGTAATTCAGCTGGCTGTAGGTAGTCACCAAATCACTGGTGATTAAAGAACTGTTATGCTGGACCTAGTTCTTGTGCAGCCCTTCGCCTCTATATAGAGAAGATGCTGGGGAGAACAGTAAGAGTAGGGGCTCTAGAGTCACATAGTGTGCATTCAAGTGGAGTTTCCATTCTCTACTTTCCATTTTGCCTTGGTCAAAGTTTCCTTTTCGGTGAATCTTTCTTTCTTTAGTTACAGAAGTGTCAGTTCCTCAGTTGTGTCTGACTCTTTTCATGCCCACAGACTGCAGCCCATCAGGCTCCTCTGTCCATGGAATTCTCCAGGCAAGAATACTGGCATGGGTAGCCATTCCCTTCTCCAGGGGATCTTCCCAAATCATAGATTGAACATGGGTCTCCTGCATTGCAGGCAGATTCTTTACCATCTGAGTCAGCAGGGAAGCCCTTCTTTAGCTATAAATCTTGGGAAATAATACATCTGCCATCCTAATCAAGGAAGGCTAATCACTTTAAGAAATAAGTCCCCAAATTTAATGGCTTAACATAATAAAACTTTATTTTTTCTTCCATAACAGTATGATAATGGTATTTGGCAGGTGGTTTTTATGACTCTGTTCTCTATATCTTCAGGGTCCTCTCATTTCAGCCAGTGGACAGGGAAAGGGTATGGAGAAGCACACAGGAGGATTTTATGAGGCTGGTTGAGAAGCAGCATGCGTCAATTCTGTGTGTTCTGTTGACTAGAACTTAGACACTTGGTCCCACTTTGTTTCTGGGGAGGCTGACAAACATATCTTTGTAGTCAGGACAACAAGGAGATGAATTTGGTGGATATCTATCCTACGCTTTCTCAACCAGAGGATTAAGTCTTAATGCCCTATGACACCCACGACATGTAATGAATTAATGTTTCTATGTGTACAGGCTGGAGCCTGCTATGTACTCTCCTTAAAGAAGTTGATAAAATCATCACTCAGATAATTTTCTGCAGTGCTTGGCCAGTCTTTCCTAAGCCTGAAAAAACTTGAAGGTGGCCAGAAGATCAAATGAGACAACATATGTAAATACTCATAAGCTACATAGTGCTATATGAATGAAAGCTGCCACAGAAGAAAAAAACTATGTGAATCAGGCTGGGGTGGGAAGAATTCAAAGCACCAATTGTCAGAGAGGAACCACTGCACTGTGCAAGACTATTTCATTTTTCGGCATTTCTTTTGTAATATTTTATCTATCTATTTATTTATTTATTTTTTGTCTTTCAAACTTTTACTTAAGGGCACTGATACATGATGGATTTTAGATCTTGTTGAATGCAGCCACATCCATAAACTGTACATACTCATCGAAAGCAGTGATCTGCTCCTCCAGCATGTCTGTCCCAACTTTGTCATCTTCAACTACACACTGTGTTTGAAGTTTTTTAATGCCATACCCAACCAGAACTAGTTTAGAAAAGCCCCAGACCAAGCCATCTGCTTGAATGCTTCTGACACATTCCTCTAGTTTTGCCATATCAGGCTCATCATCCCAAGGTTTCACATCTAATAAGATGGAAGACTTGGTGACAAGTGCTTGTTTTCTGGCTTTCTTTGACTCATACTGGGCAAGATGTTCTTCTCTTATCCTCTTGGCTTCTTCACTTTCCTCCTCCTCATCAGATCCAAAGAGATCCATGTCCTCATCATCTTTACTATCTGTAGCTCCACTTTCTGCGGTGTCTTCCACATTAGCAGGGCCATACTTGCCCAAAGCTTTCTTCACTCCTGGCAGGCTGGCCTTTTCCTTCTCATAAGATTTGATATGATTATCCAATGGAGGGCATGACATAAGTCAGCAGGTGGTGGGCCAGAGACGGCTTCAAATACTGCCACATCTGCTTGTGATGGCATATATCCCTCTATGTAACTCTTGTCCACCAAGTAGTCATTGAGCACCTGGAGGCCAGCGGGGCTTTTCAAGTCTCCAAAACCCATGGCGACAACTAATCTAGAACTGGGAGGCAGTGGAGGAAAAGAGGCGTGCAACTGGTCAGCGCTGAGCACTAAGAGGAAAAAAGGCCTTTTGTAATATTTCAAACTTCCTGGTTTATCTGATGACCCTCAACCCTTCTAGAAGCCTCCTCCTAGAATCACATTCTCCATAAAGCTTAAATGAAACTTTTCCTCTAGCCCAATATGTTACTAATTCCACTTAAACCCTAACCAGCATAATGCATTTCTCAGTTAGCATATTGCACGTGTGCAGTTATTTATTTATACACTTTCCTCCCACTAGAAACAGAAGTCACTTGTATTCCTCACTATTGGCTTGGCACATATTGTATTAGGCATTTAATTCACATGTTCTGAAAAGCTTTAGATGTTCTGCCAGAGCAGAAGTCTGTGGTCTGTCTGGACGAACTAGAGGCTATGTACACATGCTCAGCTCCTCTGAGTTTCCAGCACAGGGTCCCTAGGAGCTATATTGTATTTCTTGTCCAGATAAAGTTCATTTTTGTTGGTGTCATCCTTAAACTAGTCCTTAAACATCCTTAAACTAGACCTGGAGAAAAAAATAATCCATGGAATTTGGGTCCCTGTAATTGTCAGACAGAGTGATGATGATTTCAGAGACTGATCTAAGCTGGTGCAAATGATCCTTGGGGACTAAGAGAGTTTTCTCAATGCTCCCCAAGTAATAATTCTTAGACATCTACATCCAGCAATAAATTTGAGTACATGGTGGCTTGTATATGATGGAGGAGTACATTCTCCCATCACTCCTTCTTGTCTGAGGAAACAATTTTGTTTCCCAGGATGGTTTGGAGCTGCGGTTTGCATCTCTAGAAGAGTTCTGTGGAAAAGATGAAGATAGAGGACTGCTTTCTCTATCACTCACTGCTGACTAAAAGACATGAGATATCTGTCTTGCAAACCACCTTTCTCAATTTAGTTACACCAGAGAATCAAATAAATGTGTGTTTTATCTACTTAATCTCATGAATTCTATGCAAGCCTAGCCCAGTGGCTGACTGTGACAAGCCATCAGAAATCTCTTTTTAATTTTTTATTTCCCCATTTCACAACTGCTTGATAAATGATTGTATCTGACAGCATTTAATCCATGTAAGAGTAATCACTGGCGATGAGGGCTTTGGAAGAATTGTCTGTATACTGTCCTTCTTCTTGTGTATCCCTTTACACAAGATCCCTGCTTTCTAATCAGCAGATACACCGCACACTGACAGAGTCTTTCATTACATGCTCTACTCAGGGCTTCAGTACTTTTTACTGCTGGTACATGATAAACAGTAAAGATGCACCCCCTACTACAAAAACAGATTTATTAATAAATAGCTGACACTTTGTACTTTTGCAGAATATCAAAGCAATTAGTGACAACAGTAGAATGATTTTCAATACCTACAGAGCGAAATATCATATTGATTCAAGCTCAAAGCTTTCTCTAAATAACAGCTAAGGAATTGTCTATTGCATCTGGTCAATTCTTTTAAAGAACAGGTGGTAAAAAAGAAAATACATCAGTAAAACTGCTTCGAATGGTTCAACTGGATATACTAGCCAATTTGCCAATATAGAATAACTAGTAGACTAATGGCACAGAAAATTATTTTGGTTTCTTTTATATCTTATGTTTACACATAGGTGTGTATACATTGGATAAAGAAATGGCAACCCACTCCAGTGTTCTTGCCTGGAGAATCCCAGGGACAGGGGAGCCTGGTGGGCTGCTGTCTATGGGGTCGCACAGAGTTGGACACGACTGAAGCGACTTAGCAGCAGCATCACATTTGTATGTTTATATATGTATTTTATTGGCATGCTTGTATATATATGTATTTTACTCACATATAAACCGATGATAAAGTTCACCATTTGGGGGTTTCACATAAAATTGAGATATTCATTTGATTTAAAAGGTAAAGGAGGATTCACTGTGGGGGAAAATGGAATATTTAGATCATGAAACCTTAGATTCACAAAGTCATGGGACTATGAAGCAGAAGAAATTTAAAGAGATGTACTAGTCTAGTTTTTTCCCTGGGGAAATATGATGTTCCTCTTACCCCCAACTTGTCATGACTCAGGCAATATTACAGATGAAACATCGAAGCCAGGAAAGAGAATCTAATTGTCTAGCAAATAAAAATTTGTGATGGATCAAGAAATCTGCCATCCCCAGTTCTCAGTGCTTCCCTCCAGAGAGTTTGCTTCATTCATTCATTCATTCATTCAATGCCTACTAAGTTCTGAGCACTATTCTAAGTGCTGAGGAGGCAGCAGAGAATTAACACAGCCAACATTCCTGCCTTCGTGGCTCTTTTGCTGCACTCAAAAGAGACAGATCATAAATAAGAAAGGAAATGGTACTTTAAGAAATGAGTAACGCTATGGAGGAGAGCAGGGCAAGTCCATTAAAGCACACAGAGGGATGGGGGAGATGTACTGCTGTGTTTTCAATATGATGGCCAGGCAAAACCTCATTTTTTTTCTTTTTTTAATTTGAGTGTAATTGCATTATAATGTTATGTTAGTTTCTACTGTACAACAAAGTGAATCAGCTATAGGTACACACATGTCCCCTTCCTCCTGAGCCTCCCTCTCACCTGCTCCACCCAACCCTCTAGGTCATCACAGAGCACCGAGCTGAGCTGCCTGTGTTATAGAGCAGCCTCTCACTAGCTGTCTATTTCACACATTGTAGTACATATATGTCACTCCTAATCTCCCAGTTCATCCCACCTTCCGCTTCCTATCCTCCTCCCCTGTGTCCACATGTGCATTCACTATGTCTGTGTCTCTATTCCTGTCCTGGAAATAGGTTCATCTGTACCATTGATAAAGTGATGAATAAGTAAGGACCTGAAGAATGAAAAGATGGGAATCACGGGCTCTCTGGAGAGTGACCCCAAGGTGGAAGCACACCTACTATGCTCACACGTGCAAACTGTCTGCTTAGTTTTCCTCAGATTTACCTATTACATTCTATTCCTTTCAACTTCTTCATCAAAACTGTCTTTTCTTGTTTCTGTTGGAGACTAAGATAGCTCCACAAATCATCACCTGCTTCCGTCATGGTTCCGAAGCTTGGAGCTGTGCCATTTTTGAGTCACTGCTTCTGCTTCTATTCCAGCCTCTCTGCATAATTGTCAAACTCCCCCTCTCTTCTGCCCGGGTCATCTAAGGACACTCCACAGCTCCTGGGCCCAGGGGAGTCATACAAATTCTCTCCTGTCATATTCAACACCTGAGGCTTATTTGACCCAATTTCTTCTCTTGACTTTTAGTTCCACCTTATGTCTAATCATCCTTTGAGAGAACAATGAAGGGAAAAGACTGTAGAGCTGCAGGTTACAAAGTGGGTTTATACCTTAAGTGGAACTGCAAATCAAACAGACCTCTGTATTTGCCAGCTACGGGTACCCACTCTGTGCTAGGTGTCAAGCTAGATTCTGGGGATTCTGAGGTATCTCTGTCCTCAAAGTGTCCACAAGAGATTGCCATAAGCAATGACCATGTGTCTGCAGGCAGCACTGTGGGGCTGCCCACTACTCAGCTCCAGTTCAGTCCCTTCACATAAGAGTATTACTGGGGAGGATGTGTTTTGTATATGTAACTAGGTTTTAATGTGGCCACCACTGTGCTAGGTGTTATATAGCAGAATAAAAAGTTAAAAATGCATGATTTCTCCTACGGAGTTGGCTGCTTAGCTGGTATGACAAATTATTGTATAACTTGGAAAGTTATACAATAATGCACCACAAAAACCACAGTTCAAAATCACAATAGAGTACTATAAAGTGAAAATGACTGAGTCTTGTCTTCCAACCATCTCTTAAAATTATACTCATCTCCTCTAAGGTAAATCAATAACATGTAAAGGGATGAGCAACATTATGGCTTGCACAAATTCCTATCAGTGATTCTTTGGTTATTAAAAAATGAGTTCTATTTTTGGATGTATCCCTCTTTATAAATCTAGACTCTAACAATAAAGTCCTTAAAAGATAGGAATCCATTAGCTGACTTTCATTTCTACTAATAACCTTAGTATTCCACCTACATGTGTATATTTTATTTTTTAATCCTATAAATTCACTATTTGGTAAAAGTTGTGGAAAATGTCTACTGTTGGACTCTTTGCCATTTAAAAAAAAAAAATCTATCTCAGCATACTTTGCCTCTGACCAGCTTTCCTACCTGAGAATTTTACTCTGCCTTTTACGTTATTCATGTATAAGCAACAATGTCACTCTCCATCTCATTTCTGTTTCTTTCTTTCCCCTGCTCTGCTCAGTGCTGTTAGTATTCCTCGCATGTCAACTGCTCCACCAAGGCTTCAGTCCTGTTAAGTTTGAGGTAAATATGTAGTATAATATATTCCGGTATTAGCTTTTCTGGTTGAAAAGCTCTAATGAAAAGGAATACCTGTGCCAAAGCAGGAACATTAAAGTTAGAAATGGAGGAGCAGTTCTGCCTATATGGTAGGCCCAATTTTGCTCGAAAAGATAGGATTTGAATAGGTTACAGTTTCCAGGAGTCATCATTTATTTGCACGCTAACTAGCAAATGTATTATTTATTTATCCTCATGACAAATTATTCTCTCTGATGTGATTTTGAACATCCTGGGCAACATTAAGTCTGAATTCTGATCAGCGAAAACCCAGGATTCTGGGTGCAGAGCCAATATTGCTGCTGCTGCTGCTAAGTCGCTTTAGTCGTGTCCGACTCTGTGCGACCCCATAGACGACAGCCCATCAGGCTCCCCCATCCTTGGGATTCTCCAGGCAATAATACTGGAGTGGGTTGCCATTTCCTTCTCCAATGCATGAAAATGAAAAGTGAAAGTGAAGTCGCTCAATCGTATCTGACTCTTTGCGACCCCATGGACTACAGCCTACCAGGTTTCTCCATCCATGGGATTTTCCAGGCAAGAGCACTGGAGTGGGGTCCCATCGCCTTCTCCGGCCGAGCCATTATTAGCTTGTCCCTAAAGCAGCAGATATGGTTTAGGATCTTCAGGGGACCACATCTTTCTAATGATCCTTCCACGCAAATCCCAGTGGTTGGCCCTGGTTGATAAGTCAGATCCTGGAGCAGATGGTAACAAGTTTCCTTTAGAATGTGAAAAATCCTGATTTCCCTTATTTATGATGCTACAAGAAGAGACATGGCAGCTCCCAGAAGGAAGCAGTAGGGACTCTGGACTTCTGTTTATGGGAAAGGATCATCCATTTAAAATTCTGGTGCCTCAAAGACAGAAATATAGATCAATGGAACAAAATACAAAGCACAGAGATAAATCCATGCACCTATGGACACCTTATCTTCAACAAAGGAGGCAAGAATACACAATGGAGAAAAGACAATCTCTTTAACAAGTGATGCTGGGAAAACTGGTCAACCACTTGTAAAAGAATGAAACTAGAACACTTTCTAACACCATACACAAAAATAAACTCAAAATGGATTAACGATCTAAACGTAAGACCAGAAACTATAAAACTCCTAGAGGAAAGCATAGGCAAAACACTCTCCGACATAAATCACAGCAGGATTCTCTATGACCCACCTCCCAGAATATTGGAAATAAAAGCAAAAATAAACAAATGGGACCTAATTAAACTTAAAAGCTTTTGCACAACAAAGGAAACTATAAGAAAGATGAAAAGACAGCCTTCAGGATGGGAGAAAATAATAGCAAATGAGGCAACTGACAAAGAATTAATCTCAAAAATATACAAGCAACTCCTGCAGCTCAATTCCAGAAAAATAAATGACTCAACCAAAAAATGGGCCAAAGAACTAAATAGACATTTCTCCAAAGAAGACATACAAATGGCTAACAAACACATGAAAAGATGCTCAATATCACTCATTATCAGAGAAATGCAAATCAAAACCACAATGAGGTACCATTTCACACCAGTCAGAATGGCTGCTATTCAAAAGTCTACAAGCAATAAATGCTGGAGAGGGTGTGGAGAAAAGGGAACCCTCTTACACTGTTGGTGGGAATGCAAACTAGTACAGCCACTATGGAGAACAGTGTGGAGATTCCTTAAAAAACTGGAAATAGAACTGCTGTATGACCCAGCAATCCCACTGCTGGGCATACACACATATGTGTACCCCCATGTTCATCGCAGCACTGTTTATAATAGCCAGGACATGGAAGCAACCTAGATGCCCATCAGCAGACTAATGGATAAGAAAGCTGTGGTACATATACATAATGGAATATTATTCAGCCATTTAAAAGAATACATTTGAATCAATTCTAATGAGGTGGATGAAACTGGACCCTATTATACAGAGTGAAGTAACACCAATACAGTATACTAACGCATATATATATGGAATTTAGAAAGATGGTAGTGATAACCCTATATGTGAGACAGCAAAAGAGACACAGATGTATAGAACAGTCTTTTGGACTCTGTGGGAGAGGGCATGGGTGGGATGATTTGGGAGAATGACATTGAAACGTGTATATTATCATATGTGAAATGAATTGCCAGTCCAGGTTAGATGCATGAGACAGGGTGCTCAGGGCTGGTGCACTGGGATGACCCAGAGAGATGGGATGGGAAGGGAGGTGGGAGGGGGTTCAGGATGGGGAACACATGTACACCCGTGGCAGATTCATGTCAATGTATGGCAAAACCACTATAATATTGTAAAATAATTAGCCTCCAGTTAAAATCAATAAATTCATATTAAAAAAATAAAGTTCTGGTGCCTAAAAATCACTCAGTGTTTATTAAGTGGGTAGGTTAGCATCCTTTTACTAATACCTTTATGTACCTTTTTAAAAAGTCAGCTTTCCCTCATTTTACTTCATATTTCAAAGTTTTTAGCAAAGCTCAACACAAATTTGGAGTTCATATTGTGGCCCTCCAACCCTCTTGGCCCTGCGTCGCCCCCATGTGGGCGTGGGGCCTGTTTATGTGTTATGAAATGTGTATCTCCATTTCAAGTGTTCCTGTGCACAATCATAGAGAGCATGTTTTCCTCAGTCCTAAGAAGCTGCCAAGTGCCTTTGATTTTTGAGGAGTGGAGGACAGCTCCCAATCTTGCACGTCACGCATCCTTTGGGGGCTCTGTCTGTCCTCTCCACTTCCCACAGTTTTCTCTCTCAAAACACTTTAGTCTTGTGGGCTAGGGAGACCAATGGTTAACCAAATGGTGGATTTTTATGACTCAAAGGAGGAAGAAGGGCTGGAGGTACACTCTTTGCCTGCTTATAAATATCTTCTATTAATCAGGTTGACAAATTTTAACTGAGAAAGTATTCTTTGCCATTTCCTGTACTAATAAGCTCCATGGGTATCTTCAAAAAGCTTTCAATCTGTTATAGAAATATACATGTGAACGTGACAAGCAGGCTCACCCATGCCATTATTCCAGGGATTTAACCTGCCTTTAAGTTCTCACTTTTCAGCCACTTCATCATAATTATTACTCCTTTTTGTATCCTCTTGTATCTCCTAAACTGTGGTGCTTCAAATTTGATGCAGCATGCCTACAGATGGCTGACAAATGTAACTTAAGATCTATTTCTTTAGATTCTACTATTCATCCAAGAAACACGTGTTAAGTACCTATTAGGCTTTGAGGGTAAAATGAACTCAGTTCTAGCCTTTTGTTCCAGATGTTCATAACTAGTGGTGGGACAAAAGAGATAAGCATGAAACATGTGAACACAGTGTAACAATAGAGGTGGGTCTCATCTGAGGCCGGACAAGGTAGAACAGTGTGTGTGTGTGTGTGTTGGAGAAGCTGATGAGGCTGCATGGCAGATTTGGAAACTGAACTGTTCCTTGGAGAAATCTGCAGGACAGAAAGAGGCTGTAAGTTTTACTGCCTCAAACAGCATGAGGCCTTAATGTGGCAGTATTAATTGCCGTAGTTTAATGAGATATATATTGATGGTATCCTCTCGTGATTTCTCACATCTCTCTCAAAATAGGTTCTATATAATATGATATCACCATTCAGGATAGTTAAAGTGACAGTTTTATCTTCTAAGCTTGTTGCCCATTCTCTTGGCATTTTTAAGGATATTATTGTTGGGCTAACAGGTGAGACCACTGAGCAGTATTCCCACTTGGTTTGGGAATACTGTGTAATTGCTAAGGAAGAAGCCTCTATTAATTTAACAAGCACAGCCTAGACTCTAAGCTCTACCCAAGGCTGTGGAAGCTGCTATTAGATATACAAGAGAAGGAGACACAGGCCTGGTGGGACTAGAAGAAACACCAAACTAGGGCCCTTGATGTTGAGTTCAGCCTTGGGTCTTGCAGTGACTCATGTTATCACCTTGAACAGATCATTTAAATCTCCTCAAACTCCATTTTCTCATCTATAAACTAGGGACTGTTATTTTGGCCTACCTTCACAGTAAGGTTACTGTAAACATAAGAACTGTTACAGATATACAAAAGGTGTTGTAATTATTGAAGTGTTCCCCAATTTTTTTTTCAGATTTCAAACCTACTTGCATAAGAGTGGAAAAAATTTTATTATCCTTATGGATAAACTTTTCAGTTGGAAGACACACACAAACACATATATATATATATTATATGTGTATACATATATATTCAGTTTTATAGACATATAATTCACAAGTCTATAATATATATTATATATACACACATATATATATATATGAATGAAATGACTGGAAATCAATTCTAAGTTTAAATTTAATTAATATGCCAAAGCAATGACAGCTTCTGGAATTGCTAACAGATACGAAAGTATAAGAATGAAATGCGTGAGGAGGATGATGCCCAGAATCCTTCCTGGCAGACATACAAATCCATTCAGGCCTCAGGGGAAGGAAAGGGAGATGGCTCATTGCACCAAGCTAGAAAAACATTCTACTGGAGCCTGAGTCACTGGACTGTGGTTAGTGTCCCCATGCCCTTTCATAAAATATGTCCCCAACATAGTGTCCTCATGCCCTTTCATAAAATAACCTGGATAAAAAAGTCAGCAGCCTTCTAAGAGGCATCTGTTTCATGTGCTGAGGATGGCTATGTTATTGGATGAACAAGGAGGGAAAAAGGTTTACTGCAGAGTGATTTTATAAGGGCAGAGTCACCTCAGTTACAGACAAGATTTAACAATCTGAAGTGAATTCATTATAACACTATTCACTTAGAAACAAAAATGTCATTTCTCATGACCCAGTAAATGAAGTGTAATTACTGAAAGCATATAAATGATAGAACTGAAAATGTTCTCCTCCTGATCATGCTTATGACAAGAAGCAATTTCACATATCTAAATCACTGATAACCAGGGAGAAACACCCTGAGACAGACCAAACACTTTGGACAGAATGTGAACAGTAAAGATCATGCTACATACTCAGTCTTCTGAGAGATCTAGAGCTTTTTTGACAACTGCTCAAACTCTAATGTGAGTTTCACACCCTCAGGAAATATTTAACTCACTTTGAAATTTATTTGCAGCGATAGAAACCTGGGAATATTACTGAAAACGCCTAGGATGGCCCCTGGCCTTCTAAGCTGAGCTTTGACCTGTTTAAACTTAACCAGTCGCCTCCTGCCACTCTTTCCTTTCAGAGACTTCAATCCTCTGTAACGTAAAGATCATAAACAAACAATCCTCTGATTGCTTCTAATGAAAACATTTATAAAATTCTTCATATAACAGTCAAGTGAAGTATGCCATTCTGTGCTTACCCAGGAACCACCAAGTCAGTCTTTCGTCTCTTTCAGCTTTGGACTACTGAATGCTCAATTTTTAAGCATTATTAGAAAAAAGATCATTCTGTGAAGCACTTCTCCCAGAGAAAATCTTGCTAAATGACTTCTTATTCTTAAAATGATGCCAATTCCTTTCCTAAAAGTGTATGCACCATTCAATGATATATGATTAGAAATTATGAGGCCAATTTTCCAAAGGTGTTTCTTCATTTGCATCAGCAAAAAAAGAAGTACTTATAATTGTCCATGCAAATCAAGGACTTTCATATGCAAATACTTATATGTGAATGTCATTATGCTGCTCCAATATACGGATTGAAGTTTTAATCTATTATACAAATAAATGTGTAAATATGCATTTGTATTTTTCGTTAGAAAAGAAGAAGTGTCCATACGTATAACTATTGATAGAAACAGAAAGGAAAGAGCCAGCAAAGGTCACCTGTTATATTCCAGATGACGCTATTTTCACCAGCTAACATGTTACAAACAGAACTGCTTCTTTCTTCTCACCCTCATGCCCTGTTACAGAATCTTGATCATGAATCCAGACTTCATGTTTTATTATGGTCAATTCACTCTGTGGAACACAGTCACCCTCACTTTGCATTTTGGTTATCAATGAGTCTACCCATCCTCCAGGCTTCTAGATGTGCCTGAACTCCATTGCTGTTTGAGTTGGATTCCCAGTAGATGTCTCAACCTAATATAAATCAAACTGTGCAACTGATTCTAGGGAAGTGGTGTTACTTGTTCTACCTAACTAGAAGCCAAGTTCCAGTCCAACTGAAATAATGGTACATAAACGTTTACCCAAAGCTGCCTCATCTGTCATATATTTTTGAGAAATTACAATTACCCCAGGGGGAAGAATTTGCAAAGGGACAATCTTTTGATCTAAAAATATAAACCATGTGACCAACACAAAACTAAAGACTTGTGTACCACCATAATAAACTAACAGCTCTCACCTTGGGGAACCTTGTCCTCCACACAAAAAAGCAGTACAAAGAGACAGATCTATTTACTGGAGAAGATGCTAGTACTAACTGACAAGGAGGCTCATTTCAGTTTGACCCAGAGAGGATATTTCATTTTAGTTTTACTCAGAGAGGTAAATTATGCAGGGCTGTCAAACCAGGAACATTTCTCCTACTTTCCCCCATTCTCCCAACAGACAGCAAAAACTAATGACTGGAATAGATTTGCTTCATTTGACTACAGATCATATCCTATCTTATACGAAATCTGAAAAAGAGAAAGATTTACAAGTGACAACTAGTGATCCTCTTACTGGAAAACATAATGATATAAGCTGTGACAATATTTTCAATCTGAGAGTGTAGCTTATGGTCTGGATAATTATATTTATCTTGCTTTCAGGGGCAAGAAGAAGCTGGGATGATGTGACCTAGATGAAAGATATTAAAATTACTAGAACATTTAAATGGTTTAATAGGGACAGCAAGACAGAACATTGAAGTAGCAGACATCATTAGAGCAAGTCACAGCATAGTGGAAAAAAAATGGCTAATTCTAGTTGCAAAGAAAACTGACAGGTCCACAGGTTACATTAAAGATTCTGGGGTTTCTCAGAACTGTTGGGGAAAAGTGAAAGGAAGGACCAGTCAATGTGCAACTGCTTTTGTAAATGTTGCTGCTGCTAAGTCGCTTCAGTTGTGTCCGACTCTGTGCAACCCCATAGATGGCAGCCCACCAGGCTCCCTCGTCCCTGGGATTCTCCAGGCAAGAACACTGGAGTGGGTTGCCATTTACTTCTCCAATGCATGAAAGTGAAAAGTCAAAGTGAAGTCGCTCAATCCTGTCCGACTCTTAGCGACCTCATGGACTGCAGCCTACCAGGCTCCTCCGTCCATGGGATTTTCCAGGCAAGAACACTAGAATGGGGTGCCATTGCCTTCTCCATTTGTAAATGTTACTGAAACACTATCCTTATATGCACACTGGTGTAGCCTGAAGTATATGCATTGCAATAACAGTAATATTCCCAATTTCTATCCAATCAGTAAAATTAAACCTTTCAAAGCACTTTCATGAATAAAGTAACATTACTAATTTTACTGAAATTTGAAATTGTTCATTGGACATTCAGACCTGGTCCTACTTCAATCACATCTCACCCTGGGCAACAGGACAAACAGTTGTAATTGGTTATTGCTTGAAGAGCCACAGGACTTTATGAAACTCTGTGAATGTAAAAGTTCATAAAAAATATTGGGGAAAAAACAGCAAAAATATCATTTAATAATTTTATTGAACAGAAAAACTTTCATTGTTGCACCTTTTCCTGAGGCAACAGCCCTGGTCTATTATCTCATAAATCTGGGTTGGAAGCCACAAAGCCCTGCGTGGGTGGGAAATAACAGGGTTAGAATAAAATCAAGATCAGATGGTAAAGGAAATGCATGTGTTCGTCCTTTCAAAGGGGCCTACTGGAGAAACACAAACACAATGTTGAATCAGATATCATTCTGCATAGACATGTGCATTTTTCATCACAGTGAGAGACATTTGTATTATGGTATCTCGGAGGTGAGAAGTGAGTGAAGTTGCTCAGTCGTGTACAACTCTTTGCAACCCCATGGACTGTAGCCTACCGTGCTTCTCCGTCCGTGGGATTCTCCAGGCAAGAATACTGGAGTGGGTTGCCATTTCCTTCTCCAGGAGACCTTCCCAACCCAGGGATCGAACCCGGGTCTCCCACATGCAGGCAGACGCTTTACCATCTGAGCCACCAGGGAAGACAATTTCTGGTTTCCCAAGTAAGGGCTTCCCAGGTGGTTCAATGGTAAAGAATCTGCCTGCCAAAGCAAGAGATGCAGGAGATGCGGGTTTGATCCAGGATCGCGAAGATCCTCTAGAGGAGGAAATGACTCCAGTATTCTTGCTGAGAAAAGAGGAACCTGGTGGGCTATGGTCCATAGCGTCACAAAGAGTTGGACGCTACTGAGAGGCTGAGCATGTACAGACATAGTGTGATATGCTTGCTCTCCATGAAACTAGGTAAAGCCATCAACTCTACTTCACTAACTTAAGATGGGAAAATAATATAACTACAAAAATACGGAGCAAAGCCTAATCTCCAGTGTCTACAGAACCTCCCCCTCTTTTTACAGACAGCTATGGAGATATATAATTTATCATCCATTCTTGTCATTTAAGTAGATGCATTCAGATAATTTCCCAAGATTATTCTTAATGGAACTGTAAGAGTGTCAGTCAAAAATATCATAAAATCCAGTGTTAATCCCTCGTCTAATACAAGTTAAAAGGGAGTTTGATCTTGCATGCTGCCAACCAGCCCCTAGCCCTGCATTGTGCTCTCCCTCTGATTTCCATCATAGACAATTTTATCTCTTAGAAGAGTATGAAGTATAATCGCATTGTAATACAATAGGGGGTGTGTGTACTTGTAAGCAAATACTTATCTTTGGGAAAAACCTCTCTGGATCTTACACCCTACTGGGACTGGCAGGCCCACCAGCTCCTGCCACTCAGCACAAATACATCTCAGCATCAAGCAGTTAATAGATACTGACACATGAAGCGCTTTGCCTTAATAGATCTATATTTATATCTAGCTTGTTTCAAGTTCAATTTGCAAGGGAGCCTTATCCTGGTTGCTATCAAAT
Organism: Bison bison bison; assembly: GCF_000754665.1. Taxonomy (NCBI): domain Eukaryota; kingdom Metazoa; phylum Chordata; class Mammalia; order Artiodactyla; family Bovidae; genus Bison; species Bison bison. The sequence continues at coordinate 4,035,758 of NW_011494717.1, read as the reverse complement.
ATGCTACTTACCCTGCCATTTCCACCTGACAGCACCTGATGGTACAGATCTCATTTCAGTGAAACCCACAGCTGCCTTTCCCACTCACACAAGCCTTCTGGGCCATCACATTATCATATCTATACTCGTACTGTTTTCTGGTTTTTTCCCCTCATCTCCTGGCCAACCTTATTTATCTCCAACACTGAACTCAAACGTTGCCTCCTCTGCCAACCCTTCCTTGATCTCAATACTCACTGTGCAGTTGACAACATCGTCTCTTAGAGAGGGCATCCCTGGTAGCTGAGTTGGCAAAGAATCTGCCTGCAATGCAGGAGGCCCTGGTTTGATTCCTGGATCAGGAAGATCCATTGGAGAAGAGATAGGCTACCCACTCCAGTATTCTTGGGCTTCCCTAGTGGCTCAGCTGATAAAGAATCTGCCTGCAATGTGGAAGACCTGGGTTTGATCCCTGGGTTGGGAAGATCCCCTGGAAAAGCGGATGGCTACCCACTCTAGTATACTGGTCTGAAAAATTCCATGGACTGTATAGTCTATGGGGGTCACAAAGAGTCAGACATGGCAGAGCGACTTTCACTTTCTCTTAGAGAACTGCCTTGAACACATTTCAAACAAAGCACTTGTGATGCATTTTGCCTTTATTTATTCCCTTGTCTCTAATGAGTATTTAAGGCCTCTGAAGACAGGAATTGGGATGCATCTTTGTACTCCCAGCACAAAGTATTATGCCTATATCTAAGTGCTCCGTACATGCATTTCCATGGAATCTTTGCAGAAATGTTATATTGTTTATTCTATTAGAATATATTTCTCTATTCTATTAGAATTTAGTTTTAAAGAGAATACATAAACTAAAATCTGTTCACACTGACAACCATTTTTCTGTATCTTGTCTACCTTGTCTATCTTCATGTGTGTGTGTGTGTGTGTGTGTGTGTGTTTGTGTGGTGGTGGTGGTGGTGGTGATGATGGTTTACTTCTGAGTCGTGTCCCACTCTTGAGACCCCATGGACTGTAGCCAGCCATGCTCCTCTGTCCGGAATTTCCCAGGCAAGAATCCTGGAGTGGGTTGACATTTCCTTCTTCAGGGGACCTTCCCAACCCAAGGATCCAACCTAGGTCTAAATTTTCATGGGCTTCTCAGGTGCCTCAGCAGGAAAGAATCCGCCTGCAATACAGGAGACTTGGGTTAAATCTCTGGGTTGGGAAGATCCCGTAGAAATCCCCTAGATTGCCTGGGAAATCCCATGGACAGAGGAGTCTGGCAAGCAAGCTACAGTCCATGTGGTCGCAAAAGAGTCAGACATAACTTAGTGACTGAACAACAGTGATACACACACATTCATAGCATTTGTTCTCAAAGTTTTTCAAAATTATTAATTGGTTCCAAATAGCACAGTCAACTTAGCAGGGCAATATGGTGAACTCTGCAATCACAGATTTAGTCCCAATAATAAATATTACAAACCCTGTAGTAAAAGTCACTCATCAGTTATCTAAAAAGTACAATTTTGTGTCCTGTCACTTCACCAAGTGTCTGAGTATCATTGTGAAGTAATTATGAATAAGCACATGGTCTCATTTCCCTTCCTCTTCCCTTTGTAAATTAAGTTAGCAAACACTTGAGAGCCTACTATGTTTCATATGCCACTAAATTAGAGAATCAAAAACTAATAAGACAGAGTCCCTGTCCTAAAGGAGCTCATTTTTCAGAAAATGAATTTTATCACAAAAGTATTATGATATGTATGATGAGTAGTCCCTGTTCTAAAGGAGCTCATTGTCTATAAAAGGAGTTTATAGACACAAATATTCATTATGGTATCTATGATGAGAGTTATGATGAAGATAACACAGAAACCAAAGTGCAAGAAACAAGGGAACTTCAGGTGTGCCTTACCATTATAATCCCTTGTAGAGTTCTGAGAATAATATCTATGTGAACCTTCTATTTGGTTATTAAATGTACCTTCCAATGATACCAAAAAATCCTTTATTTTCACTAAAATGGTAGTCTGCATGCTAAGTCTCTTTAGTCATGTCTGACTCTTCGCAACATTATAGATTGTAGCCCACCAGGCCCCTTTGTCTATGGGATTCTCCAGGCAAGAATATTGGAGTAGATTGTCATGCCCTCCTCCAGAGGAATATTCTTGACCCAGGGATTGAACCCACATCTCTTATGCCTCCTGCATTAGCAAGCGGGTTCTTTACCACTAGCGTCACCTGCCTATCCAAATGATAAAATAACATTTTATCATTTGGATAAATGATATTCTCTATTCTGTTCTATATTCTATTGGATATTCTATATTCTGTTCTATGTTCTATATTCTGTTGGATATCAAGGCATTATCTCCACCTTATTTAAATCTATGAGGTTTCTTACCGCATGTTATTTTAGTTAATCTAAATACTCATACATTATTTGCATTGGTTGTCGCATTAGATGGATAATGAATAGATACTCTACTCAATTTAATACTATTGTCTGACTGAAACAGTTTAGCTCAAGACAGTCAGCCACGACATGAATGACTATTTGTCCAGTATTTCTCTTAGGAAGTCTAGCAGTAGAGACACTATCAATATACGAGTGGCATCCAAGTTTATAAAGCTGATGACTGTCTCAGTCAGCTCTGGTGGTGAGTCTTGGGCCAGCTCCACCAGTTGGCTCTGCAGGGGTAAGACTTGCATGTGAAGGGATTTTACATAAGAACATCTATCCTTGGGAAAAAAAAATAAATGCAGCAGTCAATGGAAATGTGTATGTGACCGCTTGTAGTGTGTATGAATGTGTGTGCATAGATGGTTTTAAGCACAGAGAGAGATATTTGGAGTCTAACTAACACCAAAGGTTTGAAGAGTTTGGAAGGAGAGCAGAACCTGCCATATGGTGGTATAAATTAACCACTGACAGTGCTTGGATTTTATGTTCTCTCTAAAGCTTGAAATGTGGGAAGGAAAACTATGGTTAAATGGCTATGCAGACAAATTTAGACAGCTTCTAAAACTGGTAACTCAGCTTCTGTTCCATGCTTTCCTGCAAATCTTAAGCATTTTTGCAACAGAAAAAAAAGTTCATAAAACTTAAACTATCATTTTGGGTAAGCTAAACCCAAGTGTGGCCATTTCATTTCATCTATTTGACCTTTTATGAGGACAGTTATTTACTTCAGTATTCTTTCTTGTTCAGAGACATAGCATAATGATATTAAAGTGGTCTGGCTGGGTTTGAGTTCCTGAAAATAAGAGATTTGGATATGCAGTAAACATTCTGAATTAGTAATCCTTCTCCAACCAACAGCTAATACTGAGAGCTGAAATCAAAATGGAAATGCTGGCTAAATCATTAACCACAATTCCCTTACTTTGAATAACAGCTGGAGTCTGTCCTAAGCAACATGAGGTCTATAGATGTGTCTAGAAACTGTCAGAAACTGGCATGTATATACAACTTGTTCCACTTTATCTCCAGGGACCCTAAGTCTTGTTAGTTAATCATTCTCAGTTGAAGACCAATTATCTCCAGATTATGTCTGTTGTATACTCTTACAAGAAACACACCAAAGCCATTAACTTACATTTGGGAATGTCTGAGCTGCACCAAATAACTCTCCTTTCCCTATTTTTTCAGTTAATTCATTAATTCAATAAAGTTTAAGAGTTCGCTACAAGCCAGAAATTATGTTAGGTACAAAGAAAACAAAAATCTATAAAATTCTACTGTGATGAAGTGAGGTCAGCAAGTCTTCCCAGTAAGCAACTATGAAGATGTACAAAACTTTCAAAAATATAAAAAAACTTTAGCACTCTGGAAATTGATCAAAAGCATAGGAAAACAGAAATATTTATTTATTAAAACCATCAAACTACAATTGGGAACAATAAGAATTTGTGATGTTCTTCCCTAGGACTGATCCTATTCCTGGTTCCTCAGTGTGATACTCAACCAGGTGGAGCAGGCCATGAAAAGCAGTAGCCATATTGATACTGAAAGGGTATAGGTAATCACTTGACTTGGAGTGTTGCTGCTATGGGCTCGCAAACTAGCTGCAGGTATTAACAGAGATTTCTAGAAGATTAGGTGGTTATGTAAAGCTCAATAATTTCTCCGTATATCCTGGAAAGAGCCAAGGCTGTGTGCACATACACTAGAGTGGGTGCAACCCACTAAAATATCCCTAGCTGATAGAACCTCAATGCATGAACAGAGGAGACATGAGAGAAACTATCATAAAATTAAAGCAGGAGAGAGTTGAAGTCAGTCTAAGCCATGAATGTAGTTGACACACAGACTCATCAGCAAAAAAAAAAAAAAATTGAAGACATTGGTTTGAGATATTTGAGCACAATCTCTTAAAATATCTGTCTCTGAAGACACAGTCCAACATTTTGCAATCTTTTTTTTTTTATTATTTTTAAACTTTACATAATTGTATTAGTTTTGCCAAATATCAAAATGAATCTGCCACAGGTATACATGTGTTCCCCATCCTGAACCCTCCTCCCTCCTCCCTGCCCATACCATCCCTCTGGGTCGTCCCAGTGCTCTAGCCCCAAGCATCCAGTATCGTGCATCGAACCTGGACTGGCATCTCGTTTCATACATGATATTTTACATGTTTCAATGCCATTCTCCCAAATCTTCCCACCCTCTCCCTCTCCCACAGAGTCCATAAGAACATTTTGCAATCTTAAAACTAAAAAATGGAAAAATAAAACTGATCAGAGATGCCAATGACTATACATTGCAGGGGAGAAAGTTTTCACAGATTTTGTCCAAAGAAGTTATATTTATTAACATGAAAGTAAAAGTGTTAGTTGTCCAGCCGTGTCTGATTCTTTGTGACCCCATGGACTGTAGACTGCCAGGCTCTTCTGGCCATCTCCAGGCAAGAATCTGGTGATTCTCCAAGCAAGAATACTGCAGTGGGTTGCCATTCCTGTCTCCAGGGGATCTTCCCAATCCAGGAATCAAACTCGGGTCTCCTGCATTGCAAGCAGATTCTTTACCATCTGAGCCACCAGAGAAGTCCATTTATGAACATAAAAGTAAATAAAAACAACAATCCTCAAGGAGAAGGCTAGATCAGAATCACTAGAGTCATAACGATATGGTATCTAAAATGTCTAGTATTAAACAAAACATTATGTGCAAAGAAAAAGAAAGCATGATCCATACTTAAGAACTAAAAGTAAAAGCAAAAAACTTCCAACACATAATGTTTCTGAGTGTTCCCTAATGCTGAAGGTAGCAGAAAAAGTTGTTCAACTAACTGTGATAAATTTGTTCAAAGAACAACAGGAAGTCATGTTTAAAGAATTAAAGAAAAATATTAACAAATCAATGTTAACAAATGGAGTATCTCAACAACAAAAAATAGAAATTATTAAAAAATTAAAATTCTAGAATTGAAACAATATCTCAAATTTTAAAATTCACTAAAGGAACATAAAACTATATTTGATATGGCATAAGTAAGACTCCCTAAGCCTAAATACAGAGCACTAGAAATTAATCTGAAGAACTCAGTACAAAAAGATGAAAAATGAGCAGTCTCAGATATATGGAACCACAGGAAGCAAACCAACAGATGGACAATGAGAGTCACAGAATAAGCACAAAGAGTAGAAGGGGTTAAAAAAGTGACCCAATAATAACAAAAATATCCTAAATTTGATGAAAATTAATACTCTACAAATCTGAGAAGCTCAACAAAACTCAAGTAGGATAGACACAAGAGTCATACCTAGACATGCCATATTCAAATGATTGAAAGACAAGGAAAAAGAGAAATCTTGGAAGCAGCAAAAGATAAACAACTCATCACTTACAGATGAACATAAAGGATGAACAGCTGATTTCTCCTCCAAAACAATGGAGTTCAGAAGATATTAAAATGACATATTCAAAGAGCTAAAAAGGAAAAAAAACTAGACATACTTTAGCTATACTTCAAGTTCTGTTTGCGAATAAAGCAATAGAGTCAATATTACAAAAAAGCAAGTTACACAGTTTTTTTTTTTTAAGTTTTCTAGGGCACATAAAGGTTCAGTTCAGTTCAGTCGCTCAGTCGTTTCCAACCCTTTGCGACCCCGTGAATCAAAGCACGCCAGGCCTCCCTGTCCATCACCAACTCCAGGAGTTCACTCAAACTCATGTCCATTGAGTCAGTGATGCCATCCAGCCATCTCATCCTCTGTCATCCCCTTCTCCTCCTGTCCCCAATCCCTCCCAGCATCAGGGTCTTTTCCAATGAGTCAACTCTTCCCAAGAGGTGGCCAAAGTATTGGAGTTTCAGCTTCAACATCAGTCCTTCCATTGAACACCTAGGACTGATCTCCTTTAAATGGACGAGTTGGCTCTCCTTGCAGTCCAAGGGGCTCTCAAGAGTCTTCTCCAACACCACAGTTCAAAAGCATCAATTCTTCAGCACTCAGCTTCCTTCACAGTCCAACTCTCACATCCATACGTGACCACTGGAAAAACCATAGCCTTGACTAGATGGACCTTTGTTGGCAAAGTAATATCTCTGCTTTTCAATATGCTATCTAGGTTTTGGTCATAACTTTCCTTCCAAGGAGTAAGCGTCTTTTAATTTCATGGCTGCAATCACCATATGCAGTGATTTTGGAGCCCAAAAAAATAAAGTCTGACACTGTTTCCACTGTTTCCCCATCTATTTCCCATGAAGTGATGGGACCGGATGCCATGATCTTAGTTTTCTGAATGTTGAGCTTTAAGCCAACTTTTTCACTCTCCTCTTTCACTTTCATCAAGAGGCTTTTTAGTTCCTCTTCACTTTCTGCCATAAGGGTGGTGTTGTGTGCATATCTGAGGTGATTGATATTTCTCCCAGCAATCTTGATTTCAGCTTGTGCTTCTTCCAGCCCAGAGTTTCTCATGATGTACTCTGCATAGAAGTTAAATAAGCAGGGTGACAATATACAGCCCTGATGTACTCCTTTTCCTATTTGGAACCAGTCTGTTGTTCCATGTCCAGTTCTAACTGTTGGTTTCTGACCTGCATATAGGTTTCTCAAGAGGCAGGTCAGGTGCTCTGGTATTCCCATCTCATTCAGAATTTTCCACAGTTTATTGTGATCCACACAGTCAAAGGCTTTGGCATAGTCAAGAAAGGTTATGTTACCCTATACTATAGTGTATTAAGCATGTAATAGCATTATGTCCCAAAATATACATACCTTAATTAAAAAATACTTTATTGCTAAAAATGTTAACCATTATCTGAATCATCAGCAAGTCAATTTTTTTTTGCTAATGGAGTGTCTTACCTCCATATTGAAGGCTGTTGACTCGCCAGGGTAGTGGTTGCTGAAGGTTGAGATGGCTGTAGCAATTTCTTAAAATGAGACAAAATTGAAGTTTGCCACATCAATTGGCTCTTCTTTTCACAAACTATTTCTCTATAGCATATAATACTGTTTGATTACCTTTTACACACAGTAGAAATTTTTTCAAAATTGGATTCAATCATCTCAAACCCTGCCACTGTTTTATCAACTAAGTTTATATAATATTCTACATCCTTTGTTATCATTTCAACAATCTTCACAGCATCTTCACTTGGAATAGAGTCCATCTCCAGAAAACACTTTGTATATTCATCCATAAGAAGCAACTCCTTACTCATTCAAGTTTTATCATGAGATTGTAGCAATCCAGTCACATTTTCAGGCTTCACTTCTAATTCTAGTTTTCTTGTTATTTCTACTATTCATGCAGTTGTTTTCTCCACTGAGTTTTGAACCCCTTCAAGTCACCGACAACAGCTGGAAACTTCTTCCATATTCTTGATAATGTTTACACTCTGACCTCTCCCCATGAATAAAAAATGTTCTTAGCATATAAAATGATGAATCCTTTCCAGAAGGTTTTCAATTTACGTAGCCCAGATTCATGAGAGGAACCACAATATATGGCAGTTATAGCTTTGTAAAATGCATTTCCTTAATAATAAGACCTGAAAGTTGAAATTACTCCTTGATCCATGGGCTACAGAATAGATGTGTTTGCAAGCATGAAAACGACATCGATCTCTTACAACTCCATCACAGCTCTTGGGTGACCAGGTGCCATGTCAATGAACAGCAATATTCCAAAAGGAACCTTCTTTTGTTGGCAATAGGTCTCAACAGTGAGCTTAGAATATTCAGTAAACCATACTGTAAACAGATGTGCTGTCATCTAAGTTTTGTTGTTCCATTTATAGACCACAAGCAGAGTTAGATTTAGCATAATTCTTAAGGGCACTAGAAATTTCAGAATACTAAATCAGAACTGGTTTTGATGAAAGTCACCAGCTGCATTAGCCCCCAGTAAGAGAGTCAGGGGCTGAGGCTTTGAAGTCAGGCATTGACTTCTCTCTTGCTGTGACAGCTCTAGATGGTATCTTCTTCCACCATAAGGTTGTTTCATTTACAATGAAAATCTGCTGTTTAGCAGGGCCACTTTCATTCATTACGTTAGCTAGATCTTCTGGACAACTTGTTGCAGCTTCTACATCAGCACTTGATGCTTCACCTTACATTTTATGTTAATAAGACAGCTTCTTTCCTTAAACCTCATGAACCAACCTCTGCTAGTTTCAAACTTTTCTTCTGCAGGTTCCTCATCTCTTTCAGCCACATAGAACTGAAAACAGTTAGTGCCTTGCTCTAAATTAGGCTTTAGCTTAAGGGAATATTGCGGTTAGTTTGATCTTCTATCCAGACCATAAACATTTTCTCCATATCAGCAATAAGTCTTTTTCTTATCATTTGTGTATTCATTGGAATAGTACTTTCAATTTCCCATAAGAATTTTTCCTCATCAGTCATACCTTCCCTGTTTGGCAAGAGAGGCCTACCTTTTGCCTATCTTGGCTTTTAGACATTCTTTCCTCAGTTTAATCATTTCAAGATTTTGACTCAAAGTAAGAGACATACACCTGTTCTTTTCATTTGAACACTTAAAGGCCACCATAAGATTATTAAATGACCTAATTTCAATAATGTTGTACCTCAACGTAGAGGCCTAAGGAGAGGAAGCAAGACAGGGAAACAACTGTCTGGTCAGTGGAGCAGTCGATAACAGAAAATATTTACTGATTATGTTCACCATCTTATGTTGGTATGGTTCATAGCTCCCAAAACAATTATAAAAGCAACATCACAGATCACTATAACAAATGTAATAATAATGAAAACATGTGAAGTACTGTGAGAATTACCAAAATAGAACACAGAGACATGAAGTGAGAAAATGTTGCTGGGAAAAAAGTATCAATAGACGTTCTCAAAACAGGGTTGCCACAAACCTTAAATTTGTAAAAAGCACAGTCTCTTCAAAACGTTCTGAAGAAAAGTCCAATAAAATGAAGTAGGCCTGTATATAAAGCACATGTTCTATATGCAGCAAAATTATCATTCAAATATAAAGCTGAAATACATATATTCACAGATGTACAATGACTGAGAGAAAATTCATTTCTAGCAGACTTAAAGTCACCAAAAATACAAAAGGAAATCTTTCAAGCTGAAGGGAAGTGACACCAGAATGTAGCTCAAATCCAAAAAAAGAAATGGAGAGCACTGGAAATAGTAAATGTTTTGCTCTAGAAATGTATATTTTATCATTTTTTTCTCTTAAAATTTTCAAAGACAAAAGATTGAATAAGAGCAAAAAATAAAACTTTTTATGTTTATATGATAATGCATAGTTTTGTTATATAACAATATAGAAATATTAGCCAAAAAAAAAAGGAATGAAAGGAGCTATATTGGCACAGACATTCTGTATTTTACTTAAATTAAGTTAGTATTGGGCTTCCCTGATGGCTCAGATGATAAAGAATCTGTCAGCAATGCAGGAGATCTGGGTTAGATCCCTGGGTCTGGAAGATCCTCTGAAGAAACGAGTGGCAACCCACTCCAGTATTCTTGCCTGGAGAATCCCATGGACAGAGGAGCTTGGTGGGCTGCATTCCATGGGGTTGCAGAGTCAGACATGAGTGAGCAACTAACACTTTGCCTTTTAAGTAAATATTATTTTGAAGAAGGCTGAGATATGTTCAAAATATATATTGTAATTCTAAGAGCAATCGCTAAGTGAATAATAATGTATGCTAAGAAAACATCATCTTTCAGTATCCTATCTTTTTGCCTTTTCGTACTGTTCGTGGGGTTCTCAAGGCAAGAATACTGAAGTGGTTTGCCATTCTCTTCTCCAGTGGACCACATTTTGTCAGAACTCTCTACCATGACCCATCCTTCTTGGGTGGCCCTACACGGCATGGCTCATAGTTTCATTGAGTTAGAGAAGGCTGTGTTCCACGTGACCAGATCGGTTAGTTTCCTATGATTGTGGTTTTCAACCAGTCTGCTGCAGTCCATTGGGTCACAAAGAGTCAGACACAAGTGAGCAACTGAACTGAACTGAAGAAATCAACATAGGAATTAAAACAACAATTGTAAAATATTGACTTTCAAAATACAGCAAACAATCCTGAGGAAAAAGAATAAAGCTGGAAACATAAACTTCCTGGACTTCAGACAATAATTCTAAGCTACAATAATCAAAATAGCATGGTATTGACACAAAAATAGACATGGATTAATGGCACACAATAAGAGAGCCCAGAATTAACCCATACACCTGAGATCAATTAATCTTCGACGATGCAGTCAAGAATACACAACAGAGAAAAAAGAGCTTCTTAGGCAAGTGGCGTTGGGAAACCTGGACAGCCCACAAGTAAACCAAAGAAGTTAGAACTGTCCCTCACACAGTATACAAAAATAAGCTCAAAATGGCTTTAAGACTTACATGTAAGATGTGACACCATAAAACTCCTAGAAGAGAACACAGGCAGAACATTCTCTGACATAAACCATACGGATGTTTTCTTAGGTCAGTCTCCCAAGAAAATAGAAATAAAAGCAAAAATATACAAGTGGGATCTAATCAAACTTACAAGCTTTTGCTCAACAGAAGAAACCATAAACAAAAGACAACCTATGGACTTGGAGAAAATATTTGCAAATGATGCAACTGACAAGGGTTTAATTTTCAAAATACACACACAGCTCATACAGCTCAACTAAAAAACAAACAAACAACAGAATCACAAAATGAGAAGACCTAAACAGACATTTCTCCAAAGAAGACATGTTCCAACAGGCACATGTAAAGATGCTCAGCATTACTAATTATTAGAGAACTACAAATCAAAATTACAATGAGGTACTTCCTCACATCAGTCAGAATGGCCATCACTAAAAAGTCTACAAATAATAAATCCTGGAGAAGGTATGGAGAAAAGGGAACCATCCTACACTATTGGTGGGAATGTAATTTGGTGCAGCCACTATGAAAAACACAGTATCAAGGTTTCTTCAAAAACTAAAAATAGGGGTACCGTACGATCCAGCAATTCCACTCCTGGGCATATATCTGGAGAAATTTTTAGTTCAAAAAGATACATGCACCTCAGTGTTCATAACAGCACTATTTACAACAGCCAAGAATGGAAGCAATCTAAACATCCATCAACAGATGAATCTATAAAGAAGGTGTGTCACACATATACAATGGAATATTAGCCATAAAAAGAATGAAAGAATGCCATTCCAGCAACATGGGCGGACCCGCGAGTATCATACTAAGTGAAGTTAAGTCAGAGAAAGACAAATATCATACATTATCACCTAAATGTAGACTCTAAAATATGAAGCAAAGAATTTATTTACAAAACAGAAAATAGACTCACAAACATAGGAAACAACCTTACAGTTACCAAAAGGGAAAGGATAAATTAGGAGTTAGGGACTAACAGATACATTCTACTATATATAAAATAAAAAACAAGGTCCCATTGTATAGCACAGGGAACTACATTCAAGATCATATAATAAATTATAATGGAAAAGAGTTTTTTAAAAGATAGTAAAGAAAAAAGGGGGAACAAAAAAGACAAATGATAAATATATAAACTCTAGAAGTAAAACTGAACATATATTAAATGTAAAGAGTCTATATAACTCCACTCAAATATGGAATGTCAGACTGGGTTAAATACCAAACCCACTAAATGCTGTCTATAAGGGATACATGTTAGACATAAATATACTGAAAATAAAATAATAGAAAAATAACATACAAACAGTGAGCATAAAAAAGCTGGATGGCTATATTCACATCACACAAAATTAACTTCAGACAGGAAATATTAAAAAGGTGGACATTTGATAACAGTAAAAACATTATCAGTGATTAAAATAATTAAAATTATAAATGCATATGTGTGTATTAGTCACTCGGTTATGTCCAACTCTTTGGGACTCTATGGAATGTGTAGCCCATCAGGCTCCTCTGTCCATGGGGATTCTCTAGGCAAGAATACCGGAGTGGGTTGCCATGACTGAGATCTTCCCAACCCAGGTATTGAACCCAGGTATCCTGCATTGCAGGAGGATTCTTTACCCACCTGAGCCACCAGGGAACCCCAAGTACATATATACTGAACAATAAAGCTCCAAAATGCATGAAGTAAAACCTGGCAGAATTGAAAGAAGAAACAGACAGTTTAATAATAATAGATAGAGATTTCAACAGCCTATTCACAAAAACTGATAGAAAAACTACAAAGAAGTCAGCATGGACAGAGATGACCAAAATGATGCTATCAAACAACTTGTTGTAACCAACATCAATAGGACACCTCAACCAAACTCTGCAGAATGCACACTCTTTTCGAGCACACACAAAATGTTCTTCAGGACAGACCACTTGCTAAGCCATAAAGAATCCCTCAAGAGTTTAAATGACTGAAAGTATATGAAGTATAATCTCTGACCACTTGAAATTAAGTTGGCAACCCACAACAGAAGTAAACCTGAGACTACTCCAACATGTAGACATTAAACGACACACTTTAAGTTACTCATATGTCAAAGGAGAAATCACAAAATAATCTGAATTTATTGAAATTATGAAAACATATTTATGTTTTCAGCTGAAGACTCTCAGGGTCTGAAATTTTAAGTGCCTATATCATAAGAGAAAAACTCTCAAATCATCACCTAAGCTTCTGCCTTAGTAAATTATAAAAAGAAGGGCAAATAAAGTCACAGCAAGAAGTAAGAAATAATAAATATTAGAGTAAATTAAGGAAATAAAAAAGAAATACAATAGAGAAAATCATAAAACCAAAAGTTGGTTAAAAAAATAAAATTGGTAAACTCTTAGGTAAACTGACAAGCGATTAAAACAAAAATAACAAATTACCAAAAATAGTAATGAAACAGAACACCGTTATCTTCTCTATAGAAATTAAGAAGTTTATAAGGAAATATTAGCTTAAATGAAAGCCAACAGATTAGACAAATCAGAATATATGGACAAATTCCTAAAAAGATACACATTACCAAATTCACTCAGAAAAATAAGAAAAAGAATATGAATAGATCTATAAAATGTAAGGAAATTGAAATAGTAATTTAAAACATTCTCACAGAGAAATTTTAGGCATGAGTGGTTTAACTGATGAATTATACCAAACGTTTAAAGAAGAAATAATACCATTCCTTCACAAGTTCTTCCATTAAATGTAATGGAAGGAATACTTCTATAGTCATTATATAAGGCCAGTATTACCATGACAACATAAATTTACAAAGACCTCAAGAAAAGAATACTAAAGACCAATAGCCATCATGAATACACATGTATACACATCTTTAACAAAATATTAAATATTGAACTCAGCAGAAGTTAGTCAGGATTATACAACATGACCAATTTCAATTCATACCAGGAATGAAAGATTGGTTAAATATCTGAAAATCAATTACTGTAATGTACCACATTAATGAAAGAAAGGACAAAATCCACATGAGAATACCAATAGATTCAAAAAGCTTGTGAAAAAAATTCAATACCCTTTTATAGTAGTTACTTCACTACAAACTAGGAATAGATGGTATCTTTCTTAAAACAAACAAAAAAGCTTAAAATCTAACATCATACTTAACGGTGAAAGACTAAATCCTTCCCATCAAAGATGAGGAAAAAGGCAAATAACCTCTGTTCTGTTCTCTTCATTTCTACTGAACATCGAGACTATAGCCAACATGTTCAGTTAAGAGGAAGATGGGGAGGAGAAGACAGAGAGGGAAGAGGGAGAACAAATAGAAGGAACTCAAATCGGAGGAAATAAAACTGTCTTCCTTTGCAGATGACATAACCCATAGGCTAAAGGATCCTAAGGAATGCCATTCTATGTGCTAAGTCACTTCAGTCATGTCCAATTCTGTGTGGCCCCATGGACTTCAGCCTGCCAAGCTACCCTGTCCATGGGATTCTCCAGGCAAGAATACTGGAGTGGGTTGCCACTCCCTTCTCCAAGGAATCTTCCCAACCCAGAGATCAAATCGACGTCTCTTAAGTCTAATGGATTGGTAGGTGTGTTCTTTACCACTAGCAACAACTCAGATCAGTTCAGTTCAGTTCAGTTACTCAGTCATGTCCCATTCTTTGTGACCCCACGGACTGCAGCAGGCCAGGCCTCCCTGTCCATCACCAACTTCTGGGGGTTTACTCGAGCTCATGTCCATTGAGTCGGTGATGCCAATCAACCGTCTTGTCCTCTGCCGTCCCCTTCTCCTCCTGCCTTCAATATTTCCCAGTATCAGGGTCTTTTCAAGTGAGTCAGCTCTTCACATCAGGTAGCCAAAGTATTGGAGTTTCAACTTCAACATCAGTCCTTTCAATGAACATTCAGGACTGATTTCATTTAGGATGGACTGATTGGATCTCCTTGCAGTCCAAGGGACTCTCAAGAGCATCAGTTCTTCAGTGCTCAGCTTTCTTTATAGTCCAACTCTCATAACCATACATGACTACTGGAAAAACCATGACTGGAAAATAACCTTGACTAGACAGATCTTTTTTGGCAAAGTAATGTCTCTGCTGTTTTAATATGCTGTCTAGATTGGTCATAACTTTTTTTCCAAGGAGTAAGCGTCTTTTAATTTCATGGCTGCAATCACCATCTGTAGTGCTTTAGAGCCCAAGAAAATATTCTGCCACTGTTTCCACTGTTTCTCCATCTATTTGCCATGAAGTGATGGGACCAGATGCCATGATCTTTGTTTTCTGAATGTTGAGCTTTAAGCCAACTTCTTCACGCTCCTCTTCCACTTTCATCAAGAGGCTCTTTAGTTCTTCACTTTCTGCCCTAAGGGTGGTGTCATCTGCATATCTGAGGTTATTGATATTTTTCCCAGCAATCTTGATTCCAGCTTGTGCTTC
>NW_011494717.1:4019710-4020342 GCF_000754665.1 Bison bison bison | reverse complement strand
TATTGTGATCCACACAGTCAAAGGCTTTGGCATAGTCAATAAAGCAGAAAGAGATGTTTTTCTGGAACTCTCTTGCTTTTTCAATGATCCAGTGGCTGTTGGCAATTTGATCTCTGTTTCCTCTGCCTTTTCTAAAACCAGCTTGAACATCTGGAAGTTCACAGTTCATGTATTGTTGAAGCTTGGCTTGGAGAATACTGAGCATTACTTTGCTAGTGTGTGAGATGAGTGCAATTGTGCAGTAGTTTGAGCATCTTTTGGCATTGCCTTTCTTAGGGATTGGAATTAAAACTGACCTTTTCCAGCCTGTGGCCACTGCTGAGTTTTCCAAATTTGCTGGCATATTGAGTCCAACACTTTCACGGTATCATCTTTTAGGATTTGAAATAGCTCAACTGGAATTCCATCACCTCAACTAGCTTTGTTCATAGTGATGCTTCCTAAGGCCCACGTGACTTCACATTCCAGGATGTCTGGCTCTAGGTGAGTGATCACGCCACCATGATTATCTGGGTCATGAAGATCTTTTTTGTATAGTTATTTTGTGTATTCTTGCCACCTCTTCTTAATATCTTCTGCTTCTGTTAGGTCCATACCATTTCTGTCCTTTATCGAGCCCATCTTTGCATGAA
>NW_011494717.1:4019151-4019610 GCF_000754665.1 Bison bison bison | reverse complement strand
TCCATGAAGTGATGGGACCGACGATGCCGTGATCTTAGTTTTCTTGAATGTTGAGCTTTAAGTCCAACTTTTTCTAGTCTCCTCTTTCTACTTTCTATCAAGAGGCTCTTTGAGTCCTCTTCACTTTCTGCCATGAGGGTGGTGTCATCTGCATATCTGAGGTTATTGATATTTTTCCCAGCAATCTTGATTCCAGCTTGTGCTTCATCCAGCCCAGTGTTTCTCATGATGTACTCTGCCTAAAAGTTAAATAAACAGGATGACAATATACAGCCTTGACATACTCCTTTTCCTATTTGGAACCAGTTTGTTGTTCCATGTCAAGTTCTAACTGTTCCTTCCTGACCTGCATACAGATTTCTCAAGAGGCAGGTCAGGTGGTCTGGTATTCCCATCTCTTTCAGAATTTTCCACAATTTATTGTGATCCACACAGTCAAAGGCTTTGGCATAGTCAATA
>NW_011494717.1:4013076-4019051 GCF_000754665.1 Bison bison bison | reverse complement strand
CTTCTTAATATCTTCTGCTTCTGTTAGGTCCATACCATTTCTGTCCTTTATCGAGCCCATCTTTGCATGAAATGTTCCCTTGGTATCTCT
Organism: Bison bison bison; assembly: GCF_000754665.1. NCBI lineage: Eukaryota > Metazoa > Chordata > Mammalia > Artiodactyla > Bovidae > Bison > Bison bison. Next base: position 4,018,961 of record NW_011494717.1, on the reverse strand, counting down.
AATTTTCTTGGAGAGATCTCTAGTCTTTCCCATTCTGTTGTTTTCCTCTATTTCTTTGCATTGATTGCTGAGGCAGGCTTTCTTATCTCTTCTTGCTATTCTTTGGAACTCTGCATTCAAATGGTTATATCTTTCCTTTTCTCCTTTGCTTTTCACTTCTCTTCTTTTCACAGCAATTTGTAAGGCCTCCTCAGAAAGCCATTTTGCTTTTTTGCATTTCTTTTTCTTGGGGATGGTCATTCAGGTATGACCATTCAGGTATGACCTAAATCAAATCCCTTATGATTATACAGTAGAAGTGAGAAATAAATTTAAGGGATTAGATCTGATAGACAGAGTGCCTGATGAACTATGGACAGAGGTTCGTGACATTGTACAGGAGACTGAGAACAAGACCATCCCCAAGAAAAAGAAATGCAAAAAAAAGCAACACCTGGGGAAACCCAAATAAATAAACTTAGCAAGGTCATAAGATATAAGATATCTTATATCAAGATATAAGATATAAAATCAATTGAATTCTATATTCTGCTGCTGCTAAGTCGCTTCAGTCGTGTCCAACTTTGTGCAATCCCATAGACAGCAGCCCACCAGGCTCCCCCATCCCTTGGGATTGTCCAAGCAAGAACAATGGAGTGGGTTGCAATTTCCTTCTCCAGTGCATGACAGTGAAAAGTGAAAGTGAAGTTGCTCAGTCGTGTCTGACTCAGCGACACCATGGACTGCAACCTACCAGGCTCCTCCATCCATGGAACTTTCCAGGCAAGAGTACTGGAGAGTACTGGAGTGGGTTGCCATTGCCTTGTCCTAGCAGTGAGCGATTAAAAAATAAAATCATGAAAACAATTCGACGGCTTCCCTGGTGGCTCAGTGGTAAAGAATCCACCTACCAATGCAAAAGACTGATCCAGGAATTTCCCACATGCCATAGAGCAACTGAATTGTGGATCACAACTATTAAGCCTGTGTTCTAGAACCTGGGAACCACAAACTGAACCCATATGTGGCAACTGCTGCAGCCAGCGTGCTCTAGCGCCAGTGCTCCTCAACAAGAGAAGTCACTGCAATGAGAACCCTGCTCACAACTAGAGAGCAGCCCCCACTCACCACTAGAGAAGAGCCCGTGCAGCTGCAAAGACGCAACATAAGCAAACAAATAATACGTAAATTAAAGAAAAAGAAAACCATTCTACACAGAGTATCATCAAGAATAATAATATACATTGGGAAAAAAAATCTAACACCAGGATGTATATGATTTTATGTGAATACCACAAAACATTGCTGGAACATATTATAAGTAAGGACACATGCCATGTTTATGAACTAAAATACTTCTCCCCAAATTGAAGCAGCTTTCCCCCAAAACTGATCTATAAATTTAACAAAATCCTTGTCCAAATCCCTCCAAGATTCATTTATAGAAAACATCAAGCTAAATCAAATGCAAAGACTTAGAATAGCCAAAACAATTATTGAAAAAAAAAAGAGCAAACTTTAAGGGCTTACACTACTACCTTTCACATTTTACTATAAAGCAACAGTAAAGAAGATAATATGGTATTGGCACAAGAATAAGCACATAGATCAATGAAACTGAAGAGTCCAAAAGTGAATCTTCAAGTTTATGGTCAATTTTTTTGACAAAGGCAATTCAATTATCTTTTAAATGAATGATACTGGTATAAATAGACAGCCATATGCTAAAGGATGAATTTAGATGCTTAACAAAATGCATTCAGTATCAGTCACTGACCTAACTGTACAAGCTAAAACTATTAAAATTCTCCAAAAAGAACATAAAATTTCAAGATTTAGGGTCAAAGAGATATCAGATATAAAACCAAAGGCAAATGACGTAAATATGCATGTGTATATATTTAAATATATACATATATATACATGTAAAGTAATAATTTATAATATGTAATATTATATATTTATGATTACTTCATTAGATAGCTAATATAATTCATTATTTTATTACATAAGTAAATATATAAGTATGTTATATAACTATATATGATAAATTATATTTCATTAAAATGAGAACATTAACACTTCAAAAGACACCATTAAGAAAAAGAAATGGCAAGAAAGACACAAACTGGGAGACTATATTTGGAAAATACATATCTGATAAAAGACTTCCATCTGTAATATGAATTATGTAATATAGTATATAATTTAATAATAGCATAATATTGTATAACTGAAAAATAAGAAAAGTGATCTAAAATTGATAAAAATTTGTACTTTACATATCAGAGATCACAGGCAAAGGGCTAACAAATAGATTAAAAGTTGCTACACATTCATTAAGAACTAAGTTAAATCTGAGATGGTAGGATGGCATCACTGACTCAATGGACATAAATTTGAGCAAACTCTGGGAGATACTAAAGGACAGGGAAGTCTGGTGAGCTGCAGTCCCTGGGGTTGCAAAGAGCTGGGAATGACTGAGCAACTGAACAACAAGTTAAATCTAAAATGAAATACCACTGCTGCTGCTGCTAAGTCGCTTCAGTTGTGTCAGACTCTGTGCGACCCCAGAGACGGCAGCCCACCAGGCTCCCCCATCCCTGGGATTCTCTAGGCAAGAACACTGGAGTGGGTTGCCATTTCCTTCTCCAATGCATGAAAGTGAAAAGTGAAAGTGAAGTCACTTAGTTGTGCCCGACTCTTCGCAACCCCATGGACTGCAGCCTACCAGGCTCCTCTGTCCATGGGATTTTCCAGGCAAGAATACTGGAGTGGGGTGCCATTGCCTTCTCTGAAATACCACTACATACCTATAAAAATGACTATAATCAAAAATTCTGACCATACTAAGTTTTAGAAAAGTTGTAGAGAATCTATGACCCTCACACATTGCTGGTAGAAACATAAACTCCTATAGCGGAGCTGGAAATCAGTTGGGAAATTTCTTAAAAAAGTGAAACAAACTTATCACATGACCCAGCAATTCTACTCTTAATAATCTACCACAGCAAAATGAAAATATGCCTAAAATGATTTTATACACATGTTCATAGAAGCATTTTTATAATGGCCATAAACTGAACAATCCAAGTATCCATCAAATGTTAGATAATATAATGAAATGTGGTATATAGCCATACAATAAACTATTTAGTAAATAAAGGGATGAAATACTGATATATATTGTGTCACACATAAACCTTCAAAGCATTACACTAAATGAAAGAAGCCAGACACCAAAGACTATAAATGGTAGGGTTTCATTTATATGAAGTGTCTAAAAAAGGTAACTTTTTATAGAGACAGAAAGCAGATCAATGTATGCCTCTGACAGGGATACTCTTTGCAGTGGAGAAGGACTGCAAATTAGCTCATGGGGGATTTTTTAGAGTGATGAGATGCTGTACAACTGGATCATAGTGACAGTTGCACAACTCCACAAATTCAACAAATATCACTGATTTGTAAACTTACAAAAAATGAACAAGAGCAGTGGTTTCTGCCCTCAAACTCTACCATTAACCCATTTTGATGAAGGCAGAATGATGTACCCAGATGCAATCTTTCACAAAGGCAAAGAGCTACATTTTTTAAAGAATATCACTAACACTGGAGTTTAAATTCAATATTGAAAGTGACAAAGCAGCATGTGCAAATCCAGTCAACATTGTTTGAAGCCATGCAAATAAGAGCTTTATAGATGCCTCTAAATATTTAAGTAGCATGCCACTTTTTTCTGAAAGGATACAAGGTCATAGAAGGTAGCTACACTTTGAAGCTTGGTTAGCTCATTTTAGCATCATTCTTTGAGAACCAAATGAATGGCAAGGACTATGGACATTCTAAGGATTTGAACATGACCAAATTCAGCCTCCTTTACAAGTCCTGTTCTACTTAACACTTCTTATGGACCTTGGGCAAAATACCTGACCCATCTGAGTACCAGTTCCCCTTCTTGTAAAACAGGAAATCAATGATAAAACACGTGAACTGTACAGAAGGCACCTAGGAAACGTTTCAGGCTAACAACACTTCTAAACTAAGTGATAAGTGGAGGAAGTATATGCTTGTGGTTTTAATAATTGTGGGGTTTTCAGGGAGTTGCAACTAAATGCTGGCTTCATTACAGGGATTTAGAAAAAGTAACAGATGTTCTTTGAATAGAAACCTGCTGAGATAAGCCATCCAAAGTGTCCAACCACGTAAATGAAATGAGTCATGATTGACATTATTTCTTACCTGTGGAGTTTCACTGATGCTTTCCAAATTTGGAGCCTTGTTTCTGGAAAAAAAAAAAAAAGACACAATAGAATGTCAATGTGCTATTCTTCACAAAGCTGTCTGGGCTTCCTGGAAATTCTTGAGATCTAAAGCTCCCAGGTTGGGAATTAGAACATTAGGGAGGAACTTCAGTGACCTTGGAAGTGAGATATCCTAGGAAATATAGAGAGACAGATACCTGGCAATTCAGTCAAAGCACAGTGCGAAATCCTGAGACACTGGTGCTCGCTAAAACTCAACTGAACAAATATTTGTGAAGCTTAAAATGTGCCTAAAGCTATTCAAGGTTCTGAAGATACAGAGTCAAAAATAAGACCCAGTCCCTCCTGCCTTTAAGAAGCTCACAGATATGTTAGAGAAATCAGTCTAGTTCAGTTCAATAGCTCAGCCATGTCCAACATTTTGAAGCCCCATGGACTGCAGCACACCAGACCTCCCTGTCCAACTCCCGGGGGTTTACTCAAACTCATGTCCATTGAGTCGGTGATGCCATCCAACCATCTCATTCTCTGTTGTCCCCTTCTCCTCCCGCCTTCAATCTTTCCCAGCATCAGGGTTGTTCCAAATGAGTCAGTTCTTTACATCAGGTGGCCAAAGTATTGGAGTTTTAGCTTCAACATCAGTCCTTCCAGTGAATATTCAGGACTGCTTTCCTTTAGGATGGATTGGTTGGAACTCCTTGCAGTCCAAAGGACTCTGAAGAGTCTTCTCCAACACCACAGTTCAAAGGCATCAATTCTTCGGTGCTCAGCTTTCCTTATAGTCCAACTCTCACATCCATACATGACTACTGGAAAAACCATAGCCTTGACTAGATGGACCATTGTTGGCAAAGTAATGTCTCTGCTTTTTAATATGCCATCTAGGTTGGTCATAGGTTTTCTTCCAAGGAGAAAGCATCTTTTAATTTGATGGCTGCAGTCACCATCTGCAATGATTTTGGAGCCCCCCAAAAAAATTAAGTCTGGCACTGTTTCCACTGTTTCCCCATCTATTTCCCATGAAATGATGGGACCAGATGCCATGATCTTCGTTTTCTGAATGTTGAATTTTAAGCCAACTTTTTCACTCTCCTCTTTCACTTTCATCAAGAGGCTCTTTAGTTCTTCTTCGCTTTCTGCCATAAGGGTGGTGTCATCTGTATATTTGAGATTATTTATATTTCTCCCAACAATCTTGATTCCAGTTTATGTTTTATCCGGCCTGGCAATTCGCATGATGTACTCTGCATATAACTTAAATAAGCAGAGTGACAATATACAGCCTTATCATACTCCTTTCCCAATTTGTAACAAGTCTGTTGTTCCATGTCCAGTTGTAACTGTTGCTTTCTGACTTTCATACAGATTTCTCAAGAGGCAGCTTAGGTGGTTTGTATTCCCATCTCTTGAAGAATTTTCCACAGTTTGTGGTGATCCACACAGTCAAAGGCTTTGGCATAGTCAATAAAGCAGAAATAGATGTTTACTGTAACTCTCTCACTTTTTCAATATTCCAATGGATGTTGGCAATTTGATCTCTGGTTCCTCTGCCTTTTCTAAAACCAGCTTGAACATCTGGAAGTTCATGGTTCACGTATTGTTGAAGTCTGGCTTGGGGAATTTTGAGCATTACTTTACTGT
>NW_011494717.1:4012314-4012976 GCF_000754665.1 Bison bison bison | reverse complement strand
GACCAGTGCGTTCTCTTGGCAAAACTCTATTAGCCTTTGCCCTGCTTCATTCCATATTCCAAGGCCAAATGTGCCTGTTACTCCAGGTGTTTCTTGACTTCCTACTTTTGCATTCCAGTCCCCTATAATGAAAAAGACATCTTTTTTGGGTGTTAGTTCTAAAAGTTCTTGTAGGTCCTCACAGAACCGTTCAACTTCAGCTTCTTCAGCATTACTGGTTGGGGCATAGACTTGGATTACTGTGATATTGAATGGTTTGCCTTGGAAATGAACAAAGATCATTCTGTCATTTTTGAGATTGCATCCAAGTACTGCATTTCGGACTCTTGTTGACCATGATAGCTACTCCATTTCTTCTAAGGGAATCCTGCCCACAGTAGTAGATATAATGGTCATCTGAGTTAAATTCATCCATTCCAGTCCATTTTAGTCCGCTGATTCCTAGAAGGTTGACTTTCACTCTTGCCATCCAAGCATCACCACGAACAAAGCTAGTGGATGTGATGGATTCCATTTGAGCTATTTCAAATCCTGAAAGATAATGCTGTGAAAGTACTGCACCCAATATCCAGCAAATTTGGAAAACTCAGCAGTGGCCACAGGACTGGAAAAGGTCAGTTTTCATTCCAATCCCAAAGAAAGGCAATGCCAAAGAATGCTCA
>NW_011494717.1:4011048-4012214 GCF_000754665.1 Bison bison bison | reverse complement strand
TCTGGTTCCTCTGCCTTTTCTAAAACCAGCTTGAACATCTGGAAGTTCATGGTTCACGTATTGTTGAAGTCTGGCTTGGGGAATTTTGAGCATTACTTTACTAGTGTGTGACAGAATGAAGCAGGGCAAAGGCTAACAGAGTTTTGCCAAGAGAACCCACTGGTCATAGCAAACAGCCTCTTCCAACAACAAAAGAGAAGACTCTACACATGAATATCACCAGATGGTCAATACGGAAATCAGACTGATTATATTCTTTGCAGCCAAAGATGGAGAAGCTCTATACAATCAGCAAAAATAAGACTGGGAGTTGACTGTGGCTCAGATCATGAACTCCTTATTGCCAAATTCAGACTTAAATTGAAGAAAGTAGGGAAAACTACTAGACTATTCAGGTATTACCTAAATCAAATCCCTTACAATTATACAGTGGACGTGAGAAATAGATTCAAGGGATTAGATCTGATAGACAGAGTGCTTGATGAACTGTGGAAGGAGGTTTGTGACACTGTACAGGAGATGGTGATGTTTCTAAAGCCCACTTGACTTCACATTCCAGGATGTCTGGCTCTAGGTCAGTGATCACACCATCGTGATTATCTGGGTCATAAAGATCTTTTTTATACAGTTCTTCTGTGTATTCTTGCCACCTCTTCTTAATATCTTCTGCTTCTGTTAGGTCCATACCATTTCTGTCCTTTATTGTGCCCATCTTTGCATGAAATGCTCCCTTGGTATCTCTAATCTTCCTGGAGAGATCTCTAGTCTTTCCCATTCTGTTGTTTTCCTCTATTTCTTTGCCTTGATCGCTGAGGCAGGCTTTCTTATCTCTCCTTGCTATTCTTTGGAACTCTGCATTCAAATGGTTATATCTTTCCTTTTCTCCTTTGCTTTTCACGTCTCTTCTTTTCACAGCTATTTGTAAGGCCTCCCCAGACAGCCATTTTGCTTTTTTGCATTTCTTTTTCTTGGGTATGGTCTTTATCCCTGTCTCCTGTACAATGTCACGAACCTCCGTCCATAGTTCACCAGGCACTCTGTCTATCAGATCTAGTCCCTTAAATCTATTTCTCACTTCCACTGTAAAATCATAAGGGATTTGATTTAGGTCATACCTGAATGGTCTAGTGGTTTTCCCTACTTCCTTCAATTTAAGTCTGAATTTT
>NW_011494717.1:3988400-4010948 GCF_000754665.1 Bison bison bison | reverse complement strand
ACCCAATATCCAGCAAATTTGGAAAACTCAGCAGTGGCCACAGGACTGGAAAAGGTCAGTTTTCATTCCAATCCCAAAGAAAGGCAATGCCAAAGAATGCTCAAATGACTGCACAATTGCACTCATCTCACACACTAGTAAAGTAATACTCAAAATTCTCCAAGCCAGGCTTCAGCAATACATGAATCATGAAATTCCAGATGTTCAAGCTGGTTTTAGGAAAGGCAGAGGAACCAGAGATCAAATTGCCAACATCCACTGGATCATTGAAAAAGCAAGAGAGTTCCAGAAAAACATCTACTTCTGCTTTATTGACTATGCTAAAACCTTTGACTGTGTGGATCACCACAACTGTGGAAAATTTTTCAAGAGATGGGAATACCGGACCATCTGACCTGCCTCTTGAGAAACCTATATGCAGGTCAGGAAGCACAGTTAGAACTGCACATGGAAAAACAGACTCATTCCAAATAGGAAAAGGAGTATGTCAAGGCTGTATATTGTCACTCTGCTTATTTAATTTATATGCAGAGTACATCATGAGAAATGCTGGGCTGGACGAAGCACAAGCTGGAATCAAGATTGCCTGGAGAAATACCAATAATCTCAGATATGTAGATGACACCAACCTTATGGCCAAAAGCGAAGAGGAACTAAAAAGCCTCTTGATGAAAGTGAAAGAGGAGAGTGAAAAATTTGGCTTAAAGTTCAACATTCAGAAAACGAAGATCATGGCATCTGGTCCCATCACTTCATGGGAAATAGATGGGGAAACAGTGGAAACAGTGTCAGACTTTATTTTTGGGGGCTCCAAAATCACTGCAGATGGTGATTGCAGCCATGAAATTAAAAGACGCTTACTCCTAGGAAGGAATATTTATGACCCACCTAGACAGCATATTAAAAAACAGAGACATTGCTTTGCCAACAAAGGCCCATCTAGTCAAGGCTATGGTTTTTCCAGTGGTCATGTATGGATGTGAGAGTTGGACTGTGAAGAAAGGTGAGCACCAAAGAATTGATGCTTTTGAACTGTGGCGTTGGAGAAGACTCTTGAGAGCCCCTTGGACTGCAAGGAGAGCCAACTCGTCCATTTAAAGGAGATCAGTCCTGGGTGTTCTTTGGAAGGACTGTTGCTAAAGCTTAAACTGCAATACTTTGGCCTCCTCATTCAAAGAGCTGACTCATTTGATAAAACTCTGATGCTGGGAGGGATTGGGGGCAGGAGGAGAAGGGGACAACAGAGGATGAGATGGCTGATGGCATCACTGATTCAATGGACATAAGTTTGAGTGAACTCCAGGAGTTGGTGATGGACAGGGAGGCCTGGCATGCTGCAGTTCATGGGGTCACAAACAGTCGGACACGACTGAGCGACTGAACTGAACAGGAGACAGGGATCAAGACCATCTCCAAGAAAAAGAAATGCATAAAAGCAAAATGGCTGTCTGGGGAGGCGTTGCAAATAGCTGTGAAAAGAAGAGAAGCCAAAAACAAAAGAGAAAGGGAAAGATATACTCATTTGAATGCAGAGTTCCAAAGAATAGCAAGGAAAGATAAGAAAGCCTTCCTCAGTGATTAGCGTAAAGAAATAGAGGGGAACAATAGAATGGGAAAGACTAGAGATCTCTCCAAGAAAATTAGAGATACCAAGGGAACATTTCATGCAAAGATAGGTAGAATAAAGGACAGAAATGGTATGGACCTAACAGAAGCAGAAGATATTAAGAAGAGGTGGCAAGAATACACAGAAGAACTATACAAAAAAGATCTTTATGACCCAGATAATCATGATGGCGTGATCACTGACCTAGAGCCAGACATCCTGGAATGTGAAGGCACGTGGGCCTTAGGAAGCATCACTACGAACAAAGCTAGTTAAGGTGATGGAATTCCATTTGAGCTATTTCAAATCCTAAAAGACGATGCCGTGAAAGTGTTGGACTCAGTATGCCAGCAAATTTGGAAAACTCAGCAGTAGCCACAGGACTGGAAAAAGTCAGTTTTCATCACAATCTTAAAGAAAGTCCTTGGCAAAGAATGTAGGAGAGATAGATGTTAACAAGTAACTATATGTGTTAGAAATGTAATAATTGGAATATATACAAGGAAAGAATAAGCATTCTGTTTAGGCCACCCAACTTTACAAGTCAAGCAATTGAAAAGGATTTTTACCCATCAAGAAAAATTATCAAAATCTTGAAATATGACAAAAACTGAGAGTAAATTTAACAATTCAGTTTCCAGAAAAAAATTTTTTTTTTCTTTTTGTGGTATTAGTTTGGATTTTGGGGCTGAAAGTGCTAAAAATACAAATCCAAATTATTTTAAACAAAAGTGACAAGCGTTGAGACAATTAGAGTTTCTCTGGGCCTGAGAGAAGCAGAGGACTGCTGCTGCTGCTTCTGCTGCTGCTAAGTTGCTTCCGTCGTGTCCAACTCTGTGCGACCCCATAGACGGCAGCCCACCAGGCTCCCCCATCCCTGGGATTCTCCAGGCAACAACACTGGAGTGGGTTGCCATTTCCTTCTCCAATGCAGGAAAGTGAAAAGTGAAAGGGAAGTCGCTCAGTTGTGTCCGACTCTTCGCGACCCCATGGACTGCAGCCCACCGGGCTCCTCTGTGCATGGGATTTTCCAGGCAAGAGTGCTGGAGTGGGGTGCCATTGCCTTCTCCAAGCAGATTACTGTGTAGTCTCAAATAACACCCAGAATTTCTTTCCATCTCCCCTTCTACTTTCCGTATGTCTGTTTCTTTCTCTTCTTTGGGCTTCTTTCATGCAACCAAAACTAGGCCTACTGGTACCTCAAAATTTATGTTTCAAAGTCTTTAGAGAGAGGAGGTCTGGCATTTGCACTTCCTAATTTGAATTAAAAACGTAGAAAACCGTGATTCCAATGTGGGTGGAGTTATCATCTTTGTGGTCTGAAATATCACATCATTAAAAATGTAGTCTTCACACCAGAACCTGATTGGTCTGGGAGAAAAGAATTTCTTAGGAGGAAATAAGTACACTTTCCAGAAGAAGGGCCAGCTATGCACAATAAGAAAAAGTGACACCTTGCTACTGCATTATTTTGCTTTAAACTCTGATCCATCCTTTTTACGTATTTTTTGAATCTTGCCCTCAGCTCATGCCGCATTCAATCTTACTGCAAGTCCTCACTATCTAGCTCCATCCATCCTACATAAACCTGTTTTAAAAGTCAGGTTGTGGAACAAAATGCCAATACACCTTCTATATTCTGTGTACTTTGAAGTGTTAGTTAAGAAAGAGATCACAGAGGACTGAATTGCCCCAGAGACAGAAACCAAGAAGCCCACACTGGAGGAGCTAGTCAAACATGGAGGAAGTGGAGTACAATGACACATTCACTCATTAAAGGGGCATTTTAAGTGATCTAGAGAACACAAAACCCTCTCGACAAATATTAGGAGTAATCAACTTTCTTTGCCAAGTATAACCTCTGTGTGCTTCTGATAATATATTACATTTAATCATTTTTCCCTTTTATACATAATGGCACATTAACCACAAATAAAGAATAGCAGTGATTATCTTCCCAATGAAATGTGGAGTAAAAACAATTTCTGCAATCCCGATGCCTTGTTTATCTATAATAAGACAAGCGCATGTGGATGCATGTGTGTTGAGGAGGGGCAACAGGCAATGTCAATCAATTGTATTCATAAACACAGCTCAGAGGCAGACCCGCATAATTTAGACTCTCCCCTGGCTTTCTGTTTCTGCAAGTAGGCATGCTTATGTTGCATTACCATTTTGATTGAATGAACAGGGTCAATAACGTCACTTTTTCTCATCCAAGGAAAGAAAATTATTCTGAATCAAATCATCAATCAATGGATGTAATCAGTCTGTTTAAAACACCTTGGATTCTCACGCAACTGGCTATTCTTAGTAAGACATTGTAAAAGACATAGTTTGGGCTGACTTGTTAATATTACTATGGCATGACTAACTTGTTCAAAGGCCACCTAGGATTCAGTATGTGCTCTGCTATTAACAAGATTATGGCAAGGGATTCATCTGAGAAGTTATAGAGTCTGCACTCCGAGACCTCTAGTATCTGCATTCATTTGCATATAATTGTTTATCCATTACTTTGCTATACCATACAGCTACACTATTTTTCTATAATTTCTGGAGGTTAATGGCTTTTTCTCCCCCTCTAAATTCAAAGTCAACATAAACTGACACTAAAGTCAAGAAAATGTGCTTTTTAGAGTGCTGTAACAACCGTTGGCAGTCTGTACATTGTGAAAAATGTATTTGATCAAGGAACTTTTGCTAGCAGCATGCCAATGGATCCACACTGATTTCCTTGAGAAATAAAGAAATTAATCCTCATCTTCCATTTAGGGACAGAAAACAGACTGAGACATCTTGCACCATACAAATCTCTGACTTAGACTTCACTCAGCCTTTCGTGCAAGTAAATATAATTACTGAGCAAAAGAGAGGAACAAAAGAGCAGATTTTCAATCTCTCCCTGAATGGCCAGAATAATCAGCAGGCAGCTGGAGATGAGTGGATTTCAATTGCAGCTATCATGTTCCTGAATCCTGACTAGGCACAAGTGTGGGGGAGATTGGGTCTGTGGGGCATGATTGAGTGATGTGGCCAGGCAAGCTCACCCAACACTGTTTGGATGTCTGCTCCTGGAACAGTCAATAGCTACTTCCTTCTCTTCCTTTCAACCACTGTATACGTGCTTTCTGTCTCTTAAATGTCGCCAGAATAATAGTATTTTTAAAAATGTGTCAACTGAGCATCTCAATATTGGATAAAAAGGCTACATATATTAAGTTATTTTTAAAGCATACTGTGCTGTGTGTTGTGCTTAGTCGCTCTGTCGGTCCCACTCTTTGCGACCTCATGGCCTGTAGCCCACCAGGCTCCTCTGTCCATAGGTATTCTCCAGGCAAGAACACTGGAATGGGTTGCCATGCCCTGCTCCAGGGGATCGTCCCAACACACGGATTGAACCCAGGTCTCCTGCATGGCAGGTGGATTCTTTACCATCTGAGTCACTGGGAAGCCCATAATACTGGAGTGGATATCCTATCCCTTCTTCAGGGGATCTTCCCAACCCAGGAATCCAACTGGGGTCTCCTGTATTGCAGGCAGATTCTTTACCAGCTGACCTACCAGGGAAGCCCCAAAGCATACTAAGGCAGAGGTAAAGAAGAGCAAAACTCAGATGTCATAAATTTTGAAAGCCATTGGTGATCTAGCACTGGAGTCAGAACAGAGTCAGTCTGAGAACATCTAATACATGAGGGCCTAAATTCAGCTTTCAATTGTGGAAAAATACAAATAACATACAAACATGCATTTTAACCAGTTTTAAGTGTACTATTTTCCATCACCTAAAACAGAAACTCTTTCAGCCATTAAGCAATCACTCCTCATTACCCCCTCCTCCAGTTCATGTGTGTGTGTGTGTGTGTGTGTGTGTGTGCATGCTCAATTGTGTCTGACTCTTTGCAACCCCAAGGACTGCAGTTCACCAGGCTCCTCAGTCCATGGGATTTTTACTCCAGTATCTTTACCATTTATTGGAGTGGGTTGCCATTTTCTCTTCCAAGGGATCTTCCTGACCCAGGGATTGAACCCATGTCTCCTGTGTCTCCCGCATTGCAGGTGGATTCTTTACCTCTGAGTAACCTATAATTTACTTTTTATTTCTATGAATTTGCCTATTCTAGATATTTCATGTGCATGGACTCAAACAATATTTGTCCTTTTGGGACTGACTTATTAAACTTTGCATATTGTTTTCAAGGTTTACCCATGTTGCAGCATGTGTCAGAATCTCATTCCTTTTTAAGCTAAATGACATTCTATATGTATGTGTGTACCACAGTTTGTTTATCCATGTATATGTTGATGAATAGGTTGCTTCCACTGTTTAGCTATTGTGAATAATGCTTCAATGAATGCTAGTGCAAAAATACCTTTTCCAATCTCTGTTTTCGATTTTTTGGATATACATCTGTAAGAGACTCAGAGTATTAGTGACCCATATCAAACCAAGAGAAAGTAGGCATAGATAGCCTGGAGCCCCAGTATCTGGAAGGAGCTTGGATTAGGGAGTCCCTAGTAAATCTGAGGCCACCAAAGGGCAATATCCTCAGTAAGTGAAATGGGAACCAAAAAATTCCTCCTGCAGAAGGCTTGCTGCATAGATCTTGGTTGTGAATATATGAGACACAGAGGAAAAGAAAAAGTAATCAGAGAATTCCTAAACCAGATTCCTGGGTCATATGGGCATGTGGCTGCAATTAACACTACTCATGTGGTCTGAAAAAAATCTTAAGCTTAATGATCTTTACCTCACCGGGCCACCAAGTAACTAGCAAAGACAAAGTCTTTCTTTGTTAACCATAACTTTTCAAAAAATGTGAACTAACAATAAGAAATCATTAAACAAGTGTAGAAACAATTCATATACAAATAAAGTCAGCAGAAAAATGCAAATTATAAAATAAACCCCAAAAGACTGTAGGTATTAGAAGTATCACATATTTTCCAGATTACCTAAAAAGCAAAATTGAAGGAATTATCAAAAAAGCAAGCTGAGAAAAATGAAGAAAGAAAAAGTGTAAAACTGAGGTGGAGATGTAGAGGATATAAGAGTAATGAGGCCCAACATATTAAATGAGAGAACAAGGGTAGAACACCAAAGAAAACGTGAGGAGAAATACTTAAAGATATTGTAGATAAGAATTTTCTGGAGTAGATTAAAGACAACAATCCTTAAATTCTAGGCAATCAACAAATCCCAAACAGAACAAAGAACAAGAAATCAATATCAAATTAAATCAGGACCTATCTTAATGAAGCTGTAGAGCTTTAAATAGATAAAGGATAAAAATGAAAAATACATAGTTTACTTTTAGAAAAAGGACAATTAAAGTGACAGTCAACTTTTAATCAGCAAAAAGTTGAAACCAGTTGCTGTGAGAAAGTAACCTTGAAGGTAGACTTATATAACCTTAAAAAATATCTAAAAATATTGAATGAAATAGATGCTTTCAAACAAGACATGAGAGGTAACTTACAATAGACCTCTACAAATAGAACATGTAAAGGAGAAAACAAAGGAAGAAACACCACCATCTCAGAAGAAAAATCTAAGATGCAAGGAGGAATTGTGAAGAATGAAAAACACATATTTTAGGCATACTCAAATGATCATTTTCTTTAAAAACAACAAGAGAAAGTAAGATATAACAGAAATAGCAAAAGCAGGACAAAGATCTGAAAATAACATGGCAGATATAAATCCACATATATGAAACTAGTACTCAATATTTAAGCAACAGTTATAACTGGACATGGAACAACAGACTGGTTCCAAATAGGAAAAGGAGTACGTCAAGGCTGTATATTGTCACCCTGCTTATTTAACTTCTATGCAGACTACATCATGAGAAACGCTGGGCTGGAAGAAGCACAAGCTGGAATCAAGATTGCGGAGAGAAATATCAATAATCTCAGATATGCAGATGAGGGAATATGCATATTCCCTTATGGCAGAAAGTGAAGAGGAACTCAAAAGCCTCTTGATGAAAGTGAAAGAGGAGAGTGGAAAAGCTGGCTTAAAGCTCAACATTCAGAAAACTAAGATCATGGCATCTGGTCCCATTACTTCCTGGCAAATAGATGGGGAAACAGTGGCTGACTTTATTTTGGGGGGCTCCAAAGTCACTTCAGATGGTGATTACAGCCATGAAATTAAAAGATGCTTACTCCTTGGAAGGAAAGTTATGACCAACCTAGATAGCATACTCAAAAGCAGAGACGTTACTTTGCCAACAAAGGTCCGTCTAGTCAAGGCTATGGTTTTTCCAGTAGTAATGTATGGATGTGAGAGTTGGACTGTGAAGAAAGCTGAGTACTGAAGAATTGATGCTTTTGAACTGTGGTGTTGAAGAAGACTCTTGAGAGTCCCTTGGACTGCAAGGAGATCCAACCAGTCCATCCTAAAGGAGATCAGTCCTGGGTGTTCATTGGAAGGACTGATGCTGAAGCTGAAACTCCAGTACTTTGGCCACCTCATGCGAAGAGCTGACTCATTGGAAAAGACCCTGATGCTGGGAGGGATTGGGGGCAGGAGGAGAAGGGGATGACGGAGGATGAGATGGCTAGATGACATCACCGACTCGATGGGCATGAGTTTGAGTGGACTCCGGGAGTTGGTGATGGACAGGGAGGCCTGGTGTGCTGCGATTCATGGGGTCACAAAGAGTCGGACACGACTGAGCGACTGAACTGAACTGAACTGAACTGAACTGATTTACATGTAAGACACAAAATTCATCAAACTAGACTTGAAGAAATCTACCTATATGTTGTTTTTAAGAGATATATTTAATGTTCTTTGGGTGAAAAGAATTTATAAGCCTCTGGCAAAATTCATCATAAAACAGAAGGAAAGAAGATATACAAATAACTAATACTAGAATTGAAATTACTGATACTACAAGAGATTTTAAAAGGTAATAGTCTTATTATTAAATATGTGTGCCAAAGAACTTGAAAATATAGGTTCGGTGAAGCTATTCTAAGGAAAATACAAATTATAAAATCTTGCTGAAAGAAGAATTTAAAATCTGAAAGTTTATAAGACATTAACAAAATTCAATCAAAATTTTCCCACAAAAATAAAACCATCAGGTCTCCATGGGTTTACAGAAAAGTTCTAATAAAATTTCAAAGGACAGATAAGAGAAAGAAAGATACTTTTAGGACTTTGAACATTTTTAAAGAATACAAAAAATCTACTACCAAATTTTTTTATGAGGGTAGTAAAACCTTGACATCAAAACCAGGCAAGGACAATGAAAGAAAGAAATCTACGATATTCACATAAATAGATGCAAATTTCTAAATATGTACAAAATTCAGCAACGAACTAAAAAATATAATATATCATGATCAAATTGGTGGTATCCAGTAATATACTTTTTAAAAACTATAAATGTAATTATTTCACAATCATATTAAAGCAATATATATAATTACCTCGATTGCAAAAAAATATTCAAAAAAATTAACACTCAGATTTCATTTAAAAGAAAAAAAAGCTCTTAGCAAGTATGAATAAAAGAAAACTGTCATATCCTGACTATCTTAAAAATCTTTGCATAGACATAATTCTTAACATTGAAATATACCCAGGGTTCTATTTTTATAGGCTTTTCTTTTCAACAGACTTTTTAAACTTTGCTGCTGCTAAGTCACTTCAGTCGTTTCCAACTCTGTGTGACCCCATAGACAGTAGCCCACCAGGCTCCCTCATCCCTGGGATTCTCCAGGCAAGAGCACTGGAGTGGGTTGCCATTTCCTTCTCCAATGCATGAAAGTGAAAAGTGAAAGGGAAGTCACTCAATCGGGTCCGACTCTTAGTGATCCCATGGACTGTAGCCCACCAGACTTCTCCATCCATGGGATTTTCCAGGCAAGAGTACTGGAGTGGGGTGCCATTGCCTTCTCCAAAACTTAGCAGTAATACAAATATAAACTGAAAGTATAAGGATTTGAAAAGGGAAAAAAAATTATACCATTTTTGTAGACCATATGGCCACCTATACAGAAAACCCGAAAGAATATATTGGTAAACCTTTAGTATTAATAAGAGGAAACATTAGTTACTTATGTTTCTGGATGCACTTTTTAAAAAAAGCAAGAAACAACTGAATTTTTAAAATATCCCCTTTTAAAATTGCAACAAAACTATCAAATATATAAGAATAAATCCAACAGAAGATTATAAAGCTTTTATGCAGAAATTTATATGGAATTTTCTGGCACTACAGTGGTTAGGACTAATTGATTTCAATGCTTCGGGTTCAGGTTCAACCTCTGGTCTGGGAACTAAGATCTCACAAGTTGTGTGGTGGAAAAAAATTAAAATTTATAAAAACGAATTTACAAAATCATAAAGGACCTATGTAAGTAAAGAGAAAATCACATCTTCATGGATACCAAGACTACATAGTGACTGCAAAGATTGTGTCCAAACTGATATAGCTCTGTTGCAATTCTAATCAAATGCCCAAAAGAGACCCAGAAACAAAATAAACACTTATAAAGAGAGTAAATATATTAATATGAAAGAGCTGACATTGCCCTTGGATTTTTTTCAGTTAATTTTGTTGGGAAAACTGTATTTCCATATTTTAAAAAAGAAAATGAATCCATTCTCTCAATCCCACCTTGATAAATTAGAAATGTATATGTAAGTTGTTTACATTACAACAAAACTTATAATATTTAGCAGAAATATCTTTGTGACTTTAGAGTGGTGAGAATGTTTCAAATGATATACAGAAATGAACTAAGCCTGAGGCAAAACATAATAAAAAATAGTTTTGAATACATTAAAATTAGAAACTTAGAGAATGTGAATTAAATCCACACAAGATGTCATTTCACATCTTTCTCAGCACAAGTTCAACCTGGGCTACTTGTCCCTTAGTGCTTATTACTACAAGAGATTTCGTGGGTCACAGGATATGTGCACACTGTTACCTTCTACCCATACCTGAGCTCAGGTTTGCAAAGTATGGCAAGATCCTCACTGCTGCCTGATATTTTCTAACTATGAAACAGTGGAAGGTGAGTCATCACCAGTGCCAGTCCTTAAAAGAAGGGAGTCGATTTTTTTTCTTCCATTCCTACTTTCCCCTGCATGTCATCCTTACATTCCTCTTCAGTCTAATCCATCTCTCTTGGTAATCAGTGCATGCACACTGTCTTCTCTTGTCCTAAAAAATTTACTATCAGGAATGAGTATGTTTTTAGACTTCTGTACCGTGGTGTAATGGGGAGACTTGAGTGTTGGGTCTTACTGGATGCAGAAAGGAGGCAGGAAGACAATGAACAAGATATTAGACCTTTCCCAAAAAGCAACTTGCCCATAGCAGAGGGGAAGGTACCCAATTCTCTGCTTGGGACACAACTTACTATTCTGAATCCAGGTACAAAGAGTGGAGAGACTGAGGAGGCTTTATATCTACTACTTTAAGTAATGAGCATTTGGTTGAATCAGGGTTCCACCTCACAGGTTTGCATATCACAGAGCGAGAAAATTCTCCTAGATTCCAACAACAGGTCAACTACCACTATGAGTTTTTGGTGTTTCATAGGTAATTGATCTTTGCTGGTGCCTCCTTATGTATTTTAGTGTAAAATCAAGAAAGAAAGAACCTATAGCCTACTCTGCATACTCACTCTTGAAAGCAAAACTGTCGATGCACAGAGATGACTCCTGATCCAACCAGATTAATCCTAGTCCTAAAACTGGTCTTGGGGAAGAGTAAAGCATCAGGGCCACCTGCCAGCCTCCTCCTTTCTCATTACATTCACTAACCACATGACATTAGCTTCATGGCCTTGTCACAAGGCTACAGATGCCCCTGATTCGTGGTCTTCACACTCTAAAGAACTTTAAACGTTTGGCAGACATTGATAAACAGAGTACCCTGCTCTGTTTTCCTCATCAGATGAATACCAAAACCCTTGTCAAGGTGACAGAGCTATTAAGTGTCTATTCACACAGCAATCAGAAATTGGAGCATCAATCAGTAATCATAAAGTCAGGGGCATTTTCTCACAAAGTCAGTAATTCAGAGGGCTTTCATAAGCTAATCAGCAGGCATCAAATAGACAATCAATCTAATTAGCTGCTCACATTCGGATGGCAATCAAAGCAGCACAGGGCGCTTCATTAGTAATGATATTGAAAGTTGTGATCTGTGCAGTATTCAGCTAGGAAATGAGTATCCTTTTTTGTAAATAGGTAAGGAGGATACGGCTGGCTGTGTGTACCGTGTGCCAATTCAAAGATGCAGGCACCTGAAAGCAAACTAATGCCTGCTTTTACTGTTCTGTTGGCCTAAGTGTAAGGGAGGTGGGTAGGGTCATTTATCAATAAGTCTGACAATAGTGAGGCAGTAAAGTGGGTGACATGACCCGCCTCAGAGGAAAATCAAGACAGAGGGGAGTGAAGAGGATGTCAATAATCACAGAAATTTAGTTTTTTGGTTTTTGTTTTTTAATGGAAGTGCCATTGTTTCCACTCCAGTACTCTTGCTTGGAAAATCCCATGGATGGAGGAGCCTGGTGGGCTGCAGTCCATGGGGTCGCTAAGAGTCAGACACGACTGAGCAACTTCGCTTTCACTTTTTCACTTTCATGCATTGGAGAAAGAAATGGCAACCCACTCCAGTGTTCTTGCCTGGAGAATCCCAGGGGCAGGAGAGCCTGGTGGGCTGACGTCTATGGGGTCACACAGAGTCGGACACGACTGAAGTGACTTAGCAGCAGCAGCAGCCATTGTTTAGCTCTAAGGTCAACCCCTGTTTACCTTCAAAACCCGCAATGTTTCTACCATGTATGCCTTCTCTGGATAAAACCGGCACCAAAGCACTCCATGGTGGGGACCCTGAGAATCACCCTTCTTCAAGGTAAGAGCACTCCTCTCCCTCCACCATAAGCATCAGCCAGAGTGCCATTGGCCACATCGGTGGTAAAGGCCTTCTGAGATAGAGGCTGTGTCCTCCTCCCAATCCAAGATGACAACTGTATATTACATATTTTTCCAGGCATTTTTAAGGTAATTAAAGAGACCAGCTCATCTTATCTTTGGATAACACTGACACACACACACACGAAAACCCAAATTTTATGGCTAACTGTTGTGTTACAAATCTGCATATTTTAGAATTTAAGAATTGAACAGAGGGAGGAACATTGATACATCACATGCCAGAAGAGCCTTCTGAAAAAAAGCTAGAGGCCAGGAGCTGGTTGCCTTCAAACTGGTATATTTCTAAATTGCCTGTGTTTCAAGAGAATGGATAGCCATTTTTAGTGAAGCTTAGAATATGCTTCATTAAGAAAGCTGGTATAACATGGTCACATAACAGAAGTTTTTAAAAAAAAACAAAAACTCCCATACATTTGCTCAGTATAGCACAATTTCAGTCTCAATAAATCTGCTTGGTAAACATATGTTCATGAGTGAGCAATAGTAACAATATTCAGATACCAAGTCATAGCATGTGCCCCACCAGACTCTAAGTAAGTTCCTTACAAGGGAAGTCTCCTGTCCCACATGTCTTGAGGCATCTGCATCAGGTTGGGGTGGAGGAATATCCACAGACTTAAACACCCCCGTCCTTCAAGTCTCAGCTCTGCGGTCACTTCCTCTAAAGAGCCCCTGACCCTGTTCCACCTCTCCTGGTGGTCTATCTTCTTCTAACCTCATCCACACTTTCAATTCCTATCTTTTAACTTCTACCTTCTAACCCCAACCTACAACACTTTCTTACACATATGTATTTACATTTTTGAATCCCTGTATTAGACTGATCTTAGAGCAAACAAGGCTTTTGATTCAACTTTATAACCCCGTTCACTACTATGTGTCTGATGAATAAATTATTTTTTTTTTTCAAATTAGTTTTGGTTTCTGTGAAAATTTGAGTTCTGTGAAAGGAAAGTCATTACAGGGATTTAGCAAGAACACCTAGTGCCCAGAAGGCTGTGTGAGATATTAAAGCTCACGTCTCCGTCTCCGAGGAGTTTCTGTGCCTATGTGTGATAGATCACTCGTGGAGTCACACTGCAGGAAGTTTAATATGAGGGCTGGAGAGAACAAGCATTCAAAGGATGAAAAATCTGGTTTATGATCAAAAAAAACTCCTAAGGGGTGTTCAAGGGGCTTGTTATAAAGAAAGAAAAGTTTAAAAGGCAGGGAAATAAATGAGGACATAGTATCTTAAGGGAGAGAGCAGAAACAGGTCTTTCTTTATACAAAGGAGAACACGAGTCTTAGAAAATGCATAGTAATTCCATTGAAGATATTTAAGCTTCTACATTCCAAGATAAAATTTTTCAGATGAAAAGTGCCATAAAGGAACTAGGAAATAAAATCCCCATGAGCAAAGTAATCTGTGAGTTTCATTTGTTTCCCCCCACCCTTTTTGATGTCTTCGGGCACAGAGCACTTGATTCTACAAAGTCTGGGCTCTGCTGTGCCTGACAATGGGATGAAGCAGTAGGAGTCTGGGGCCGGTGGGCACCGCAGCTGCAAACCCCAGTGGGCACCCCCACTGGCAGGCGCTGAAGGAGGTGCTGCAGGGTCTGTGTCTGGCTTGTGCCTGGATGCTTGTCGTTACAGTGCAGCCTGAGATGAGTGACAGTTCACTGCTGCTCCATGCAGGAAAACCTGGATGCTCTGCTGAGAATGGTGACGAGCAACTTCCCTGGAACACATGGAAGGGCTGTTGCAAGAGAGTTTCTGTCTCGGGTACGTGTTAGTTTGCTAGGGCCACCATGACAAAATATCACAGACTGGGTACCTTAAACAACAGAAGCTTGTTCTTTCACAGTTCTGGAAGCTAGAAATCCATGATCAATATATTGGAAGGGTTGGTGTTTCCAAAGCCTTTCTTCTTGGCTTGCAGATGGCTGAATTCTCTCTGTGTCCTCAGATAGCTCTTCCTCTGTGCACATGGGTCTCTGTGCCCAAATCTCTGCTTGTAAGGACACTGGTTTTATTAGACTATTGACTGCATTTTAACTTAAGGTTAAAGGTCCTCTTTAAAGGTCCTATCTTCAATACAGTCACATTCTGAGGTACTAGAGGTTAAGAACGCAACACTGAATTTTGGGAGATCACAATTCAACCTATAACAGGGAAGGGTAGCTGCCCCTCAACTGCCATCTGCAAAATGTATTCAGAGTATTCTTCTGTATTCTTCTCAGAGTACCTTCTTTCAATGATCCAATAATAGAAAACAAAGGCTAATATTGTGAGACAGCTTACTATTGCCAGGAATGACTGCAAGCACCCTGAATGAGTTATTTCATAATTACAATAATCTTTTGAAGGGTGTATGGTTATTGGTCTCATTTTACTTGGGGGATTCCAAAGTAGTTTTTTTTTTTTTTTTTTTTTAACGTTGCTCACTCTTTAGAAAAGCGTTTAAGGTATAATTGATATAAACTGGTCCATGGTTAGAGTATATCATTTGATAATTTTTGTGATATGTTCACACTTGTGAATCCATTATGCAGTGAAAAATTTCTTCCTGCCCTTTGTAATCCTCCCCCACTGCCCCTTCCCATAAGCCAGACACCTCATCTCCAGACAACCAGGGTTCACTTTCTATCACTATAGTGTTGCTTGCATTTCACAGCATTTTATAAGGATGGAATTTACAGTATGTTCTCTTTTCTGACTTCTTTCCCTCAGTATAATTGCTTATAGACTCGCCATCTTCCCAATATAATACAACAGATTGGTCATGCTCTTGTCTTAATGTTGAGAAACCATCCTTTATTGTGTTTGGAATCTCTTCTATGTTATCTTCAAGTTTTATCTCATTGTTCCTTAGAAATTCTAAACAGCTATTCCTATTTCCAATAATATCACCACAAATCAAAAAGTGTTAGATCTACACCTATTAGTAAACATAGTAACCAGGAACCAAGAGTACTTATAATATTACTGGGAAAAAGTGTGCTTTCAGTTTTCAAATACCATGCATGAGTTATGGAGCTAAAGGATTTGGTGTAGGGTTTTTATATCTGTATGTTCTTATTAATGACATAAAATCCTCTTCTTCCCCGACTCTGTTTAAAATCACTGTATTTTTCTTTTTCTGTCTGCAGTGTAATTTAACCTCCTACTTGAATACAGAACATAATTCAATTGAGAGATGTGTTTATACCACATGAAACACAATAAAGCATGATGAAGTATTTCTTAAATCGTTAGCAAATGAATGGCTGCAATATTCCCAGGGTGCTCTCTACTCTCCTGCAAACTTAAAGCAACTGTGGCTACTTATTAATATATGGATCCCCAATGCCTTTTTGAGACATTTAAAAGCTGGTTGACGTGAGACAGATCTAATGGAAAATTCACAGAGAAAGATGGAATGGAAGATGTGTCTCGAGACTGGGAGAGAATTTTCTGATGGAGAATAACAGAGGCACAAAATGTTGTTATCTAATGCCGTGATACATGCTAGATAGCAGCCAGATAAAGTGAGAAGAAATGACCTAGGAACCTCAGAGAGAGCCAATGTCATGGCCAAAGTCAGGGCCAAGATAATACCCAAGTCTCCTGACTCTAAAGCCTATGCTGCATGGAGAGTGGGACCAACAGACAAATCAGCTGAAGCTGGGCATCTGCTCTCTTGATTGAGCTACAATTAGGAGCCAACCAGTCTTAGTTCCTTGTTATAAGAAACTATTGTTCTGCCACTTTAGCTCTCTCAGTACTTCAAGTATTGTATTTTTCCCTTAGAAACTGGTTTTTTTAATCAAAATACATTTTTCCATTATTTCATTTTTCAATGCAAAGTTATTCATATTTCTAATAATGGTAAAATATTGTTTCAAAGTTTCCATATAAGTGACTCTTTAAAAAATCATCTTAATTGCAGGAAAGGACTGAAAAGATAGTAAGGAACTATAAGGCCAAAGTGTAGGGGAAACAGCAACCCTGAGTGGTCACCAAGAATTGCTGCTCTGGCCTCCACCCATCAACTACATGAACACCCTCCCATTTCACTAGCAAATTAAGGGTAAAGATAATTTTATAACCTCATATGGCACAGGAAAAAGTATTTGACAAAATTCAACATCCATTCATAATAAAAATAAAGTCTTTAAGCAAGCTAGGTAAGGAAGGAAACTTATAAATCTATTAAAAATAATGTCAATACACAAAAAACTTGCAGCAATATCAGAAACAAAACAAGGCTTTACTCTTTCCCACTTTCTGCCCATATACAGGACAAGAAGTCAGGAAACAAAAAAGTAGAGGGTAAAAAAGGAAGAAATAAAATTATCATAATTCGCAGATGGTTTCATCTTGTTAAATTTCCTGAGTTTATCAAGTTTTCTACATATGAAATCAATATACAAAAATCATTTTTACTTCAGTAATCCAATAATAATTAAAAGTAATTAAAACAGTATATATAGTATTACTAAAAATGTAAAACAGAAAGTAATAATTACCTGACCAATGTGCCATATTCCTACAAATCAAATAATAAAATTTTACTGATACGCCTTAATGAGAGTTAAATAAAGAAGATACATGTTGACAGGCAGGAAGACAGGAAGATTCCATATTTAAAGCTGTCAGTTCTTCCAAATAAATCTAAAGACTCAATCTATTAACAATAATATTTAAAATCCAGGAAGTCTGCCCCAGTATATAACTTGACAAGTCAGCTGAACAATTTCTACGAAAATGAAAAGAAATAGGCAAGATCCACTTAAAGAAGAACAAAGTGGGAAGACTTGCTTTCCAGATATCATGTCATATTATAAAGCTTTGATAATGAGAAAAGGCAAAAAGACAAAGGAAAAGAACAGAGAACCTAGAAGGGGATCTATCCACACATGAACACTTGATTTATACAGGGTGGAACTGCAGAGCTGTATGGCAGGGACAGATTTTCAATAAGTGTTTCTGAGATAATTGAATAATCTATAAGGAAAATAAAATAAAATTAGAATCTACTTCATACCATATAGAAGATATTAACTTCAGGTAGACCATAAACCTAAATAAATGGAAAAGGAAAAGCAGTATAACTTCTTGTCAATAGAGAAGAATATCTTTATAAATTTGGGTATAAATTGATTTCTTAAATAAAACAAAAATATATTAACTGTAAATAATGACAAGTACCAATATATTAAAATTAAAATGATCTGATCCTTAAAAGAGGCCATAAAAACAAGACACAGACTATATTTTTCACACATATAAACAAAGGACTGTTATTTAAAATACATAAAGATTTCCTACAAAGACAAGAAAAATAGGCAAAATTTCTAAAAAGACATATTATTAAAGAGGAAAGTTAAATGGCCAATAAAGATATGAAAGTATGTTCAACCTTGTTAATCATTAAAGAAATTAAAATAAAATGTGGCACCACTTTACAGACAGTAGGTCAACTAACATGTAAACTGCTGATAATACCAGGTGTTGGTGATGATGGGAGCAAATGGAACTTGTGCACAGCTGATGGGAATGTCAACTGTTTTAACTAGTTTGGAAAATTTACAGTATTTCTATGGCTAAGTCTGCACATCCATCCCCTGAGATCCTGTAATTCTATCCCTAAGTATATCACCAACAATCTTACACATATATGTTCACCAAAAACATAAACAACAATTTTACAGCAGAATTATGTGCCAGAACCAATAACCAGAATACAAAAAGATCATAGGGTTTTCATTAAAAGAGCACAAAATATCAACAAAAATGAAAGGATCATCAGATCAGATCAGTCGCTCAGTCGTGTCCTACTCTTTGCGACCCCATCTCATAAACATAGCATTAAATGAAGGAATAAAAATAGAAAATAGCATGCACAGTACAGTATAACTGCATTTATATAAAACAAAAAAATAGAGTATATTGTTTAGTGATACATGGTCAAGAAAATGTCGTTCTTACTCTAAATGAGGGGGGAGGATGAATACTGACTGCGAAGGGGCATGAGGGCTTGAGGGGAGCTGATCTTGTTCTATTTCTTGATGCACATAGTGCTCACAAGTGTGTATACTCTGTGACTTGTTTGTACAATATTAAACAACATTTTCAAGTTTAAGAAATCCTTTTTAATCCCAATCAACTACTTTTGACACTTACATATTGAATTTAACTGCCACACAACTTGCTTTGGCCTATCTACTTTGAAAACTCTGAGTCCTCTGACGTTCTGCATGATGTGTCTAATAATTCATGTTGGTATGATATTTATTTCTGTGAGTTCTTGGGTGGAACTGCTAATTAAACTTCATGTTTCATTCATTCATGCAATTAAATTCCACCCAATGGGATGCAAGTTTTTGTTTATACTACATGGAACATAGACTCTTGATCTGCATTCTCTGGTGGTTTATCTTATATTTTAGCTCAGGAAATAATCTCTTTCTCAATCTTTTGATTTGTTCCAATTGTTTTGACTTCTTCCTTAGAAGAAATGATCATATTAATCTTAGGTCTGGGATCACTCCTTTCTCTTCTATCTTCTCTCATAGTATTATCCTTTATTTATAAATTTCCACCTAGCAGATCCATCTAATAGGGTCTCTCAAATATATACTCCACATTATTGTATCTGTTTCCATAGTATCAGTTCTCTACTGCCTCTGTAGTGAATTTTGTTTCTGCTATTTTCCTTCTAATTTTCTCATAATCATTCCTTGCTCTCTCACCTGTTTTTTCTTCAAATCTCCTTTCTCATCATTTTCTGTCCATATGTTACCTCTTAACTGTTTACAAATATCGGAGCACAAATACCAGGTTTTGTTGCATTTGATTTAAATATTTTAAATGATTGCCTTCTGTATCTTCTAATTAACGATCTTTATAAGAATGTCTTTTCAATCTAAAGATGATCTTTCCTTCCCGGCTATGTAGTCCATTGTCACAGACTTCATGCAGGTCTTCTTCTATGCCCTCCTTGGGTGAGGAACTATCTTCCTAGGTTTAACATTCCCTAAAAATCATGATATGTGAAATTTCTCTCATTATTGAACTGCTGTACAGTTCAATAATGTACAATTATACATGTACAATTATATGAAAGTCTTATGTAAACATCTCAAGATTTTTCTTAATCCCACTGGTTTGGTATATTTATCAACATGTTGTTATGCTATATATTGATTCTATATGTGCTAAACTGAACTTCCCATGATGCACTGCCACCAGTGTTTTTCCTAACTCAATCCTATAAATAGCACTTTTCTTGAAGGTTCACGACTCCCAAAATACAGCATGCTTTCCCTTCTTCACATACTTCATACAGTTGTATTTTTTAAATTTCAGTGTTTTACTAGATGTTAAAAGGAAACAATACAGGTGTGCGTAGGAGATGAAGTTGGGATATAAAGAGAAAGTGGGAAGTGAGAAAGAATAGCTTCTTACCTATCTCAACATACACTACACACGCACACAGCTGTCATGCAGTGGAGAGATACTTCCAGTCAGTAAAGAGCTTGTGCTTCTAATCAGGAGGACAGAGAATACAAGGAGGAGGGAGGGAATTGGAATGGGCAGATTTCTCAGGAGCCTAGACAATGGACCATCGATTACACTTTTCAATCCAGTTCAATCAACCTAATGGTAGAAATTCCTTCTAGATTTGGCAATAGACTTACTGTCAATCTTAATTTATCTCGTTGTGAGTTAGTAGCAATTCAAATAGAAACCAGAAGTCCCTTGCCTTAAATATTGTTTTCTGGGTTTTTAAAAAAAATATTTATTTATTTGGCTGTGCCAGGTCCTAATTGTGGCACATGGGATTTTTAGTTGTAGCATGTGAACTCTTAACTGTGGCATATTAAGATCTAGTTACTATGTGGGATCTAGTTCCCTGACCAGGGGTTGAACCCAGGCCTCCTGTATTGGGAGCACGGAGTCTTAGCCACTGGACCAGGGAAGTACCTTAAATATTGTTTTTTAAGTAAAACATTCATTTTCTTTAAAAATATGAATTGGCCTTATAAATTATGACATTCCAGGAACATGGCGGATTCAGTCAACAAAGCAAGAGTTCTACTTACAGGAAAATGAAGGTCTGATTATATGCATTGTATAACATAACATATACTTGAACTCAAAGGAAAGAAAGGGGAATTTCTAAGTATCATGAAAAAAAAAAGAGGAAACTTAAAGAAAGCAGAGCCATCAAGAAATCAAAACAACTGTGGCCTAAGTAATACCGCATGGTATAATGGACCACTGGACGTAGGAGTTCCAGGGCTGGGCTTTAGAGCCCACAGAAGGAGAGGACAGGTGATATTTCACACATGTGAAGTAGGATGCTAAATCTAAGAAACCTCAGTGATAATGAGAATAGAAGTACACCCACTAGCTTAGACACCAAAGAGAGAAAATGCGTCTTGGGAATGCAGCATGAAAATATAAAGGATGGAAAAAACACACAAGCCAAGCAATAATTTTACAATATCCATAATTAAAAGGTTAACTTTTGTTAAGCAACATAACCCATGTTGGGTAAAGTATATCCTACATTTTTTTTCTATCAATATGAAATTCATAGCTCAGAGTGATAAGTGAATCAAAAAATTGGTTTAGACCTATAAAATCCCTGGATAACCTGGAAGTTAAAACAAAACCAAATAAACATAAAAACCCTTCATGGCAATGTGTCTATAACCAAGGGTTTAAGGGACCAGATACCCTGAGAATAGAACAATGCATACAAACAGAAGAGTATAGCTAAACACACACACACACAAGGAAATGATCACAAGGGAAATATTGATAAACAGATATACTCAATCCCAAAGAATTTTAGAGAGTAGAAAAGCTAGACTCTAAAATAGTATGATCAAAGTAAATACAGAGACAAAAATAAAAAAAGGTATAAGGGAAAACTGTGTCTTATAGGACATTATGGAAAAGAACTAGCAGCTTTGAAAGCAAAGGTTAAATATTACGTCCAGGAATTAAACACACAAATATATACACAACGTGTTTTCAGAGAAATTAAACATTCAGTAATAAGCAGAGCTGAAAACTGAACTAGGGAACTAGAAGTTCCCCATACTGATTAAAATACGGAAAATATTAAATAAAGCTTAGGAAATACAGATAACAGAAGGAGACATTCAATTTATACTTAATGAATGCTCTACCAGGAGGTTAGACTGAACACTGAAAAGTCAGTATTTATTAATAATCTCCTAGGATTTTACAGAATTGCTGAAAGGTGGAAATACACTGTACCCCAACACAGCATACTTTTTAAAAATCCACACATGTGGATTTTTAGACACACTGCCACAAAACCCCAAAGGCAAGAAGAGAATCTTAGGAACAACCAAAGAAGAAAGGCAGAATATTTACAAAGAATTCACAATTCGATCTTTCATTAGCAAAAACAGAGATCAAAAGAAAATGAATTTATATTATCAAAATATAGGAAAATAATTAATAATAATAAAGAATTATATTCCCGTATTATCATTCAAGAGAAAACATTAGAAGGAATTCCGAATGGTCCAGTGGTTAGGACTCTGCACTCTTAGTGCTGAGGGCCCAGGTTCAATGCCTGATCAGGAACTAAGACCCTGTAAGCTGTGCAGAGCAGCCAGAATAGAAAGAGAGAACAGAAGAGACATTTCAGACAGACTTACCAATTCACAGAACCTTACAGAAAGAAACAATAAAGGATGTACTTGAGTAAGAATGAAGTTGAAGTCAGAAGGAAGAGTTTGATTATATATATATATATATCCCTCCATATTTTCTTTTCCATCCACATACTAACATATCTACTGGCATCAAATAATACAGTGGTCATGCACGGATGTGAGAGTTGGACTGTGAAGAAGGCTGAGCGCCAAAGAATTGATGCTTTTGAACTGTGGTGTTGGAGAAGACTCTTGAGAGTCCCTTGGACTGCAAGGAGATACAACCAGTCCATTCTGAAGGA
>NW_011494717.1:3985995-3988300 GCF_000754665.1 Bison bison bison | reverse complement strand
TTTGGAAGGAATGATGCTAAAGCTGAAACTCCAGTACTTTGGCCACCTCATGTGAAGAGTTGACTCATTGGAAAAGACCCTGATGCTGGGAGGGATTCGGGGCAGGAGGAGAAGGGGACAACAGAGGATGAGATGGCTGGATGGCATCACTGACTCAACGAACGTGAGTCTGAGTGAACTCTGGGAGTTGGTGATGGACAGGGAGGCCTGGCGTGCTGTGATTCATGGGGTCGCAAAGAGTCGGACACGACTGAGTGACTGAACTGAACTGAACTGAACTGAAGCATTCAACTAATGTGAGCTTTTAGGAGAAATATTTTTGAATTGTGTTTCTTAATCTTTAACTTCAGAACATATAAAAACACACAGGGGTTGCATATTGATCTTGGTGCTGGCCATATGGTTAAAGCCTCTTATTATTTCTAATAATTTACCTGCAAGATTCTGAGTATGAAATGATATAACTTGAAAATTAAACTGCTTTGTTACTAAAAGATGGAGTTGTCTAGGATGATTTCAAGATGTCTGAGTTGATTCATTAAATTCAATATGTCAAAGGTAGAAATGAAAGGGTAATTCTGAAAGGAGCTGACGTTACAGGACACTTTTGCAAAATATTTCTTCCCTGTGTTTTAGTTTCCTCTTCTGAAATAGGGATATAATAATTTTGTCTACACAAGTATTTGCATTCTTTCTAGCCCTTTCATTGTCATCAGAGTACCTAAGATTTACATCTGTTGAGCATCACAAGTAGAGCACCGGTTCTTTATCAAACAGACTGTTTGAGGAGAGTCATCTCAGAAGGACTCTGTATTTCAAGTGTCAACCATGAGACCCATGGTTTGAGTTCAGATTTAACCAGCAGTTCTTAGAAATAGGTTAAAGCTCTCCTCATTTGTTTACTATGCTCCTTTGCAGGATGTGCCTATAACCGCTGTTAGCAAGCAAGCCACAGTTAGCAAGCAACACAGCTAGCCCTACATCATAGATAGCGAAAATCTTCAAGATAAGACCATTAGAATAGATCCTAAGAAGTCAATGTCATTTCTACCAGACTAACATTTTACCCCTACACTTGTTTTATTTCAAACATGCAGCCTCTAAATAACTACAGATGGGCATGTATAGCTGACCCAGTCCATTCTCTTTCTTTTTCTTCTAGATCAACTCCCAATTCATGCCCTGTAGGACAGAAGGCTGGGAACTGGTATAAAGTTCCAAAAGTATTCTACATTTCTTTATGAATTGAGATCTTTGTAGTTAGTTAGTCACTCAGTCACCTCTGACTCTTTGCGACCCCAAGGACTTTAGCCCACCAGGCTCCTCTGTCCATGAGATTTTCCAAACAAGAGTACTGGAATGAATTGCCATTCCCTTCTCCAGGGAATCCTCCTGACCCAGGGATTGAACCCACATCTCCTGCTTGGCAGGCAGATTCTTTATTACTGGCCACCTGGGAAGCCTGAATTGAGATCTACAGGATGGCTAAATAATGTCAGTTAACTTCTCCTCACATCCACAGTGGTCCCAGGCCCCACATTTCCTTGCATAAA
The DNA here is from genome assembly GCF_000754665.1 of Bison bison bison. Taxonomy (NCBI): domain Eukaryota; kingdom Metazoa; phylum Chordata; class Mammalia; order Artiodactyla; family Bovidae; genus Bison; species Bison bison. The sequence goes on along the minus strand of NW_011494717.1, from coordinate 3,986,747 downwards.
ATCCTGAGGCCTATGCATGGTGATCCCCACTGTTTCCCCTCACACTTCTGGCTGTCTTCATGGCCAGACCTTTTCAGAAAACATAACTCTTAGGCCAGGTATGAGCACCATAGAGACTCACTTTCTCCCACCTGTTTCCTACAGGACGAGCCCCAGCACAGGCGCTGGTCTCTGTGCCTTTTCTACTTTGCAGCAGGAGGCTATGAGAGGTTTCTGGCCTGTGTTTTCCATTTTAGTGGTTTTAGCCACAGCAACTAAAAAGAGAAGAGGCTTGAGGAAAGTAGATGACATGAGTGAAATATTTAACTCTCTGTGATAGAGACACTTCCAAACCGTCACCTGGGACACCTGTCCCAGAGGAAGCTACGGGAGAGGAAGCAGCCGACTAGTCAGCCTCAGTCATGGAAGTGCTCCCTCCTGTATTTCCCCTCCCCAACCCTCTCACTGGGGTTTTCAGACATCTTCTATCACTTTCACTTATTATCTGAATTTCCTATACTCCCTGAAGCTGGTACCAACATCAGTTCAGTTCAGTTCAGTCGCTCAGTCGTGTCTGACTCTTTGCGACCCCATGAACTGCAGCACGCCAGGCCTCCCTGTCCATCACCAATTCCCAGAGTTTACTCAAACTCATGTCCATTGAGTCAGTGATGTCATCCAACCCTCTCATCCTCTGTTGTCCCCTTCTCCTCCTGCCTTCATTCTTTCCCAGCATCAGGGTCTTTTCCAAAGAGTCAGTTCTTTGCATCAGG
>NW_011494717.1:3980209-3985895 GCF_000754665.1 Bison bison bison | reverse complement strand
CAACCATCTCATCCTCTGTTGTCCCCTTCTCCTCCTGCCTTCATTCTTTCCCAGCATCAGGGTCTTTTCCAAAGAGTCAGTTCTTTGCATCAGGTGGCCAAAGTACTGGAGTTTCAGCTTCAGCATCAATCCTTCCAATGAATATTCAGTACTAATTTCCTTTAGGATGGACTGGTTGTATCTCCTTGCAGTCCAAGGGACTCTCAAGAGTCTTCTCCAACACCACAGTTCAAAAGCATCAATTCTTCGGCACTCAGCTTTCTTTATAGTCCAACTCTCACACCCATACATGACCACTGGAAAAACCGTAGCCTTGACTAGACAGACCATTGTTCGCAAAGTAATGTCTCTGCTTTTTAATATGCTGTCTAGGTTGGTCATAGCTTTTCTTCCAAGGAGTAAGCGTCTTTTAATTTCATGGCTACAGTCACCATCTGCAGTGATTTTGGAGCCCCCAAAAATAAAGTCTGTCACTGTTTCCACTGTTTCCCCATCTCTTTGCCATGAAGTGATGGGACCAGATGCCATGATCTTAGTTTTCTGAATGTTGAGTTTTAAGTCAATTTTTTCACTCTCCTCTTTCAGTTTCATCAAGAAGCTCTTTAGTTCTTCACTTTCTGCCATAAGGGTGGTGTCATCTGCATATCTGAGCTTATTGATATTTCTCCAGCAATCTTGATTCCAGCTTGTGCTTCATCCAGCCTAGCATTTCTCATGATGTACTCTACATATAAATTAAATAAGCAGTGTGACCATATACAGCCTTGATGTATTCCTTTCCCTGTTTGGAACCAGTCTGCTTTTTCATGTCCAGTTCTAAGCGTTGCTTCCTGACCTGCATACAGATTTCTCAAGATTATACTGTGGAAGTGAGAAATAGATTCAAGGGATTAGATGTGATAGACAGAGTGCCTGATGAGCTATGGATGGAGGTTTGTGACATTGTGCAGGAGACAGGGATAAAGACCATCCCCAAGAAAAAGAAATGCATAAAAGCAAATGGCTGTCTGAGGAGGGCTTAGAAATAGCTGTGAAAAGAAGAGAAACCAAAAGCAAAGGAGAAAAGGAAAGATATACCCATTTGAATGAGGAGTTCTAAAGAATAGCAAGGAGAGATAATGATCTCTCACTTCCTCAATGATCAGTGCAAAGAAATAAGGGAAAACAATAGAATGAGAAAGAGTAGTGGCACCCCACTCCAGTACTCTTGCCTGGAAAATCCCATGGACGGAGGAGCCTGGTAGGCTGCAGTCCATGGGGTCGCTAAGAGTCGGACATGACTGAGTGCCTTCACTTTCACTTTTCACTTTCATGCCTTGGAGAAGGAAATGGCAACACACTCCAGCCTTCTTGCCTGGAGAATACCAGGGACGGGGGAGCCTAGTGGGCTGCTGTCTATGGGGTCACACAGAGTCAATCACGACTGAAGCGACTTAGCAGTAGCAGAGATCTCTTCAAGAAAATCAGACATACCAAGGGAACATTTCATGCAAATATGGGCACAGTAAAGGACAGAAATGGTATGGACCTAACAGAAGCAGAAGATATTAAGAAGAGGTGGGAAGAATACACAGAACTATACAAAAAAGATCTTCATGACCCAAATAATCACAATGGTATGATCACTCACCTAGAGCCAGACATTCTGGAATGCAAAGTCACATGGGCCTTAGGAAGCATCACTATGAACAAAGCCAGTGAAGGTGATGAAATTCCAGTGGAGCTATTTCAAATCTTAAAAGATGATGCTGTGAAAGTGCTGTACTCAATATGCCAGCAAAGTTGGCAGTGGCCACAGGACTGGAAAAGGTCAGTTTTCATTCCAGTCCCTAAGAAAGGCAATGCCAAAGAATGTTCAAAGTACTACACAATTACATTTATTTCACACGCCAGTAAAGTAATGCTCAAAATTCTCCAAGCCAGGCTTCAGCAGTACGTGATGTTCAAGATGGTTTGTAGAAAAGGCAGAGGAACCAGAAATCAAATTGTCAACATCCGTTGGATTATCAAAAAAGCAAGAGAATTCCAGAAAAACATTTATTTCTGCTTTATTGACTATGCCAAAGTCTTTGATTGTGTGGCTCACCACAAACTGTGGGAAATTCTTAAGGGAATACCAAATCAGCTGACCTGCCTCTTGAGGAATCTGTATGCAGATCAGGAAGCAACAGTTAGAACTGGACATGGAACAACAGACTGGTTCCAAACAGGAAAAGGAGTATGTCAAGGCTGTATATTGTCACCCTGCTTATTTAACTTATATGATGTCTTACTTCAGTACTATTCCAGGTAGGGTGTGGTCAGAACCATCTCAGCTTCCCTTTCTCCACATTGCCACATTGGTCTACTCATGCTCCTCATTTACCTAATGGTTTTCATCTCTGGAGAATCCCATGGACAGAGAGCCTGGCATGCTACAGTCTATGGGGTCGCAAAGTGTTGGACATGACCGAAGCTACAGAGCATGCATTGCATCTCTGGAAATCCCTTTCACCTCTGTTTTCATTCTCACAACAGGCATGCAAACCAAGTCACATTCTATTCTTAAAGAAGAGGACATTGAAACACAGAAATCTGGGTGGCCCATCCACACATCCTCTTCAAGTTAAACAGTAGGAGCACTAGACTCCCAACGCCCTTTTGTTCATTCAGTGATATTTTCACTGTAACATGCTGCCTTTCTGTTTACTGATTGATTTGGCTGACAAACCCCAGATCCTGGAAGAGCAATAAGGACCAAAAAGCAAATTATTGAGAGTCATGCATCTGGCCCTGACTAAGCCCAGCAGAGCAGATGCTGATTTGCTGGAGATAGTTAGAGTGTCATTAAGGAAACAAGATTTCACATCTGGAACCACCAGAGAATCATATATAACCACAGACAATATAATTGTTCATTGTGGGGTACCAGCTATAGGGGCTGACAATGAAAGGCAGTGACAGAAGATGTCTAGAAATGCTTCAAGTTGATGTTAACAGATGGGAAACACACAGAAATTCAGAGGTGACACAGGACAGCAAGAGGACAACAAAATACGCAAAGGAAAAATTATCTTGTGATAGAGATTCATCTTCTCTGCTACTTCCCCCAGAGTGCTACCCTCAAGGCCTCCTATGGGGCTGCAGGAAAGAGCAGAAGATGGCCATTGTTCTCAAGGGGACACTCCCACCAGGCAGCCCACCTGCCATGCACCATTCTATGCTGGGCACTCAGCCAGGTGAAGCAGAGCCCAAGGATGTTGTGAGGGCGGTAGGAGTCACAGGATGAAAACATCCAGCCTTGAGGCCTGTTAGCCTGTGTTCTACCCAGCACACCTCATAGTTTAAAATAATTATTATCTCCTGCAAATATGTCACATAAATACTTCTACAGAAGCAAGTTTCCAGTTGAAAATCATCTTCTCATCCTGAAGCTTTGTGTTAAAATCATTACTTAGAACAATCATGAACTGAGGTCTCAAAATATCCATCTAAGTATCTTTATCTCTCCCCAAGGATGTCTCTACATAGATATTTTGGAGAGGAGGATACCTCTCACCTGTCAACAGCCTATTTAAACCTTCCTGCTCCTAAATATGTGTTGAATAGCTCAAACATGGCTACGGCAGAGAAGCAAATCTGAAGAACTGTAGAGACTGAAATTGCAGGTAGAATTGGCGCGCTCTCAGAGGTTTACTCCACTTCCTTTGAGAGATCATTACACCCCAGCTCTTCTCTGCTCCCTAGTGGTATTCTCTTGCCTTCTTCTCTTGCTCTTAACCCTTGGTTGGCCCTACATGGGTCACCAGCCTGGATAAAAACACATGCTATCCTACAGGCCCTGCTGCTAAAATCCCCAGAAGGTACAGACTAGCCTCTTTCCAGACCCCAATTTGACATTGCACACTGCTTTGAAACTTCTCACCCTTCTAAGTTTTATCTGTTAAAATGGTAGGTTTTTATAAGGCACCTTGAACAGTGTTGTATAAGGCACTCTGCAGACGCTGCCATTGAAGTTAATTATTTGAGTTATCATTAAAAGGGATGCCTCTGAAACAAAAGTCATTTTCATCATCTCTTTTCTCCAGAGTAGCTTATCATCTGTGAGCTACATCTGCTTTAGAACCAGGGCTCTCCTGTAGCCAATGCCTCCTTCCTGTAGCAAAGTGACTCTGTGTTCAGCCCAGCATCTGATGTGCATTCTTGGCCCACTGAGATTTTTATATACATATGCTGTCCCAGATTTATGTAAGAAGCCTGAAACTAGATTTAGATGGGAATTTTTCTTCTAGACTCTGTTTTCTCTCGTTATTACTGACAGCAAGGTGCACTGTGATTTAGGGGGTTGGATGGCTTCCAAATCTTTTCTACCAGCCAATTTCTGGGATTCTTTAGGAAGTTATTGTTTCATTTTGTGTCTCTTAATCACGCCTTTCAGTCCCTTTCAGAGGGAAGCCCGAGGAACCAGGATGCCATGGAGCTGAAGAAGTACAGGGCAGGTTTCCAGTGAAGGATGGGAATGTTGCACCTAAGCAGGCTTAGGTGCCGGGCGGTGGGGGTGGGAGAGAAATAACCAAGGACACTGAGTGAGGAGGAAAACTCAGGGTAACCAAGACCAAATATTGACCTCAAGACTTTGCATGCACTGAGCCAATTCTGACACCTAAGTCTTTGATTAGTAGCTTAAAATCTGTTTTCTTCCAGCTCTGCCTTCTCAAGGAGCTTCAGTTCTCAGGTTTATGTCTGACACTCGGAAGTGGTGCTGCTTCCAGAACATGTTCTGGTTTAATGGCTACTCTGTGTGACCTCAGGCATCCCATTCAACCTTCTCAACTAGATGCTGCATGAAGTGTTGCTGAGACCAATTGCATCAGATCGCTGCTAAAATACAGATGTCTGGGCCCTGCCACAGACCTACTAAACCAGAATCTTCAAAGGCAGTGCTCAAGGACTCTGCATTTGTTTTAAAACTCCCTAGGTAATTCTTAGAAACAATGAGGTTGGCAAAAGGCCTGCCTAGCTTATAAGGACACTGCCACTAACAGCATCCAAATGATTTCAAAGCACAGGTTTCAACTGAGACATCAGATGAAGCACCATTTTGCCATTTCACTAAAAGCCCTTCTTCCCAGGTGAACTTTGTCAGGACAACCTTGAAATGCCGACATGAAAAACGAAAATGCCATTAGGCCCCATTTAGTAGCTGCACAGTTACTGGGTAGTTTTATAGGTTTTTTTCAAGCCATTGGGTACAAATTATATTTTCTACTGTGTCAGCATTTTTCTAATTCAAGTTTCTACTAGTAATCTGTTTTGCTGTGAATACTGGGTAAACTTCATGCCCAGCAGCTAAAATTTTTGGATGCAACAACTCATTTACTGAATTCTCATATATTCATCAAGGAATGAAAGCATGATTTTGTAGAATTGAATTTTAGAGCTCTCATGCAACTGAAAATTATATGGACCAATTTCCTCATTTTAAATTAGAAACATTAACATGACTTTTCCCTTCCCTATCTCAGTCCCCAACTCATCACAGCTTGCCTAATTCTAACTATCCTTCAGCACCAATGCTACATTCTTAGTCTTGCTAGATCTGCTCTTTCCCTCTCCTGTGCTGCCTCAGCACTTTGTCTCAACCTCTTTAAAGCATATAGCATGTCAGTCTGACACTAGTTTCATATATATATATGTGTGTATATAT
>NW_011494717.1:3953051-3980109 GCF_000754665.1 Bison bison bison | reverse complement strand
AGTGTGTATATATATATATATATATATATATATATATATATATAGTGAATCCTTGAAAACAGAAACTGTATCGTGTTGATCCCTACAACTTATAGGCAGTTCAGGGTCCTCAGTAAGTGTTTGATAAATTTTAGTTGGAAAAACTTGGCATAGGGCATGCTAGGAGGTAACAGAAAAAATGATATTCTTATTACTACTATCAATTACATACATGTATTTAGTTCTTGCCATGCATGGTTCTAAGCCCTTTATGGAGGCATCAACAGACCAAATAACTTATCTTCAATTATATTATTGGAAAGGGAAAGAGCCATGATCTGGGCAGGAAAGTTTGAATCCAGAGATTCTTCTCTTGTTACCGTGCTGCTTATATTGACACAGGAAGGTTCTCCTTCCACAGCCATCTTTTCATGCTGTGCACACAATCATGGTGAAAGATGGGAAACTTGAGACCCCAAAGGCTCAGTGCCCTAGGAATCACAATCTGTTACAGGTTAGAGTGCCTGAACTTCACAATGTGGCCACAGAATGGTGCAATGTCAAAAACAGGACCAGAATGGATGTAGTTTTAGCATCTTTATAGACTTCTCATGACATGAGCATATGAAGTTTAAGATATATGAAATCAGCCCATCAATAATTGTTAAAGGTATAAAGAGTACAATAGTATTCATTTTGATACCACTCCAGCAACTAATTTGGAAGAAAAAGGATATGAGAGGACCACATGGGAATGCCAAAGTCTTTCTAGGGATATGACAAAGCAAATGTGTATTAAGAGGACAGGCTACCAATGCAAAGGCAGGCATGTGTTCACATCTACATAAACCACTGGAGTTCCATGATTTAATCCCAGAACTGTTAGTACTTTCCAGTATGGATCACAGTTATATTTATTAGGTTTTTAGATCCCAGTAGCCTCTTCCTTATCTCTGTCTGAGTTGTTATCCAATTTTATTGCTTATTGTTCTCCAATATATTAAATCCATCTCACCACCAAGTAAATGGTGGTTGGTAAATTAATCCAATTGATCAGAAAGTTGTGTTCACCTGCTTTCTCTGTGACCCTCTAAGATGCTAAATCATATTTACATCCACCTGCTGGCTTTCAGTACCCTCACCAAACAGATGCCATCATTTCAGGTTTTCTGACTTCAAGTCAACCCACTGCATTCCACCCAGTGCAGTAAATGTCATCACCGTTCTTATCCAGTCCTTATAGCAACACACACATGACCCCATAAATGCAACAGGCATCATTATCTAAACTCTCCCTTTTTCATACTCCCTATTGTAGACCATAACAATACTGATGATGTTAACAACAGTATGTGCTATCAGACTGTGTATCTGTCTTTCCCACTACAGTGTGAGACCCTAGAAATCAGGAACAATATCTTGTTTTTCAAACTGGTCTTCCCCACAGAATGTCAAACACAGTACCTTGCTTACAGAACCTATTTAATAAATGCATGCCTAATTTAACTGAACAGACAATATAGAATAAAGAAGCTTGATGTGAATACTCAGTATCTACATCAGTACAACCTCGAGTAGCCTTATGGTTTTTAAAGGGTTTGACTATAGATTGTTTTTAAAGCCTACGGTCCTTCATTGCTCCTTATTCCCATGCCATTTGGAATGTACTATAATGTGATCAATAACCTCAGATATGCAGATGACACCACCCTTATGGCAGAAAGCGAAGAAGAACTAAAGAGCCTCTTGATGAAAGTGAAACAGGAGAGTGAAAAAGTTGGCTAAAAGCTCAACATTCAGAAAACTAAGGTCATGTCTTCTGGTCCCATCATGTCATGGCAAATAGATGGGGAAACAATGGAAACAGTGACAGATTTTATTTTGGGGGGGGGGGTCCAAAATCACTGCAGATGGTGACTGCAGCCATGAAATTAAAACATGCTTACTCCTTGGGAAAAAAAAGCTATGACCAACCTAGACAACATATTAAAAAGCAGAGACACTGTTTTGTCAACAAAAGTCCATCTAGTCAAAGCTATGGTTTTTCCAGTAGTCATGTATGGATGTGAGAGTTGGACTATAAAGAAAGCTGAGCACTGAAGAACTGACGCTTTTAAATTGTGGTGTTAAGAGAAGACTCTTGAGAGTCCCTTGGACTGCAAGGATATTCAATCCAGTCCATCCTAAAGGAAATCAGTCCTAAATATTCATAGGAAGGACTGATGCTGAAGCTGAAATTCCAATATTTTGGCCACCTGATACAAAGAAATGACTCCTTGGAAAAGACCCTAATGCTGGGAAACACTGAAGACAGCAGGAGAAGGGGACGATAGAGGATGACATGGTTGGATGGCATCACTGACTCGATGGACATAAGTCTGAGAAAGCTCTGGGTGTTGGTGATGGACAGGGAGGCCAGGCGTGCTGCAGTCCATGGGGTCGCAAAGAGTCAGACACTACTGAGTGACTGAACTGAACTGATAATGTGATGTTGCAGTTCCTTTCATCAAGAAAGGGAGTTTATTTCCCCTCTGCTTGATTATGGGCTAGCTTTGTATTATAATTGCTTTGACAACAGAATCTAGTGGAAATGATGGTGTGCTGGTTCTGAACTAGCCCTCCCAAGGCCTTGCCTGCTCTGCTTGCTTTTTTGGAACCCTGGAAGCACCAGGAGGACAAGCCTGGCTTAGCCTGATGTGGGACTGGAGACATGTGTCCTAGTCATCCTGCTGCACCTGCCAACAGCCAACCAACTTCAGAAGTATTGCTGCCTGGCTGACCTGCAACTGACCTGGAACATCTGAGAGGGCCAGGATGAAATAGAGCTGACCAGCTGAATCCACCAGGATCATAAACTAAGTAAATGGCTGCTACTTAAAACCGCTAAATTTGGAGTGAGCTGTTACACGCTAATGAGATAACTGATACAAGTTCTAAGTGTCGATATCCAGTGATGTCAACAGTAAACAAGAAAATGCAGTTGAGTCCTCACAGGCCCAAACTGCAGACTGGACCTTACCCTGGCTCTTTCTCAGCTCTGGTGTGGGATGTCAGACAAATTACCCACGTTCCTCCCCACTTTGGCTTATGCTGCTGCTCTCCAGGTTTGCTCAAACTTGAGAGTTTTAATCTCATGTTAATAAATATGTGTCTGTTCAGGCAATTTGTTTGGGTATAATTATGCCAGTCTCCTAGGAAATTACTGCCACCTAAGTTATTACAGATTCACCTTGGAGACACTGCATCTGGCTGCTTCTTGTTCAGTCAAGTGCTCCCTTGCCAGAGACCAACACATAATGCTCTAAAGCTTTCTGTTTAAAATCCTCTGCCTTTTTGGCATGACTCTTGCCAGCAAAACCCAGCATAAGCACAGCTCTGGAGAATCAAAAGATGCTGATATGTCCAGAGGCACACTGCAGTAAGAGACTCTCAAACTTAAAAAGACAATACTTGCTTGAATTCCAGTTTCTATTTTCCTTTTTGTCTTGTTGTCTTGAGAAAATGAGGCTACGCTTGCTTCTGTGGACTGGCTTGCATCATAGAAGGACTGACAGAATGTTCAATGTCCAGAAATTAGACATCTTGAATCCCCAGGGATTTTGTGGAATTCCTTCACTGGAAACTCTATTTCTACTGGGGATTTTGAAGAGTAGTAATCTGTGACCATAACAAAGTGGATAACTCACAAAGACCTTTGTGCCTTCAAGCGGTGGCATACCAAGGGCAGAGTATTGGTAGATAGCTACTCTAGATGCAAGCAATAAAACGGAATATTTCAGGTAGAGAATTTAAAAACAATAATAAAATGAATGAAAAGTCAGTGTATTTTTGCTACTATCACAAGCTGGAACTTCTAAACAATGTAAGTGATAAGATACTGGTTTCCAGTGGGAGTCCACCAATCCAATGACACACCCCACCTCCCAATGTGTGTTCTCGTCAAAGGAGCCCTTAAAGGAGGCTGCAGACCTAACTTCATGATTTGGCAAAATTAGACCATTTCAGGAACCTCCCTACATGAGCTGTCCTTAGTCATTCTTCTCAATTAACAGCCTCAATAGGAAGAAATATGTATTCTTTGAAGTTGGAAACCACTGAAGCCAGACTATCCTTTGCTACCCCAGCATGTAGCCAGCAGGCATTATGATGGCTCCTGGCTCTCCCAAGAGTAGAGACGCAAAGATGGGGAAATTAACCACCCAGAGTTCCACATCCCAAACCCAAAACTATATGTGTAATGACACAAGGAATGCCAGCAGAGAGACAGAAAATTTAAAAAGACAAAGGAATTAAATAAGTAAACTGGATATGAAAAGCTGTTTCCCTGGTAGCTCAGATGGTAAAGAATCCAGCTGCAGTGTGGGAGACCTGGGTTCGATCCTTGGGTTGGGAAGATCCCCTGGAGGAGGGCATGGCAACCCATTCCAATATTCTTGCCTGGAGAACCCCCACGGACAGAGAAGCCTGGAGGGCTACAGTCTGTGGGGTCACAAAGAGTCAGACACAACTGAGCAACTAAGAACACACAGGATATGAAAAAATATACAAGATTAGAAATTAAGAATCCATTTGATGATATTAACAGTAAAATGATGCAATAGAACTAAAATACAAAGACTAGGGGGAAAAATTGAACAGAGTATTACAGGTCTGTAGACAATATCAAATAGCCTAACACATGTATAATTCAAGCTCTTGAAGGAGAGAGAGCATAGATCAGCAGAAATTAATGAAGACAGACAGGCTAAAATTTTTCAAAAATTGTGGAATAATTTTAAGCCAGAGATTAAAGAAGCTCATGGAAACTTAAGCAGGATAAATGAAAAGAAAGTCATAACAATGCATACCACAGTCACACTTCTAAAAACCAAAGATAAGGAAAAATTTTTTAAAGCAGACAATAAAAAAAAAGATTATATACAAGGAAAACTGGTATTAAACAACTAACTTGTCATCAAAAATAATGGAGGCCAGAAGTAAAGGATAAAACACCTGTAAGAGGTTGAAAGAAAAATACCCTGTCAATCTAGAATTTTATACTTAAATAAAGAAGGCAAAATAATGACATTCTAAAAAGAAAAAAAATGACATAATTTTCAATCTGATTTCAAAGGGTCTGTACTATTAGAATTAGTAGGAGAATTTTTTTCAGGCTGAAGGAAAATGATAATGGGTGGAAATACAGATGAGCAAAAGCATGATAATACTTGAACAAGATTTGTATATTAAATAAAAACACCATATCTCTTTTTTTTCAGTTTGACATTGTACTGCAGCTGTATAAGACTGACAATTGAGAAACTGGAGGGTATTATTTTTATCAGTTTTGGTCTTTCCAATAGTCATGTATAGATGTGACAGTTGGACTATAAAGAAAGCTGAGCACTGGATAATTGATGCTTTTAAATTGTGGTGTTGGAGAAGACTCTTGAGAGTCCCTTGGGCTGCAAGGAGATCCAACCAGTCAATCCCAAAGGAAATCAGTCCTGAATATTCATTGGAAGGACTGATGCTGAAACTGAAGCTCCAATACTTTGGCCACCTGATGTGAAGAGCTAACTCACTGGAAAAGACCCTGATGCTGGGAAAGATTGAAGGTGGGAGGAGAAGGGGATGAGAGAGGATGAGATGGTTGGATGGCATCACTGACATGACAGACATGAGTTTGAGTAAGCTCTGGGAGTTGGTGATGAACAGGGAAGTGCTCCAGTCCATGGGGTCACAGAGTCATACACGACTGAGTGACTGAACTGAACTGATAATTTTTTATAAGTATGATAAAATTTCAAAGTTAAAAAACAGATTAAGAGAAGGAATAAAGTTGGCACCTGATTTCAAAACTTACTACAAAACTACTTTCAAAACTTAAAACTACAGTAATCTAACTCTGGCATTGATGTCTTATAGACAGATTATGTCTATAAATGATATAGACCAATAAAACAAAATACAGTCCAGAAAGAGGCACCCACATAAATGTTAGAGTAATTTATGTTCAAGGTATCAAGGTAATTAAACAAGAAAAGGATCATCTTTTCAATAAATGATATCAGAGCAATTGGACCACTACATTTAAAACATTAGCTAAATCCTTTATCTCACACTATACATAAAAGTCCATTTGAAATGGGTCATAAACCTAAATTTAAAAACAAAATCAATGAAATCTTTAGAAGGAAACATAGGAGAATTTTGCAAACTCAGTAAAAGGAAAAATTATTATATAGGATACCAAAAATATAAATCTCAAAAGAAAATAATTGACAAACTGGATTTTACCAAAATAAAAAATATTGCTTTTTTAAAGATAAGGAAAATTTAAAAGGAAGCCCCAGACAGACTAAAATATTATACGTAAAAATTTAAGTGTATCTGGAAAATTATTCCCACCACATATATATATATATATATATATATATATATATATATAAAACATTGCTATAAATCAGCAATAAAATATAAACAATGTGATAAAAATTTAGGTAAAATACTTGAACAAACATTTCATAAATGAAAGATGCAAAAATGTCCAATAAACACAAGAAGAGGTGTTAAACAACATTAACATCAAGGAAATGCAAATTTTAAAAATCACTGCACAAACACTATAATGGCTAAAAAAATTTTTTTTAAACACTGAAAATAACAAATATTGCTGAAGTTTTGGAGCAACTGGAGATCTCCTACTACTGAGAATATAAAATAATTCACCATCTTTAAAGAACTTTTGCAGATAGGGGTCACCCTATCTGCGAAAGTTAAGCGTACATGGACCCTACGACTCAGTAATTCTATCTCCAGGTTTTTACCTAGAAGAAATAAAATACATGTCCATAGAAGACCTATAATAGCCTTATTCATAAATAGTCAAAAACTACAAACAGGTCAAAAATTCCTCAATAAGAATATTGATAAATTCTGGTATAGGCCTACAATGGAATAGCAACAAAAAGTACAAACGAATACATCAACATGGATGAATTTCAAGTACATTATGTTTAGAGAGAGCAGTCAATCACAAAAGGTACATGCCTTATATGCAGATGAGATCAAAGAACAGGTAACAATCAAACGATGGAAATCAGGACACTGGGAGCTTCTGGATTAGAAAGGAGAAAAAGAGTTTTCTGAGGTGAGGATGATATTCTGTATCTTATTTTGGCTACTGGTTATACGGGTATCTACTTTTGCTTTATTGACTATGCCAAAACCTTTGACTGTGTGGATCACAACAAACTGTGAAAAGTTCTTTAAGAGATGGAAATACCAGGCCACCTGACTTGCCTCCTGAGGAATCGGTATGCAGGTCAAGAAGCAACCTGTATGCAGGTCCAATTAGAACTGGACATGGACCAACAGACTGGTTCCAAATCGGGAAAGGAATATGTCAGGGCTGTATATTGTCACCCTACTTATTTAACTTATATGTAGAGTACATCATGAGAAATGCTGGACTGGAGGAAGCACAAGCTGGAATCAAGAATGCCAGGAGAAATATCAATAATCTCAGATATTCAGATGACACCACCCTTATGGCAGAAAGCGAAGAAGAACTAAAGAGCCTCTTGATGAAAGTGAAAGAGGAGAGTAAAAAAGTTGGCTTAAAACTTAACATTCAGAAAACTGAGATCATGGCTTCTGGTCCCACCACTTCATGGCAAACAGATGGGGAAACAGTGACAGACTTTATCTTTTTGGGCTCCAAAATCACTTCAGATGGTGACTGCAGCCATGAAATTAAAAGCACTTGCTCCTTGGAAGGAAAGTTATGAGCAACCTAGACGGCATATTAAAAAGCAGACATTACTTTGCCAACAAAGGTCCGTCTTGTCAAAGCTATGGTTTTTCCAGTAGTCATGTATGGATGTGAGAGTTGGACTATAAAGAAATCTGAGTGCTACAGAATTGATGCTTTTAAATTGTGGTGTTGGAGAAGACTCTTGAGAGTCCATTGGACAGCAAGGAGATCCAACTAGTCCATTCTAAAGGAAATCAGTCCTGAATATTCATAGTAAGGACTGATGCTGAAGCTGAAACTCCAATACTTTGGTCACCTGATGTGAAGCACTGACTCATTTGAAAAGACCCTGATGCTGGGAAAGATTGAAGGCAGAAGGAGAAGGGGATGACAGAGGACGAGACGGTTGGATGGCATCACTGACTCAATGCACATGAGTCTGAGTAAGCAAGGGGAGTTGGTGATGGATACCGAAGCCTGGCATGCTGCAGTCCATGGGGTTGCAAAGAGTTGGACACAACTGAGTAACTGAACTACATGGGGATATATGAATGCCAAAATTATTCAAAGTGAACACTTAGGTCAATGCATTTTATTTTATGCAAATCATATCTCCAAAATTGAAAGAGAAAGAGAAAAGAAGGTGGAAATAGAGGGGAAGGCAGGGAGTGATGAAAGGAGAGATGGGGAGATGAAGGGAAGGAGGAAGAGCTGAATGGAGGGAGGAAGAAAGGATGGCAGAACAGTGAAACAGATCATATGCCAATATTTGAACACAAATTTGCCAAATCAATTAAGAATAGACTTTTCAAAATTCACATACTTTGAAAAGTATTGGATTTTTTCAAGGAACCAACATTGTTACACATTTTCCAAGTTAACTTACCTCTACATTTCCAAGAAAATTAGCAAACCAACTTTCAAATCTGCTCTCTTCACATGCGGATACAGCACAATCCATGGAAACTGAATTTTAAAATACATATTGAGGTCTTAAAAATCAGATTGCTGGCTGAATTCTATGCCAAAATGATTGATTATTTCAAGGTTTATGGTCCTACACAGCAGGGCCTGTGCCCTCTGCTCAGGTACCCAGTAGACAACAGAGCTTCTTTCCAACCCCAGCAGGATGTAGAAAGTTTCCTCAAGAACATGAATTCAAAAGTCCTGTTAAGAAGTTTCTGGAAACATCCTAGTCTACAAATTAAAATTTCAGCTTCGGCAGGCTCTCCTCTCTCATCCTTTCATCCCTTAAGAAAGAAACTCAGCAGTGAGGACCCTGAGCTCTTGGAGAAGTTCTGTTTTTGAAAGTAAATATCAGGTTTAATTACTTGGAGGTCATTTATGTTAGCCTCATCATTCATCCTTTGGCAGATAATCTAAGGAAATTAGGAGATTTGCTTGAAAAGAACATGTGGATTAGTGTATGAAAGCAAGGTGAAGGCGCTCTTCATTCTAACAGAAGCAGCCACGTATTTCTCTATGGTGGTTTTTGTTTTTGTTTTTTAATTTAAATTTCCAGGAAATGACCACTATCACTTAATCTGATAATTAGACCTGGAGATCCAAGCCCTTCTCTTATTTTTATTAAGAGAAGGGCTCTCTTCTCATTATTTTTCTCTAAATTTGTTTATTCCTCTTTCAATCTCCCAAGAAGATGGAACAGGAAACTTTTTTTTGGTAATGTTCAAGTTAATATGACATTGCACTGATTTATTTGTTTTTGGTCTTTTTTTGAAGACCCAGTATGAATTAAGAGTCCTTTCCCTCCTTACTTCTTCCCTGGGATGACAGCCAAATTCCAGGGGATTTCTCCAGTGCTTCTCCAGTGCCCAGAAATCATCAGGGAGATGAACTTCACCTGAGCCTACCCCAGGAACTTGATTGGTGTTCCCTGAGACACAACTTGTCCCATCAGTATTTGGCTACAGACTGTATCTAGTTTTCAGAGAAGGCATGCCCTCAAATATGCTTTCTGAGCCAGACTCTTCCTGCCTTTGCACTCACTGTCCACACTACCAGACTGTGGCTTTGTCCCTCTCCCAGGTGCTAAACCCCTAGGCCACCAGATCTCTCCCTCAGCTAACTTCTGCCCCTGCTCAGAAGTGAACATAACTGATTTGGCTGTGTTCCTTTTCTTTTTCCTTTTTCTTTGAGGATCTTCTTCACTGTGTAAGCCATGTACCCTGATGATGGGTAAAGTAATGTAGTGTAAAAATAGGATAGAGGTTTAAAGTCAGGCTCTCAGAGATACAGTCACTGTGATTACAAGATTTAGTAAGTGAAGATTATTGACTGAAACCAGAGGCACCAAATGTGTGACCTTTCAAACTATTTACTCAGACATGTGTTAACCAGATGTGTACAATGTGACAGGCACTATTCTAGAAGCTGGAGCCACGCGGCACAATGATAAGACAGACATAATCTCTGCCCTCTGGGAATTCACCAATTGGAAGGGGAGCCAAAGAGTGGACAGGTGATTCCAGGTTTTGCCTTGATTTGGCAAAGAGGACATGATGTGGACCTAACTCTTGGGGGAAAGGGGAACACTCAATATTGTTCTCTCCTCCTGGCTTTTTATTAATTAATCACAAAATATTTTTTATACTCCGTACAATGTGCTCAGAATTACACTAGGCATTGAGATTCTTAGATTTGAAAATCAGAAGGCCAAACTTAGGCCATAGAAATGGTGATCCTAATTACAATATAAGTACCAATAAGACTTTAATTCAGACATTCGCTAATTGTTATCCCTGCTGCTCAAAAACAAATATAAATGTGCTTTGCTCTCTGCTCAGTTGCCCTAAGTTCCGCCTTTCCACTGAGATTTCTCAGCAGCATCCACCTGTGACACTCACTCAATAAAGAGGTGACAGCAGTGAGAAGTTGGACTAAACTTCTAATCAGTTCATAGCCAGGCACAGTCAGCCTTCTGGTTCAGACTTAACCAGTGCCCAGACAAGAGTGTGCTGCAGATCAAAATGCAGCAGTTCCAAAGGTACAGTGACCCCCCGCCCCTTTGAGATGGTAGTCTGCTTCCTGGGCATAGGGTTAAGGTCATTTTCCCATAGTAAGACCAAGGCAACTCCTTTTCGGTGCTCACACTCTTCACAGCTGCTGTTGACATCCCATGGTGCCTGCTCCAGAGGTCAGGCTGCAACTTTCGATTCACACCATTTGATTAAAAAAACCAGAGATGTGTTGCCCTTGGAAATAGGCTGCAGTAAAAATAGATCAAAATAGCCAGTGTCTCCAGGAAAGCTCAGGTTATTGTCTCTTTATCCAATTTCTTTAAATTTGTGAAGGCAGGAAGAGCTCTGAGTCTCAGAAGAAATTGTACAGCTAAGAGTAAATTTAATAATATAAACTTTTCTTCTGCACAATCATAGTGACTCACAAAAATCTGAACGCACTAAGCATTTAAGGTTGTGACATCCTGGGGAAAAGCAAGAAGTTGGAACTCATATTTATCTTTCCATAATTAGACTTTGCTCTAGCTGTCACAAGGAACAGCGCAGTGCTCTGACACACCACCAGCATTCAAATTGGGAGCGATTCTAAAAATGAAGGCAGATTCCACTTTCAAGCAAGCGGATCAGTTTGGAGCAATATCCCCAAAGAAGGCATGTCATTCAGAGTGTTGTTTAAACTCAATGGTTTCTTTGGAGTTACTTCCACCTCTCAGGCAAACCCATCAACTTGAAAGAGACACGGGTTGCACATTAAATATCTCCAAAGACCTTTTTGGAAAGAGAGATTAATGTGAGTGGTCATTAAAAGCTGTGTCAGGGCCTGGTAAACACGGGCTCCGTGCAGAGTTTACAGAGCAATCCATCAATCAGCAACTATCCTGGAGGGCCTGTTCCAAAGGCAGTGGGAGCCACAGAAGGTCCTTGACCAGATGACTGGCATATGGAAAAGGCTGTCTGTCTTACCGAGATGATGAGTTGGCAACGAGGGCAGCTGGAGGGGAAAGCCAGTTGGAGGACAGTGTGATGAGTACGAGCATTCTGATGCTAATCCAGGCAGGTAACAGTGGATGTGGACTGTGTGACTATCAGAGGCTTTGAAAAGCAGAAAGAACAACCCGATTAGTGTTAAATAAAATACAGGGACCTGAAAAGGTGAAGGTAGATCGGGAATCCAGACCACCATGTCTTGGAAATAAAGGAGCCTGTGCAAGGACCAGTGGTATAAAAGTTGGACTTAGATCATTCCCAGGCAAGGGGCGGCAGGGAGATGATGCAGACATTCAGGCAATGTCAGAGCAACCTGAAGAATGAGGGGTCTGCAGGGGTCTTTGAGAATGAGCTACAGTTGCCTCATTCTCAGAGGTACAGAGACCACACTGTGACTGCTCCACCCTACTCCTGCATTCCACACCCCTCACCGCCCACTGAACTGCTCTCCCCTTAGTAACCCCAGGTCTCAAGGCAGCTTCTGCAAGCCTCCTTCTAATTTTTGGCTGCAGGCTCCTGTGTTGAATCTAAGGCAGGGCAGAGGAAGTCAGCTGTGCACAGAGCCATTCCTATCTGCATATCCCAGGCACTCCCAAGGGAGGACAAACACAAAGTGTTTGGGGAATGTAAACATGTTAATGGGACAGTCATCTGTCAAGGCCACAAGAAGTACTGTGGATCCATGAAGGCATAATTAGCAGCTGAGATGACTGCCCCAGAAGTGTAGCACAGAGACACAGGGACATGGAGACACAGAAAATAAATCAGGGAGGTGAAGAGCAAACTTTAGCCTTTCACTGTGGAGCTCTTTTCCTACAGAGTTAGGCAGAGCAGAATCAAAAGTGCACTTAAGTTAATTTGGGGTTGCTGCTAGGATCCATCTTGTCCTCTGCACTGTATAACATTTTCTGTCATTACGCTTATTCTGTCCATGTCAAGTCATTGCTGTTGTTTAATCTAACAAATGTTTATCACGTGCTCTGTTACATAGGACTCTGCTGGGTGCTCAGTGGAGCCTGGTAAGGGTGGAGGATGGATGAAGGGAAGTGGGGAGGGTGGAGTAAAGGAGGAGGCAGGGTGCTAAGGAGGGAAGGTTGATTCAAGATTCCTGGCTGAGTCCTTAATGTCAGGGTTTGAAAGAGTTCAATTCTCAAAGTCCACCATGGCAATCAAATGGACAGTCGAGAAACAGGTGAAGACTGGAGATGGGAGAACAAGCTAGATGAAGTTCCACTGGAAAATAGTACAGAATCAAGAAGACAGAATCAAGCAGATCCTCAGAGATGAGAGAGTGGTGGTCACAGGTAACAAAGCCCTCTCATGCAGGAAAGGGGAATGAACCAGGGCAGACAATAACCCTGGGCCTTCCCGTCAGCTCATAAAGGACCTCAACAGAGACTCCAGGGCCTCAGTCTTCCCAAATGTCCAAGAAGCGGAGGTGAGCTGCACACTTCCTGTCACTCCAGGCTAGCCCTGACTTTTATCCTGTTTTGCAAGAAAGCAGAGCTCCGTTCTTTCTGACACCATTCCTGCTGACATTCATTCTCTGCTCCCAAAGGACACTTTTCATTTCATCTTTGCAATAAAGGTTTTTTTTTTTCCCTGATACATGAAAATGTGATGATTCTCCATCTACTCCAAGTCCTATCTGATCTTGCCCATAAGTGAAATCATAAATTAAATCCACCCTAGAACTCGCCTCCACTGCCCTTCAAAAAGAGATTCATTGCTAGAGCGAGTGGTCTACAAGCATTCATCACTTCACAATGCAAACGTTCTTGGTGGTCCCTGGGGAAGGGGAAGTAGAGGAAGCACGGCAAGGGCTGATTCCTTAGGTGAGAGCCAGAGCATCTTAAGTCAGATATGACCTCCCCTGGCAATATGTCCTTTCTGAATTGGTTTGCGCACATTAGGAGAGAGTACATCTTCCTTATGTTACTTCATCATGAGCCTGACAACAGAACCCTGGGAACCAAAACAATACAACTGAGTGATCAAGAGCCCTCTATCAGTCTCTTGAGGCCCTTTGGTGGGGCTCAATCTTTCTCCAGTCCAGGGGCCCCCAACCTCCAGAATCTCATGTCTAAGGATCTGAGGTGGAGCTGATACAGTTATCATTGAAATACAGTGCACAGTAAAGGTGATGTGTTTGAATCATCCCGAAACCACTCCCCAACCCAGTCCATGGAAAAACTGTCTTCCGGGAAACCAGTCCTTGGTGCCAAAAAGGTTGGGAACTGCTGCTCTCGGCTACCTGTAGGCACTTCTACCACTTAACCTCGTCAGTCAAAGGCAATTACTTCTCTGTGAAATATTCCAAGGACAAATACCACGTTCAAATCGCCTCTGTACTGCCAGGGCCTAGCGCAGTATGTGGCACTGAGTAGGTACCCAATAAATACATGCATAGGCACCCAGTGAACAAGCAAATGAATAAACGCAGCAAGTGGGTAATGTCCCGGTTTAATAGGTCACCAATGGCTACTTTAGAAATTCAACAACATGTGCTATTGGATTGTTCTCTGCCAAAGAGCTCATCTGTGTGCTTCACAATTATTTCTAAATGGTGTATGTGTGATAGTGAGCCTCACAGCATGCCAGATTGCGGGCCGTCAACTCAGTTAATTCACACAACAACCCTGTAGACACTATCATTATCTTCATTTTATAGAGGAGGTAACAGACACTAGGGGGAGGGCTATAAAATGCTCATAGTTATGTCCTGAGCCTGATTTTGAAAATCCAGAGGCATCCAACTCCAGATCTTGTGTTCTAGACCACTACAATATACGCGTCTCCAGAGGCAGTTTACAGAACAGGTCAATGTCCCAGCGTGTGCTACCTCACAGAAGACTTTATGTTGATGAATCAGAGTCATCAATCAAAAGGTCACCAAGCCAGCATATTGTCCAAAGTCTTCCAATGACTTGCTAGGTGATCAGGATAAAATGCTTATTTTTTGAATCTTAGGCTCTTTGTTGGCAAATAATGGGTATTAAACTCTGAAATCTCTTCCCAGAATATATTATGACTCTAATAGGCTATGTGTTTTAACACAATTTTTTCCCCTCTATCAGCTTTTTCTCACCATCCACATTTCCTGTCACCATTCCCTGCAAATGCAGACATGCTTTTCAGTTTCAACAAAGAAGACAACAGTAAAAACTTTGGGCTAAGTGGAGTATGAAAATGAACAGCAGAGGACTGTTAACTGAGTTTGACGTTGGAGGTGACATTGCTAATTTTCTACTGCCTCTTCTGTCTTTATGAAATGCACAGAATGACAGAATATCTGTCAAGGAGTGGCAGAATTCCCTGTCTTATCACAGATCTGTGCAAATTTAAAAGCTATGCAGAAGGTCAGTGAAAAAGAGGGAAAAGGAGGGGTAATGTATACAAGGTAATAATTGGAGCCAAAAAAGAAGTTTAAGTGAGTTTCTATGGTATAAAAGAAAGGAATCAGAAATATGAAATAAATATTCATTTAGAAAACAAGATGCCACCTGACCCTCTGGCTTATAAGATTTTGGAAAATAATAGTAAATCAGTGAATAATTCTGGGATTTACTTATGCAATTCAGTTGATTGGCTACTACCATCAGTCTTTTCCTAAATGCAAAGTGCTGGGTGATTCTAGAAAGGAGAAACATCAGCTATATCCTGCCCTTTAGAAGCTCATAATCTCATTGGTAAAATTGTATGAAGACATGAAATACACAAAAATTTCATAAAGCACACAATGCAGCACTCCTGGACCCAGCACTGGGCCCAACAAAAAGTAAGTATTCAATCACGTGTTGAAGGGCACTGAGTTCAAATGGAACCTAGTGCAGTACCAGTCCCCAGAGGGGAGGATTAGAGGATAAACTGGTCCCGAAGGATTTCACAGAGATGAGCAAGTCACCCGGGACTTTCAAGGGCGGTTAGAATTACAGATCAGATGATCTTTAACATATTTAGACAAATATCTCTTAGGATTTATGGCTTTTTTAAAAAACCATAGTCAATAAAGTTTAGAAATGCCCACCTCTCACTTGACATCCAAACTGTACCTAACTTAGGACAGTTCAAGTGCAAAATACTGAGAGCATCATTCATCTATGAGAGTTGGGTGGCAAGATGTACAGGCAGATTTCCAAGTCATCTTCAGTTAGAAAGCTTTTAATATAGATTCTTTGTAGATGCTCACTAAATACTTGCTCCTGAATGAAGGAATGGGTGAATTATTCCTTTCAAAACAGTATACTACAGAGAGTTACACAGCAGCTGATAAGTCAGGAACCAGTATATACAGCTCCTTGGGATGACCCCTCCCACCTGTGACCTTCCACTGTAGCACGGGTCAAGCCAGAACTCCCTGTTCAGCAGTGACTCCCACTGCTTCTAAGTGATGGAGCCCCTTCTATGAAATACGCAGATCAACTCTCAACAGCAAGTCTGATTTCTTGACATTTTCAGCAGGGTGAGATCATTAAGCCATTGATATTACCTGGGGAGTGGCCTCCTAAATATTCCCTTTATTCTATCGGCATCAGTTACTGTATTTGTAAAATGGGAATAACAGAGCTGTTGGAAGAAACAATTATTAAAAGTGATTATGAAGAACTTTGCAATATAAAGTGCTTGTTAAAATTGAGAAGTACTCGATGTACCCTTCACAATTCCCCCCAGACTATGAAAACCCCATTTGTAGAAATATCATAAGCTTGCCTAGACAGCAAGTATTTTGAAGCTTATGCTTCACCATTTAAATCTGTCATCTTGCAAAGAAGCTCATTATTTCAGAAATATGAGCATTTTAAAGATGCTGCTGCAGTTCTCAATCACAAGTTTTCATTGCTTTTATTTAAAATAAGCCACCTTGAAATCTGTCTCCAAATCCACATCTTTGCATACAGGTTTTAACGAGCACTTATGTGTGTGCACGTGTGTGTACATTTGAAATATGATGTCTAAGAGATGTCTCCTTTAATTATCCCTGTTAGAATGGTCCCTCTCTTTTATAATTCCCATTTGGTTGAACAATAAGTGGGAGAATTCATTTTCTCTTGTACACCTCATTGAAATGAGCTTTAGTGAGAAGTTAACTTAGCTAATTTGTTTGCTTTGCATAATTATTATAATCACCTACTAAGTACTACCAGTGAATAAGCACTAATATCCTACAAGAACATCACAGGAACTTTTCATACATTATTTTAGTCCAAGGAATTTATTTTTGCTTTCTTCTCTATCACAGGGAAACAAAGAGATTGAGAGAAAAGGTAGTTCAGTTAAATCCCTGAGTATAAATAAACTCAAATTTCCCTGTGAGAGGGTGATAGGGAGCAGAAGGGTTACAGATGGCAACCCAAAGGAAACCGTAATCCAAAAAGATACATGCAGTCCAATGTTCATGCAGCTCTATTTGGAAGTAATGTAAGTGCCTATCAACAGATGAATGGATAAAGATGTGGTGTGTATGTGTGTGTGTACACACACAATGGAATATTACTCAGGCCTAAATTATGAAATAATGCCATTGCAGAACAGGGATAGACCTGGAGATTATCCTACTCACTAAGCCAGACAGAGAAAGACAAATATCATATGACATTGCTTATGGAATCTAAAACAAAGCTATGAATTTATTTGTAAAATAAAGATTCATAGATATAGAAAACAAATCTATAGTTACTGAAGAGGAAAAGGAGGGAGGGATAAATTAGGAGAATGTGACTAACAGATACCCACTCACTGAGCTGTATACCTGAAACTACCAAGATACTGTAAATCAACTATACTTCAATTTAAAGAAGGAATGAATGAATAAATAAATAAAAAGAGACTGAATATGGTAGAGAAGGCAGGCTATCTAACAGTTAATAGTTCAGGCTCTGGACTCAGATTTCCTGGATATGGCTTGGCTTTAAAACTTATCAAAGAGGTTTAGGAATGTTACTTTCCCTGATTCCTAGTTTACTTCATACTCCAAATTTACATAGTGAGTATCAAAAGTAGTAATAGGTATGGAGTACCTATAAAAGTATTTCTTGACTCAAAAATGGTTAGCCACTATGAATGGCACATATTTGGAGGGACTCCTGGAAGCAGGCACAAAGACCCCTTCTCAGCAGGGAGCTACAAAAAGAGCATTAAGCCATGCCCAGGCACCTGTGCCAAACTCTGTTCATCTTCACACTCCCATGGAAGGCAGTAGGAGAGACCTCATAGTCAGTAAACCTGGTTTTCGTTTCCAGCTCTGCTACATGCACTATGTACCTACTGCAGTCCAGACACCATGCCAGTTGCCTTACACTGAGATTTAATCCTGTAAATGTAAAAAAGGGACAATAGTAACCCTTACCACAGATTTGTTGTAGGAAAATCAATGGCGAGAAGGCATGTGAAAGTACTTTGCACGCCAAGCAAAACCAGCATCTATAGACCTTGGGGTATTCATGCTAAACACAGATGGTTGTGTCTATTACATAATGGGTCTGCTTTCAGGCAATCCACATCTGCACTTGACAACCAAGTACAAGTTTTACAATCAATGTTCCTAAGAGCATTCAGTACAAGCCATTTTCTCCAAGGGCAGAGTGGACACAGGGTGTGTGGACCCTTTCCCCCCAAGCCCCCGCCTGCTGCTTCCCTGCCGAGGTCTGACGTGTGGAAGTGAGACCTCAGGAGACCCTGTCCTTGTTTGTGCCAGCTCAACAGAAGGTGTCAGAATGACACATGAGCTGTGGTGGGGGGTGAACATGGAATGTAAAAAGAGCAAAGGCATAGACATTTCAGAATATTCATACACAGTGGCACTCTGCCATTCACTGATCTCATTCAGTGTCCTCTCTAGAGTGGCTCCCCCAGCTGCCCCAGAGATATATGTTCAATACTATGGAGGAGGAAAGGGCCAGTCCACCATTCTATTCAAACAATATTTATGAAGTGCTTTCCATGTGCAAGGGACTATGCAAGACACCAGGGATAGACCTATGAGCAAAACCAAAAGAGGTCTTGACTTTTACTCATTTATTTATTTAGCACAGATGTCCTGACAACCAACCATGTGTTGGACAATGTTCTAGGTGTTAAAAGCAATAGCAGTGAAGAGAACACAGTCTCTGCTCCCAAGTTGGAGACTGCACTTCAGTGGGAGAAATAGATTGCAGACTGATTGCATTATTATTTCATTATAATTACACTACAAAAGAACTGCAGAGGATACCATGAGAGAATTTTACAGGAGATCTTTCATGGACTGAAAAGGCAGGGAAAGCTGCTTAGAGAAAATGAAGTTTCATCTGAGAGCCGAAGTTTGAATAGTGGACAGCTGGGCAAAAGAATGGTAGAGGAAGAAAACTTTCAGGAACTAAAAATACGTGCAAAGTCCATCTGAATTTTCCAAGAACTGTAAGAAGGCCAGGGTGACAGAAGTGTGGAGAATGAAGAGGGGAGAAAGATGAGGTGTAAAGTTGGAATGATAATGCAGGGCTTAATTATTCAGCCTATCTGAGCGATTTTGAAACTGATGCCATGGAAATGGGAAACATCTAAGGGTTTAATAAGGTAACTGATATAATAAAACTTGTGATTTAAAAGACTACTCCATATATACTATGGGGAATGGGTTGGTAGGGAAAATACCAAATGTGGGTGAGTACATGGAGAGTTATTACAATAGGCCCAGCTAGACACTGTTGGATATGACAAGACAGTGACTGTCAGTATGAGGACAGGGGAGAAGTGGGGATGTCTGAGAGATGTTTAAGTGTTAGATTTTTCTTGGCTTATTTTCTGAAGTGTTGCATTAAAAAGATAATGATGTCAAGGGAGACAACACATCTGGTTTGCACACCTGGGTGCATGGTGACATACCATTCACTGAAATAAGGAATTATGAAAGAGATTTAGTGATTAGAAATGACGAGTGTACTGCTTTTGGCAGATGTTTAGGTATTTTTGGACTTCCAAGTGGACATGTCCAAGAGGCGATCTGGAGCTCAGAGGTGAAAAAAGCAGGACATTGGGACTTGGGGTTGTTACAGGTTGAATTGTGTCCTCCCAAAGGTACGTTGAATCCTAACCCCCAGTGCCCCAGATCATGACAATATTTGGAAGGGCATCATGGCAGACTAGGAGGTCATGCTGGAGTGTGTGACCTCATAGTCCAATGTTGAGAAAGTCAATTCCTAGGTAGGTTGATAAGAAGTCCAGGGTCCCTGAGGAAGAGAAAGGGGTCTGGGGCTCTCCAGGAAAAAAGTACAAACTTTTTTTTCTACATTGCTTTGTCTTAGTCAATATAACAATGTATCTTGCTCAAGGATACATTGGAAGCATCAAGGAAGCATCTTTAAGGATGCTTCTCCTTAAAGAGAGTTTTCTGACTAACCTTGTTATGGGCCACAGCAGTGGTCACAGGACTGGAAAAGGTCAGTTTTCATTCCAATCCCAAAGAAAGGCAATGCCAAACAATGCTCAAACTACCGAACAATTGCACTCATCTCACACTCTAGTAAAGTAATGCTCAAAATTCTCCAAGCCAGGCTTCAACAGTACATGAACTGTGAACTCCCAGATGTTCAAGATGGATTTAGAAAAGGCAGAGGAACCAGAGATCACATTGCCAACATCCAATGGATCATTGAAAAAGCAAGAGAGTACCAGAAAAACATCTACCTCTGCTTTATTGACTATGCCAAAGCCTTTGACTGTGTGGATAACAACAAACTGTGGAAAATTCTTCAAGAGATGGGAATATCAGACCACCTGACCTGCCTCCTGAGAAATATGTATGCAGTTCAGGAAGCAACAGTTAGAACTGGACATGGAACAACAGACTGGCTCCAAATCGGGAAAGGAGTATGTCAAGGCTGTATATCGTCACCCTGCTTATTTAACTTATATGCAGAGTACACCATGAGAAACACTGGGCTGGATAAAGTACAAGCTGGAATCAAGATTGCCGGGAGAAATGTTAATAACCTCAGATATGCAGATGACACCACCCTTATGGCCAAAAGCAAAGAGGAACTAAAGAGCCTCTTGATGAAGGTGAGAGGAAGGTGAAAAAGTTGGCTTAAAGCTCAACATTCAGAAAACTAAGATCATGGCATCCGGTCCCATCACTTCATGGGAAATAGATGAGGACACTGGAAACAGTGAAAGACTTTATTTTGGAGGGCTCCAAAATCACTGCTGGAGAAGGCAATGGCACCCCACTGCAGTATTCTTGCCTGGAAAATCCCATTGACTGAGGAACCTGGTAGGCTGCAGTCCATGAGGTCACTAAGAGTCGGGCACAAGTGAAGCGACTTAGCAGCAGCAGCAGCAGCAAAATCACTGCAAATGGTGACTGCAGCCATGAAATTAAAAGATGCTTGCTCCTGGGAAGAAAAGTTATGACTGACCTAGACAGCTTATTAAAAAGCAGAGACATTACTTTGCCAACAAAGGTCTGTCTAGTCAAAGCCATGGTTTTCCCAGTAGTCATGTATGTATGTGAGATTTGGACTATAAAGAAAGCTGAGCACCGAAGAACTGATGCTTTTGAACTGTGATGTTGGAGGAGACTCTTGAGAGTCCCTGGGACCGCAAGGAGATCCAACCAGTCCATCCTAAAGGAAATCAGTCCTGAATATTCATGGAAGGACTGATGCTTAAGCTGAAACTCCAATACTTAGGCCACTTGATGCGAAGAAATGACTCCTTTGAAAAGACCCTGATGCTGGGAAAAATTGAAGGCGGGAGAAGAAGGTGATGACAGAGGATGAGATGGTTGGATGGCATCACCGACTAGATGGACATGGGTCTAAGTAAACTCTGGGAGTTTGTGATGGACAGGGAGGCCTGGCGTGCTTCAGTCCACGAGGTCACAAGGAGTCGGACACGACTGAGCGACTGAACTGAACTGAACTGGTAAGATCTTTCTATTTTTAGTTCTAATCTTGTTAATTTAAGATGTCTTTTGTGGAAGTGGGTCTGGTAAAAGTATATAAGGCCTTGATAAGACTAGTGAGTGGGGACACTCCCCGACCCCCTTCTGATGTCTATGTCAGAAGCTTTCTCTGTCCCTTTTTCACTTTAATAAAACTGCTACACAAAAGCTCTTGAGTAATCAAGCCTGGTCCCTGGTCCCGAAGCTAAATCTTCTTCTTCAGAGATCACGAATCCAACATCGTTCAGCATAAGCTATCAATGCGACCATGTCCTTATAAAAAGAGGAAAAAGACAGACACACCCGGGGTGTGATGGTGGACCAGACATGAAAGTGTTCCAGCTGCAAAGATGGAAATGCAGTCCTGGAGGCTCAGGGTGCCATGGCGAAGGGCTTGGCTTTTCTTTTCTAGCCCAGTGCTCTTAAAATTTGAGTGCTTATTCAGGTTAGTCTACCAAAACAAAATATCACAGAGTGGGTGCTTAAATGACAGAAATTTACCCCTCATGGTTCTGGAGGGGGAGTCTGACAATAACGTGTCAACTGCTATGGTTCCCCAATAAGGGCTCTCTTGCTGGCTTGCAGATGACAGTCTTCTCACTGTGTCTTCACATGGTGGAGAGGTCTGAGCAACCTTCCTCTTCTTATAAGGACACTAATCCCATTGTGGGGGCCTTACCTTCACAATCTCATCTAAATCTACTTGTCTCCCAAAGGTACTTCCAAATACCACAGCATTGAGGGTTAGGACTTCATTCAACATACGAATTTGGAGGGAACACAAGCATGCAGTGCATAACAAGTGCATATACAAATCACCTGGGAATCGTATTAAAACATACATTCTGATCCAGTAGGTCTAGGGTAAGGCCCAAGACTCTGCATTTAAGCTCCTAGGAGATGCCAAAGCTGCTGGTCCAAGGACCATTCTCTAAATAAACAAATTCAGGACCACGGCAGCGAGGAGATGGTACAAGGCAGATTCAGATGTCCTCTTTACAAAAAAAAAAAAAAAAAAAAAAACCTTCTCTAAGGAAAAATTTTAAGCACACAGAAACCCAGAGAGGATAATATAATTGAAAAGCTCATAATTTAAATTTTGCCATATTTACTTCATCTGTATTTTTGCTGTAATACTTTATAGACATCATGATATTTTAGCACTAAATACTCAGTATGTATCTTCTAAAATAAGGACATTTCCTGCAGAACCACAGTATCATTGTCACCGCTAACAAAATTAACAATAATTGCTAAATATCATCAAGTAGCACGGTTGGATTTGTGCTTTAGGAAGGTAATTCTGGTGACTGTGTGAAAAGTGATATTTCCCCCCTATTTTTAATGAGAAACATAGAAGAGTGTAAATACGAATGTGTAGGAAAGTGTGTATATTCACCCATCTATACATATGTTCATGTGTGCACAGATGTATTATCTGTGCCAACTAGCATTTGCGCTTGCACCTGCTTAAGCACACAGAGAAGACCTCCTCACGCCAGTGACTTGCCCACCTCCCCGGCTCTCAGGAGGCAGCTGCTCACTCAGTAGAGTCAGCTGCTCAGGATGAGCTGCCTGCTGCTCTTTGTCATGGCAGGGGGCTAAGTCATGTCTGGAACCCCCAGTGGTCCTCCGCCAGATGTCACAACTTCTGTGCGCCCAGCGCATCCTAACCTCAGCAGGAAAGGAAATATGACAAGAGATACAAATGTACCAAATACAAGAGGATCTGAAAATCAAGGAAGCATCTGGAACCCAGCGAGTTCATGCTGAGCAGGCCATTTTCATGAGACTCAGGTGTTAGAGGGGGGTTCTGCAGGTGAGTGACGTAGGTGAGACTGGTCTCAGGCTGCCCTCCTTCCTCCTAAGCTCTGGGAAAGCCACAGGGTCCACAGACAGAAGACCTCCCAGTGAGGGGCTCTGTGTGCCTTTATCCAGAGAGATCCCTTGAAGGGGGAGACTGGTGTACCTTTCTTCTTTCCTGTGTCTCCCCCAGGCTGCTTAACAGAGTCACAGCCAGTAGGACTGAGACGCTGCAGAGAAGAGAAATTCACTTGAAGTGATGAGCAGTTGAAAGTGAAATAGATCGAGCACATCCAACAAGTACTGGCTCTCCCCACGAGTGCCCAAAAGATAACTTCTTGTCTTCTCAGAAATTGTCAGAAGTGGCCACAGTTTCATAGAACCAATCCAGGAATGACTTAGTGCTTTAATATATTAGAGTGAGACTATTTCTGACCAGGTGGAAGCTATGTCTAAAAGCCAATCAGCAGCATGTTTTGGGCAGTGCTGTGCGTGGAGGGGGGCCCAGAGCCATGCTGACTTCTCTCTCCCTTCTCTTAACTGCTCACTACCAGCAAAACCAATTCCATGCAGCATTTAGTGTGTTCCCACACACACTGGCAAGGCAAAATGTGGAATTAATACAGGCTTGCAAACCAAACAGATGCAGGTTGAAGCCTCAGCTCTGTCACTTCCATGTGAGGGGCTTCAGCAAACCACTTCTCCCTCCAAACCTCATTTGAAACGACAATGTTGATGGAAAAAGTAATTGAGCTAGAACTTATTCTTTGTTGTTTGCATGTTTGTACTCAGTCTTGTCCCATTCTTTGCAACTCTATGGTAGCCCCCCAGGCTCCTCTGACCATGGGATTATCTAGGCAAGAATACTGGAGTGGGTTGTCATTTCTTATTTCACTTATTTTTGGGTTACGGCAATTACTATTTCTAACTGAACTATCATGAAGGACAGTGCCTGAATCTAATACTCTTCTGTATATCCACAAAACAGTAATCACTCAATAAGAGTTTAACAAATGCTTGTTGGTGTATTGATATGTTTTAAAAAACCTGCAACAATTTACTAAATGTTCACTAATTCTTGGAACAAACGATGTTATGTGCTTACCATGTATTAATATAAACACACTGGGGAGGGAACCCAAGGGAAAGCCTGATAGGGAACTTACACTCTTCGGCTCTTTCAACCAGAGCATTTCTTCCTTCACCTGTCTCATTATGTATTGGAGGTAGCATGTATATTGTGTTTGAAAAATAATATTCCTAAGACATGAGCTCCAGGATGAGGAGAGAGGTGGCATCTGGATGACCTGACTACTGCTATCGCTGCTCCCAGCTGTTAGGCAGGTCACTAAGGTGTTCCAGGTTAGCCCTATGTTTAATGGGCTATGGTGTAGTGGTGAAGAGTCCCCCTGCCAGTGCAGGAGACACAAAAGACCCAGCTTCTATCCCTGGATCAGGAAGATCCCCTGAAGTAGGAAATAGCAACCAACTCCAGTAACCTTAACTGGGAAATCCCATGGACAGAGGAGCCTGGAGGACTACAGTCCATGGGATCGCAAAGAGGCAGACACAACTGAGAAACCGAGCATACACGCTTGAAATCTTGAGCACTATTTAATCAGAATACTGCCCCTGCCCCAGACAGCTGCCCTAGATTCAGTGAACTGTCACAGGTCCCATATTCCTCCCTTCCTAAGGGCTGTCCCTCTGAGCTCTGGGCAGCAAAGTGACTATAAGGCAAGGGTGTTAAGAGGCCAGCACCCCCATAGGAGGGCCTGTAGATAATGGTCCCAGGGAAGAGCAAAAAAGAGACAGGTGTGACAACAGCACTTATCAATAACCACACAGTTCAGCTCTGTGCAATCTAGACGACAGAGGGGCCACAAAAGGGCCTGATTTGATCCTTCCACACAAAGCATTTCACCAGCTCCATGTGCTTTGTTTCTCCCTTGCGGGCCATGTTTTTTTTTTTTTTCTTTTTTTTTTTTTTTTATAAACCTCTACCCCCCTCCTCACCTCTCTTCAGTGCCTGCCCCCAGGAGGTGGGAGGAAGGAGGTCACTTCAGCACATCTTCTTAGTTTTAATTTATTAATAAGAATCATGCAGGACACACTGGCATAGATGGGATTTTTCTCCCAGAGCTACTATTGATCAGCTTATTTGGCACAAAATGTGGACATTATTAAAAGGGCTACACGAGAAATAATTGCATCCAGGGGGGATTGCACATATTTTCAATTTAGCCATGACCTAATACAGAAATTGGCCTGTTTTATCATTGTAATGGCCAACAATCTTGGCTCTTTACTGAAACTGCATTTCAAATCTGCACACGTGGTTATACCTTTTTTAAAGTTTTACTCTTGCAAGTAGAAAAGAATCTCAAGATATCATAAAAAAAATTATGTATGGAACCCTTGACCTTATCCTTGGAAACACCCTGCTATGATGTGGGCAGGGAGGATAAAGTGGCGATGTACAGGGGAAGGCTGTTCTCTCAGAAACTCCAAGATGGATCACCTCCCATCAACAGAGCAATGCTGAAACCTGGGCCCTAAAATGTTTTAATCCCCTTCCCTGGTGGCTCAGATCGTCATCTGCCTGCAATGAGGGAGACCAGGTTTGATCCCTGGGTCAGGACGATTCCCCTGGAGAAGGAAATGGCAATCCACTCCAGTATTCTTGCCTGGAGAATTGCATGGACAGAGGAGCCTGGCAGGGTACAGTCCATTGGGTCACAAAGAGTCAGACACAATTGAGTGACTAACATGAAATAAAGATTGCTGGGTTAGCTTTTATATATAATTGTATTTCCTGCAATGTAACTGCTGAAGTCAGAGCAAGAACATTATGAGAAAGCAAGCAAATATGACCCAAAGAATGTATGTATAAGCTATTTAGAATTTGATGAGCATGCCATATTAGAATGGCTATTTTGGGGAAAACCCACTTGCCTCCAGATAAAGAGACTTCGACTTTATTTCCAAACCTCACTTGTAACCTTGGGTAAGACATTAACAGTATAAATAAATAGATACTTCTTAAGACAGTGAATATATATATATATATCAGTTCAGTTCAGTCGCTCAGTCGTGTCCAACTCTTTGTGACCCCATGAATCGCAGCACGCCAGGCCTCCCTGTCCATCACCAACTCCCAGAGTTCACTCAGACTTGCGTCCATCGAGTCGGTGATCCTATCCAGCCATCTCATCCTCTGTCGTCCCCTTCTCCCCCTGCCCCCAATCCCTCCCAGCATCAGGGTCTTTTCCAATGAGTCAACGCTTCCCATGAGGTGGCCAAAGTATTAGAGTTTCAGCTTCAGCATCAGTCCTTCCAGTGAACACCCAGGACTGCTCTCCTTTAAGATGGCCTGGTTAGATCTCCTAGCAGTCCAAGGAACTCTCAAGAGTCTTCTCCAACACCACAGTTCAAAAGCATCAATTCTTCAGTGTTAAGCTTTCTTCACAGTCCAACTCTCACATCCATACATGACCACGGGAAAAACCATAGCCTTGATTAGATGGACCTTTGTTGGCAAAGTAATATCTCTGCTTTTCAATATACTATCTAGGTTGGTCATAACTTTCCTTCCAAGGAGTAAGCGTCTTTTAATTTCATGGCTGCAATCACCATTTACAGTGATTTTGGAGC
>NW_011494717.1:3941354-3952951 GCF_000754665.1 Bison bison bison | reverse complement strand
ACAGTTTATTGTGATCTACACAGTCAAAGGCTTTGGCATAGTCAATAAGGCAGAAATAGATGTTTTTCTGGAACTCTCTTGCTTTTTCCATGATCTAGTGGATGTTGGCAATTTGATCTCTGTTTCCTCTGCCTTTTCTAAAACCAGCTTGAACATGTGAAATTTCATGGTTCATGTATTGCTGAAGCCTGGCTTGGAGAATTTTGAGCATTACTTTACTAGTGCGTGAGATGAATGCAATTGTGCAGTAGTTTGAGCATTCTTTGGCATTGCCTTTCTTTGTGATTGGAATGAAAACTGACCTTTTCCAGTCCTGTGGCCACTGCTGAGTTTTCCAAATTTGCTGGCATATCGAGTGCAGCACTTTCACAGCATCATCTTTCAGGATTTGAAATAGCTCAACTGGAATTCCATCACATATAAAATTAAAGGGACCTCTAAGAGCCATCATTAATGTCAGAGACAGTACAAAAATATCCACTATTTTCATACTTATCATTAAACAAGGACAGGTCAATGCAACTAGGAGAGCAAGAGACAGCAATAAAGATGCAAGACTGAAAACAATAAGTGTTTCTCTTATTTTGTGGATGACAGACAATTGTTAATTTTCAAAACTCAAGACAGTCCAAAAAGACATGTTCACAAATTTATATAACTAATATTTTTAAAAGGTTTTCTTATAGACAAAACAAGTATCAGAAGATATAATGAAAGAAAAGATCCAACTCATGATGCTACTCTCCAAAATGAAATAGCTTAAAAATAGCTTGGAGAAATTCATATAATCAATAATAAGCAAAATGTAAAACTACTGAGTAACATGAAATAAGATTTAATTGCATGTCATGTTCTACCATCATACAAAGACTTGATATTGAAAAAAAAATGTAAATTTCCCTCAAAACTTATATAGAGCTTTCACATGGTCCAAATTAAAATACTAATGGGATTTTTTATTTTTACTAATGGGAAAAATAACACCAAAGATTTTCTGGAAGAATACATATATAAAACATTATCCCAGATAGTTCTGAGAAAGTATAGTAATAAAAGGATATAAGTCCAACCACAATTAAAACATATTATAAAACTGTAATGATTAAAACAGCTTGGTACTATTTTTCACTAGAGTTCATATATGAGAAATTAGATTGAAACAACTAGCTAATGCTTTGGAAAAAAAAGAAAAAGAGAAAAGCTTCATAGCCCATAATTCCTTATAACAATCAATAAATACTCTAATATAATTCTAGAAGAAAGTACATATATTATTATCATAACCCTAGAGTCAAAAGTGGCACGATGGTAAAAAGAATGCCTGCCAATGAAGGAAAATCATGAGACATGGGTTCTATCCTTGGGTCAGGAAGATCCCCTGGAGTAGGAAATGGCTACCGGCTCCAGTATTTTTGCCTGGAAAATCCATGACAGAGGAGCCTTGGGAGGCTACCGCCCATGGGTTCACAAAGAGTCAGACACGACTGAGTGACTGAGCATACAAACACAGTCAAAAAATATTAAAATAATTGCAAGTCATGGGAGAAAATATTGGCAAACATTAATACTTTTTAAAATGTATAATTGTCTATAGTGAAAAAAAAGAGTCAAAAAATTAACTGAACAATTTCATGTACACCATGAAGCTGAGAATTCCTTTAACATGTAAAGAGTTTCATAGCAAGCAATGAACATGGTAATACAATAGAAAATTAGGGAAAGTTATACATATTCATGTGCTTCCCTAGTGGTTCAGACAGTAAAGACTCTGCCTTTACTGCAATGCAGGAGACCAAGGCTTGATACCTGGGTTGGGAAGATCCCCTAGAAAAGGAAATAGCACCCCACTCCAGTATTCCTGCCAATAGAATTCCATGGACACAGGAGCCTGGAAGGCTACTGTCCGTGGGTCTCAAAGAGACAGACAGAGCTGAGCAACTATCACTTTCACCACTTTTCAATTATACATATTCATAGGAAGAGAAAAGAAATGATACAAATGAACTTACAAAACAGAAAGAGACTCACAGACTTAGGGAACTTACGGTTTCCTGGGGGGAAGGATGGGGTAAAGGGATTGTTAGGGAGTTTGGGATGGATGTGAAGTGAAGTGAAGTCGCTCAGTCGTGTCCGACTCTTTGCAACCCCATGGACTGTAGCCTCCCGGGTTCCTCTGTCCATGGGATTTTCCAGGCAAGAATACTGGAGTGGGTTGCCATTTATGGCTATATTTAAAATGGATAATCAATAAGGACCTACTATATAGCACATGGAACTCTGCTCAATGTTATGTGGCAGCCTGGTTGGGAAGGGAGTTTGGGGAAGAAGGGATACATGTATATGTATGGCTAAGCCCCTTTGCTGTCCCCCTGAAATTATCACAACAATGTTAACTGTCATACAATAACAATTATTATACTCCAATATAAAATAGAAAGCTAAACATATAAATGAAAAAACAAACTCAAGTCCACTCACAATTATAGCAATACATATCAAAACAAGATAGTATTTCTCACTGATTTGATAAAAGTGCATTATTTAAAATTACAATCAGTACCAGCAAAGATATATAGATATTTTCATATATAGTTTCTGTGTACATTGTTTTATCTTTAAAAAAATGTTTTTGAACATTTTAGCAACATGTATATCAATTTCAGAAGATGTGATAACTTCATTGTCTCAGAAATTTTACCTTCTGAGATTTACTATAAATATAGTTTAAAATAAAAATATCTCTAAGAAATCTAAATGCTGGTTAATTATGTACTGTT
Source organism: Bison bison bison (assembly GCF_000754665.1). Taxonomy (NCBI): domain Eukaryota; kingdom Metazoa; phylum Chordata; class Mammalia; order Artiodactyla; family Bovidae; genus Bison; species Bison bison. The sequence goes on along the minus strand of NW_011494717.1, from coordinate 3,950,174 downwards.
TAAATTGTGTTACATGTATAATAGAAGGATATGTAGTAATAAAGAAGGAAATAACCATATATGCTAAAATGGGAAAAGCTCCACCAAAGATGTATTTAGTAAAAATGGTGAAGTAAAGAGCAGTGATTATGTGACTCCTGAATGTGTGAATTTTGTAGGGGGAGTGGATGTGTTTCTGCGTGTACAGATGTATGTGTAAAATTTTATACAACTACACAAGAGGTTGTTACCCATAATCATCTTGGGTAAAGGAACTCAAACTAAGGAAGGGAGTTGGGTATTTATTTTTTATCTTGTACCATTCTATTTCTGTAATGTTATTTCCTTTTAAACAAAGTAAAAGAGATGGCCCTAAAATTAGGGATCAATCTCCCCTCTTTTTATGGAAATAGATTTGTTTTATTACTTTTATGAAGTTAAAACATAATATTCAAGTATTTATCAAAAATACATAGAAAAAGTTAATATAAAATAAACAAAGGGAATAAAATTCATTTCTTATTCTCTTAACACTTAGAGAGGCCCCTCTGCAAAGGTCAGAGCACAACTTGCTTAATCTGCTAAGTGCATGGAGCTATATTATTTGTCAATGGGGTCCTATCATCCTTGCTGCTTAGTATGCTTTTTATATTTGATCTATCCATAAGCCCATATCTATTTTCAATATGGAGTCATTTTATCACTTTTGGTGCCTACACAGGATTACAGTGTGATGGATTTTCCATAATTTATTCAATTATGGAACCCACTCTGTTAGGATTCTCCAGAGAAACAGAACCAACAGATTACCATATCCCCGGATATACATGATGCTCTTAGTCCATTCTGAAATTGGGAAATTCTATGAAGGCATGTCTATATTCAGTATTCTTTTCATGGTATTAACCTGAAACACAACATTCTCTCACAGTTTTACTCTCCAGGTCTCGTCCATGCCACTGTCTTCAATCACACTTTCACTTTGGTTCTGTTCTCCTTATTCATACTCCCTGAGAAGAGTGCAGTCTACTTGCTTTCTTCTGTGTCTTTTTCTTCTGAATTTCTGGAGACTTCCCCACATTTGCGCTTCTAATTCACCAGCTTGGACTAAAGCAATGTCCAATTTGTTGTTCATTTGTTCCACTGAGGTTTTAATTTACAAGTCTGACTCTTATTTCCATAGCGTGCCCCATGGTCCTCATGGCTTTTGCCTTCAACGTCGTCATGCTTGTGGCGAACCTTTGATCTTGTGGAAAACATGCATTTTCTATTTCTTGCAGTAATATATTTTGGCTGGAGGCTGTTGTTCTCATTTTCAACAGTGATCTGTTTTTGTTTTGTTTCATTTTTAAACCTGTAGTATTTGCTGCCAGGGCTTGTTAACTTCCTCAGTTTTCTCTTCTTTAGAAAGAGAGAATCTACCATATCCATTACTAGTTGTTTGGAAAGTAGGAAATGGGTTGTCTTCTGTTGGAAATTTGTGTTTACTGCTCTAGAAAAATGAGAGGAAAATAACATATAAGATCATAATCTTCCAGTGCAGCTCAGGCAGGCTCCACTGAGCAGTGGGGACAGAGCTGGGCCCAAGGAGCTCTGACTCCCTGTGAAGTGCGGCATCTCTGTATTGGGGGAGGCTGTCCCAGGCACAGACTCCAGCATTGCTAGGACTCTACAGCTTTTGGACATCAATGCTAGAGACAAAACCTAGAGCCATCTCTTTACCACTGACGCCAAATGGCCTAGAAGTCAGCAGGCGTGAGAGGTGGTTGTACAGCCTTGTCTTCTAGCTGTCACCCACTTCAGATAAAGTATGGGGTAGTTTCTGCTCCCATCACCTCTGCTTTCTTGCATGATAAGCTCTTGTTCCCAGAGAGGAGCCATATGCTCATCCTCTAAACTTTAGTAGGGCACCGTGTTCACTCTAGTTAGCAGAAATTCCTTGAAATCCTTGCCATGTAGTTGATACCTCTTTCCTGTTGTCACAGCTGGTGAAAGATTTTTCACAATTTGTATTTTCTATTGGTTATTTCAATAGGAGAAAGGGTGATATGCGATCATGTCTTGAACATGAATGATTCCTTTCCATTAATTCTCAATTTTCTCATCTCTTTCATTGCCATCAGGAATAGAACTGCTATAATTATCTTCATTCCCTCCCTCTGCCCTTCATTTATTGGCATCACTTGAAAAATCTCTTGTCTCGGTGGAAGAATCGTCATTTTTTACCTTCAATGAAAACACCCTGGGGATTTTCCTCAAATAATTGATTAAACTGTACTTAAAATAAGTTACCATTTATTTCTTACTGTTTTGATGCACCTAAATTACCTCTTAGTTCAAATTTATCTTTACTATTCTAGTATCTTTTAGTAATTGCATCTACATTTGATGAAATGTGGAAGAAGCTTATATTTATTGGGTTGTAAATTATTACACAGTGTGCAACTTTGATTAGCAAAATGCACCATAGTGCTTTTATAGATTAATAAGGGGGGAAATGTATGGCATTACCCAAGAGAGATGAGAGAAAATTTTAGTTCACAAAAATAATGGAAACAAATGGCGTGATTGTCATATATGTTAAACTGCAAAAAGAATTATTGCTAATATCTCTCTATCACCTGGCTTTTGAGACTACTTGAATGGTACTTTAGTATTTTTCTCCAAGAATATGCAATTTATAGCTAATAAACCACTGGTACCCTTTTTTCATTAGCTTCATGCAATGCATATTTTTTCAAATATAGTTTATGTGTATTTGGCTATGAATATAAATATATACATAAAAGAATATATAAAACTAACATTCCTAAGCATGACTTAATATGACCTGGGCTTGGTGAGTTGGAAATGGAGTTAGAGATATTGCTATGAGTTCACCAGGACAATAACTGAGTTATAAGATAATTATTCCTCTTCAATGGCTCTCACCATGACAACTCAGTTCTGAAATTCAACTATTATTCAGCTCAAATTATTGTCAAAGTTTAAAGCCTGAATTTTATTGACCTCCTTCTGATGTCTATGACATCTAATCATCTGGGTATATGAAACCAGATTGTTAACAGCAAGAGCAGCTCAAAAGATTCTTTACTATACACACCTGGACAGTTCCTTTGTAAAACCCAAGTGATGATTCAGTCTCTGGGCTCTGTTATACATGCATAACCATCTTGGGGCAGAAATTGAACATGGCATTCCCATCTCCTTTACTATCAAGCTGCAAATCTTTCATAGCCCAAACATCCCAGATTGTTTTACAGTCAAATATAGGTTATCTTATGACTCAAATTGCAAACCTCTGCTCAACTCTAACCAAAAAAGAAAAAAAAAAAGAAAAATACAAAAAACAAAATAAGAAGAAGAAATATATAGAAAGCGTCATTGAATTTTAGTGCCAATGACTCTGAAAAATTCCCCTCTTGCTTAAGACTATGTGGGCAAGTATCTGCCCAGTTTAACCCACTGTCTGATTTTGATACATCTCTAGAATTAAAAGAAAGAAGCAATTTGAATTGTTTCCAAATGTCAAACCCAAAGAACCATTGTTACTCAACCCCAAATCTGGTCTGTAACGGTTAGATAGTATCTTGGTTTTCTGGTGCTGTCATAACAAACTGGGTGGCTTCAACAAAAAGAAAATAAATTATTTTCTCATAGTTTTGGAGGCTAGAAGTTCAGGATCAAGGTACTGGGTGGTCTGCTTTCTTCTTTCCTTGGTTCCGCAGATGGTCTCCTCCTTGCTGTACTCACATGGTTGTCCCCTCAGTCTGTGTGTTGTCTCTGTCTTAATCTCTTCTTACAAAGACACCAGTCATAAGAGCCTACCCATACAAGCTCATTTTATCCTTATCACTACTGTAAAGGCCCTGATTTCAAAGGCAGTCATATTCTGCAGTAGTGATAATCAGGACATGAATTTTGGCAGGACACAATTCATTTCATAACACCTAGAAAAGGAACCAGAAATAATTCTAGGACATCTGTTTTATAACTACCACAAGTAAATACTATTGACCATACAAAAAATACGTAGGCTGCATCTTTAGTAAACTGCCACCAGGGAAGGGTTTTTACAAGTAAATACTATTAATCATATAAAAAGTACATAGACTGCATCTTTAGCAAGTTTAAATCATAGACTGCATCTGTAGGTGAGCTCAGACCTACACATGAGAAGGATTAATAATCAAACAGCATTTAAATGAGTGGTGAGTGCTATGAGATTACTTAGGTTCTCCCAGGTTAAGATAATATCCTATCTCTGTCCATTGAAAACTTACTATCTATAAAGGCAGAAGAGAGACATAAACACCTCATTATAACAAAGCCTTCCAATGATTCTCAGTGTTTGAGGAAAATGCTATGGAAACTCAGAAATGGTAACTATCTTTTCTGCGTTGTTAAGGTAATAAGTACAGGATAGGAAAGTTTTGCTGAAGAGGTGATGAGATGAGTGACCATTAGCCAAGAGAAAGTCAAATCACGCTACTCCCCACTTGCGAAGTAGTAGGGAACAAATGATTTGGGGCATGTTGAAGGTGTGATCATGAGTAGAGTTGCTAGTGTTTAGGTTGTTGGGAAGGTAAGTCTACATATCAGTAGAGTGCTTCCTGGCATTAAAAAGAAAAAAACATTTGACCGTGGAAACACAAGCATAGGGCTAGATACGGGTACAGTGGAAGCTATGGGCAAGAATGAAGCAAATGCCGAAAGGTATAGATAGCACTGAGACAGAAATATTGGAAAACATGCATGTTTAGGAGTCAAGCAGAGGAAGAGAAGCCAGTGAAAGGGACTCATCACAGGGAAGGAGCAGAGACAGGGGTGCAGAGCCTGGCAGCTGTAAAAGGAAGCTAAAGGCACAGAGAGAAATCACAGGAGAAACAGGTAGATGGTTGACTGTGAGCAACTGTAGTCGCTTGTTGTTTAGATGTTCAGTGCTTTGGGAAAATCAAAAAGTTCCAGATCAGGTAGAGATAAAAGCTTTGGGAGCTCAGAGGTTTAGGTGATCATGCAAGTTGGGTTTCAAGGAACAACCATGCTAGAGCCCAGACAAGAGAGGGTTAAGGAGCAAGTGGTCTCAGAAGACATGGAAGTAGCAGGGCCAAGTCTAGTAAAATCAGCAGCACTGAAGAAAAAGTGTGGATGTCCAGTCAGTGGTGGAGCACAGCAAAGCAAGAAGAGAGGAAGAAGAGGCAGGACCTGGTGATCTCCTTAGAGCGGGATTCTGTGCAAGAAATGTTAATTATGCCACTTCTTTTAGTCCTCTCAACAGTACCCTATTAATCATGAGGAATCCAAAGTTCAGGGTGACATCCAAGTTTGAATAATTAGTAAACAGTAAAGTTGAGGCTCAGTTCTAAGCTGTACTTGCCAATGTTTTGCTTCTGTCTGTATTAGTGGAATTGCTAGTATTGGGAAGAAATGGATAATTAAAATATGGGGATCAGAACCTTCTCATCTCACAGAATAGCCATGGAAGGAGCTTAGAAATAGGAAATGTCCTGACACATGAAAGAAATTACTCTATCAAATTCAGTGTGTGAAGTTTTGAGAGTGAAAGTCTCCAGGAGTGTGAAGTTGCAACCTCCTAAACAATGTGATACGTGGTACCCAAGACAGGCCCACCATCAAAGCTGGAGAGGGGCCTCTGGGCTCCAGCGGTTGCACTCTGCTGGTCTCAGTCATCTGTTGGGGTTGCACACACACTCAAGTAGAGAGGGCCTATTTTGGTGACTTCAGATAAAATCTAGCATTAGGAAGCCCTAAAATTCTGGAGCAAAGATGCCTTAAACCTCACTTTGGCCAACCATAGCATTTTACAGGTAAATCATATGAAAACATCAGTGAACAGCAGACTTATCTTAAGTCACCAAAATGCATTTTGGTCTAATTCAAACATATGCATTGGTTTAATCACCATTTTATCACCTGCCCCCAGTTTTAACTTGGCAAGAAAGCATCATTAAACCTCCTGAAGTGTTGTTCTAATGAACAGTCTTTAGACTCTGGCTCTCAGGCTTTTGGCCTGTGGAGGTAGCAGGGCAGGGACTGATTCTTGATAGCCAAGCCTAATGTCTCATCTGGTCCTCATGGGATTCATTCCCGGGCCAGCTGCTGCATGAGCTGTTGACATGGCTTAGCAACACGAAATGGTAAGGCAGCACACAGCTCTCAGTCTTCTGCCCTGGGAAGGAGCACGCTTGTCTCTTTTTAGACATCTGACCCAAAGCAAAGTGCAAATTCAGCAGGGCTAATCAGCTGAGACTGTAGAGAAGATGACCAAGCCACTCATGAGTGTCTCTGCTGGTCACAGTAATGGGGAAACTGAGGCATACAGAGATCAGCTGTGTCACACCCTTCCTTCTGAATCCCCACTGCCTCCTGGTGACTGCAGGATAAAGTCAAAACCTCCTGCAAGGGTTACAAGCTGTAGCCTTCTCAACTGTTTTCTCGACTTTCTTTTCTCACAGTTCCTCTGTGTACCTTCCTCTCCACCATCCTAAATGTATTACCAGTCCTGAACCTCAACTCAACAGAACTTTCAGCTTCCCTGGGCATGCCATGGTGACATGGTGACACAGCATCCCAGAATGTCCTCCAAAGACCAGGAAACGCCCCCCGCCCCTTTCCTCATCTATTTCATATACACGTATGCATCCTTCACAAACCAGCTCAAATGTCACCTCTCCTCGAAGCCTCCAAGGCAGTCGGTGCCCACCTCGTGTTTCCAAAGAATAGGGAATACACTTGCCCCCTACCCCTCTTAAGCTCAGTTCTCAGCCCAGGGTAGGTAGGTTCCTGATCCATGTTTACTGTATGGATAAATGAGAAGTGAAAACTACCGTCCAGTGACCACCGACTATAGTGATACACTGTGCTAAGTACAGGGAGAAGGCAATGGCACCCCACTCCAGTGCTCTTGCCTGGAAAATCCCATGGACGGAGGAGCCTGGTGCGCTGCAGTCCATGGGGTCTCTAGGAGTCGGACACCACTGAGCGACTTCACTTTCACTTTTCACTTTTCACTTTCATCCATTGGAGAAGGAAACGGCAACCCACTCCAGTGTTCTTGCCTGGAGAATCCCAGGGACGGAGGAGCCTGGTGGGCTGCCGTCTATGGGGTCGCAGAGTCGGACACAACTGATGTGACTTAGCAGCAGCAGCAGTGCTAAGTACCGCGCCCGAGTTCTCTCCATCGCTACATGGATGCTCTATCTAGATCATCCTGAGTGAGGAGGCAGCCCTGAGCCAGCAAGCCTTCTCTGGTCTTCTGTTGTTGCTTTCCCAGGAGCACTCAAGAATGAGGAAGATGGGGTCACATCACTGCCCAATTATGAGAGCTCACAAGATCTCCCTGAGGATCCAAGTGCATACATTAAATTGCAGGGACCTCCTCCAGCCCCCTCACTTCCCGAGGAGGTGTGTCTTTTATCAGTGAAAATGCTTCCTGACACCACCAGAACCAGCTACCCAGAGCTCCAACCCTTCTCCCCACCCTCCACAGAGGCCGTTTGTTGGTTCAAGCCTGGCGCCCCCTGCTGGCTGCAGCCTGACTCCTGCCCTCACAGGCGTGCGCATGGGCATTTCACATCCAGATGGTTCTCCAGACTCTGCCCTGATCTTTCACCCCCAGTTGCCTGGCTCTCCTTGCACTCCTCAAGGCTTTGCAATTTGCCTCCTGCTTTCCGTACCAACTTAAGTCAAAAGTTCATGATTTCATTTATTGGGAGAATAAATAACCCAAATGGAGGCACACTTAAAACATTCTAAAATATCCAAATAAGATGCCCGGCAAACACAACACCTGAAAGACATTATCTAGAACGTTCCCACCTTCCTGAAGGCCGAAGAAAAGCAAAGCCTAGCCAGCGACTAGAGTGAGGTGGGAAAATTCTAATCTTACCTAACTCAGGACTCCAGGTGCCCCAAGGCTCACCAGCTACGCTGTATTCTTATGCACATTTGAAAAATTCAAAGAGCCTCAAAATCGCTGTTCTGAAATATCCATCATCATTTTAAGCAGGAGATTAAGAGATTTCGCGTTGTTAAAACACTTTAATGGAAGGGAAGAATGACACTTTTTAAATCAGCAGGAAACTGCCTTGATTTCCATTTCCAACAGCCACAGGCTTGCGGAAGGATGCAGAGACAGGCAGCCAAGGTCCCTCAGAGCTGACTGACAATTGTGGCTGTATCTAAGGACAGTCAGGCACTGCAGGCAGACACAGGGTGCACGACCTCATTGATTTTTGTAATAGGTCACTCCCACCCAAGCTCATTGTTCTTTCGCGTAAGAACATATTGGCCCAGTGGCAAGGGGTGGGGGGGCTGCATCATGTTTCAATAAGCACCACCTGAATCCATATAAGCATATGATTCTATCTAAAACTCAATAATTCACTGAACTGGCATCCTTTTAGCATCTCTGCAGTCAATGCCTCTCAGAGACCAGCGCTACAATTGAACTAGAAAATTAGAGCTTTTAGCTGGACTCCCTGGAGGTGAATATGTAAAACAGAATAATAAATGATTGTCATTTCTGTTCAGAACATAGAATTAATCAAGGCAGAAGAGGGAGTCTGAAGTCCTGTGGGAAGGACCACCATGGGTCACTGGTCACCATGATTTGCTGGCAAAGAGGTGAGCAATGGAAGAGCCTGTCTCCTTTGTTACCTGGACTGTATGGTGTATCTGTGGTTGCTTGTAACCTTTACAGAACCTACCAACAGGAAAAGTATTTCCCAGTGCAGTTTTTCTTCCTGCTGAAAAATTCAAAAGCCCAGCCTCAGGCAATAGAAACACAATCAGGCCACAAACATGACGAACACACTTGTC
>NW_011494717.1:3879546-3941254 GCF_000754665.1 Bison bison bison | reverse complement strand
GTGTTCCAGGGCCTTCGGGGAGGAACAATGGGCAAGGCAGAGGCTGAGAGCTTCCAGAAGCCTCTCTTTGACCAGATCAATTAGGTCACCAAAAGAGCATCAGTCCTGACTCCTTCAGACAGAGAAAACTTAACAGCCAGCAACAGCAGGAATGGTGATGCACAGACAGCGAGTTGTATGGTCTGTGGGCATGTCAGCTTAGGGACCTGGGGCCTCTGGTGCAAAAGCTTCATTGGGAGAATAAATAACCCAAACACAGGCACATTTAAACCTTCTGAAATATCCGAAAAAGATGCCCGGCACATACAACACCCAAAAGACATTATCTAGAACGTGTTTCCATCTTCCTGAAGGCCGAAGTAAAGCAAAGCCTAACCAGAAACTAGAGTGAGGTGTGGTCCTTGGCACCTGCATGAGCTGGAAGAAAGGCAGACTCCAGCTGAGACCTACTTCATCAGAATCTTTATTTTAACAAGACCACTGGGTAATTCCTATACATAGTGAATGGTGGTTTAGCACTCATTTTGAGCAGTGTTTCCTGGTCTTTGAGAGACATTTTACAGCTCTCCTCATTTTGGGTTGGCCAGAAAGTTCATTTGGGCTTTTTTGTAGGACCTTACAGAATACCCTAACGAACTTTTGGGCCAACTCAGTATTTTCCTGCTGCTGCTAAGTCTCTTCAGTAGTGTCCGTCTCTGTGCGACCCCATAGATAGCAGCCCACCAGGCTCCCCCGTCCCTGGGATTCTCCAGGCAAGAACACTGGAGTGGGTTGCCATTTCCTTCTCCAATGCATGAAAGTGAAAAGTCAAAGTGAAGTTGCTCAGTCGTGTCCAACTCTTAGCAACCCCGTGGACTGCAGCCCACCAGGCTCCTCCATCCTTGGGACTTTCCAGGCAAGAGTACTGGAGTGGGGTGCCATCGTCTTCTCTGAGTATTTTCCTAGATGAGTCCTTATCAAGGCAGGAAAAGGTGTGCTTTTGCGCTACAAATAATAAGTATGTGTTGTGAAGAAGCCTCTGTTCTCCTGGGCTTTCTGACTGGCCATGAACCCATATAAACACAGGGGCATATAGGTCAGTGTCATAGGGAAGAGGTGACCCTACTCCCTAGTCCATCAAGAATAATGTCCTAGAAAAGGGACCTGACTGGTAACTGAGTATAAGAGGCAGAGGGGGAATCGTCTTTAGAGGGAGGCTCCTACATGGAAATTTTCAGAGCATCTGATGGAAGGGGTTTGTGTCTGCAGGAAGGACCCTGCAGTGGATGGTAGGTGGAAAGTTCTCCCAGGGGAACAGCAGGAAGAAGAAAAAATAAATAAGTAAACCTGTATTTCTAGCCTTGGGTCTTTGCCTTTCCCCTGCTCTCAAACTCTTGTTCTGTACCCACCCCCAACCCTGTCCCCACCCCATTCCACTCTCACTTCCCAGGCCCCTCCCTCAGACTCAGCCTTCTCATAGACCAAAGCTCCCACCAGTCCCACAGTTTCTGTCTGCTGTGCTGTTGCCCCACCCAGGCTCTATAACCACTTCCTTTCTCAAAGCCCATCACAACCTCCACCCCCTCTCCTGAGGGATAGCACTCCTAAATCAAGGAAAAGATATGGGGAAGGCCTATTTATTATTTATTTTTACTTTTGCCTGGGGTTTCTTTTTCTTTTTTGAACTTTTTATTTTGTATTGGGGTACAGCCAATTAACAACATTGTGGTAATTTCAGATGAGCAGCTAAGGGACTCGGCATACATATACATACATCCATTCTCCCCCAAACCCTCCCCTCCCATCCAGGCTGCCACGTAACATTGAGCAGAGTTCCATGTGCTATACAGTAGGTCCTTCTTGGTTATCCAATTTAAATATAGCAGTGTGTACATGTCCATCCCAGACTCTCTAACTATTGGAGAAGGCCTGTTTAAAATTAAAGAACACCCCTGACACTTTCCAAGTCTGCCTTCCCTTCCCCACTTCACTACCACCCCCACCCTTCCCTGCCCTTAAGCTTGTAAGCGCTACCAAAGTTGAACTGAAGGAAGGACTGGGCCTGGAAAGAAGGTGGAAGAGCCAGAGCTGGCTCTGCAGGCCCAGACTCCAAGGGAAGAGGGTCCCTGGGAAGAAGAGAGTGCTCCTGCCCAGTAAGCCGACTTTCTCTGGGATACACCCACAAGTGGCTTCTAAACTCTTTACTTAAATATTTGTGTTATTACATGCTCAGGCCTGGCAGGAACAAGGGCTGTAGGGTTATCATTATAGACTTATATAAGCCAAATATGCTCCCACTCTTCTAAAGCCTTGCTGCTCTGAATAGCATTTGGGATCAGATACACTGGGGTTTGAGCCCCAGCTTCACCCTTGATGAGTTTTGCAACTTCAAGCAAGTTGCTCAACTTCACTGTGTCCTTAATTTCTCTTCTGTGAAATGGGGACTAATAATAATGATCTTATACAGTTACATTTTAATAAGCAAAATAACAATATACATTCTCTAGCATATGGGAAGTCAGTAAGATTATTTTATTCCATTAATTATATCAAAAGAATAACAACTCTGAACATATGTCCTGTACACTGGAAGTTGTTTCCTAACCTCAAATGGTTTTCAAGTAACTAAAGGCTAAAATTTGAACTTGAAAATTTATTGGTTGAATGGTAAGACATTAAGAATTTATTGGTTGAATGGTTGACAATGACTTCAGACTTTGGAGACAATGTTTTTATCAATACAAACTTTGATTACAGTAGAAACATCACAAGAATAAACTGGTTGAAGTGGGAGAAGAGATAGAAGCAGAAGCTTTTGTGACATTGTTTTTCATGAAATGCTTCCAGCACAATGAGAACCAAAGGCAATCCAATACTAACATCATGAAATTGCAATAGCATCATACATCTTCCTCTCTTTGCATGTCTATTATCAGAGCTAGGCATCTTTCTTATAAGGCAATATCTCATTAAAGCATTTGCTGATTTCAACTCCTTAGTACTAAATGCAGTTTTTGGGTAATGCAAACATAACTTTTGAAATGCAAACATATGTTCATTTACTAGTAATCCTGAATGCATTAAAATGGAATCTATGTGCTTTTAGTAGCACCTTTGGGAATTCTATTCTTAACATTTAGATAAATCATCTGCCAGCTACAGTATTTATCAGTACTTAGACTTCAGTCATGATCAATACATAGGCTCAAATATTCACAAATAAATGTATGCTTTACAATAAATGATAAACAGTCAGATCTAAAAATAAACCATTATATTTGTGCGTTCTCAAAATGAATAAAATGTGACAGCTGAAAAGTATATTCTGAAAACCATATATCTCAAAAACAACCCAAGTTTCAAACATCATTCTTCAGTGCATTCAGTTCAATATCAAGAAAAGCCATGCCAAGAGAGTCCAATTTTGGAGAGCTTTCACCTGAGGGGTAACAAGGTCGGTCTGAAAAGAACTCAGATGCATTTTCCACCATAGTGCTCACTGTTGCCAATATGACAGCAACATGTTCGAATTTAAGGGGAGGAATTACACAGAAAGAGAACAGGAGAGTACGTGCATCTAAGGGTTTCTTCAAACCAACACTATGTCACCAGCAGCTATTCTCTCCAGGGACACAGGAGACAGACAGACGTTCTCAGCCTGCTTACTAAACGGGAAGCACTAACAATGGAGCTTGCTGTCTTAGACTCTTGTGTTCACACCTGCCTGTCTCCAGGGGCTGAGTAACTCCTGAGGGAGGGACCCTTCCTCTTCTTAAGAACACTGTACTTTGTGTATGAAAATCAACATCTTCCAAAGGAGCTCTCATCTGTACTGCATGTGCCTTGCAATGCCTTGGGCTGGAGTGCTCACTACTAGATGGAGAAAAAGATACTGAAGAGTACCTCTGGGAGATTTCTGGCAACCCATTTAGAATCTGCGAACCACAAATATTCACTAAATACCTAGTGTCTAAAATGAAACTCGGAGCTGTGGGGAGACAAAGAATTAGAGCTCACTCACTGCCCATGGGGAATGCATAAACCAGGAACTGATGGGTTCTCCCTCTTTAAATTTGTACAATCAAAGAGAATTTCTAAATATTTCTCCAAGTGGGCTGAGTAACTGTGTCCTTGTCCAAATGTGACAGAGACCATTCCATTAGCCACCTTGGCAACAAAAATACTGCTAATAGTCACCATTAATTAAGCCTCTACCATTTTAGTTCCTTCCTGGAAGAGAATACCATGACATCATACAAATGTAATTCTGCTACTTCTTCAGAGGTGGGGGTGGAGGGGATGGTACATGAGGTTTATGTTGGTTAGAGTTTAGTCAACATGAAGTGAATGGGAAAACCTGAAAGAAGCTCCTTATTTCCACCAAGGACAAGGCAAAAGGTCCAGACTGGCTTCAGCCAGCCCTGAGCAAAGCAGAGGCAATGTCACCAAAGGCTCTCCATCAGCAAGGCTTGGACACACTCTCTGAGCTCCCTGTCCTCTGACTGATCTGAAGGCTTCTGACCACTTCACATAATCACCCCCTGTGATTATGTTCTGAAATCCACGTGCTATTGTTGGACAAGGAGGGGCTTCAAAGATTATCTGTGGTCAGCATCCTTCCAGGGACAGCTAATGATGAAGGCATCAGCAGTCACTATGAACTGAAGATTCATTTCATTCAGAATCCTACAGCTTTGTGTGCAGGTCTGAGCACGGGCTATCTCTGAGTAATAAGCACCTCTTGTTTTACGTTTGCAGGTTCACCATACAGATCACCTGGAGGACGTGCTCAGCACTGAACGGAGATTCCTTGGATGCACAGCCAGTGAGTGTAACGTCCTAGAGGCCTGGCTTTGGGGCCTTGGATTCAACAATCCTTTCTTCCAGTTCTCAGTCTGAAACTCACCTAATCCACCACTGATGTATTTGACTTGAAAGCCTAGGGAATCAGGTTTTGCCTCTGTGTTAAACTGCATAACATAGTCTCTGGTAGGATTTAGTAGACATGCAATACATTTGATGGATCTGTGTTCTAAGTTTGAAAGAAACTTTCAAAAGCAATTAGTTTAACCTTTCATTTTACTTATGGGAAATGGAGGCCTAGAAACAGGGAGTGACTTAGTGACATAGTTATCAGATCACCCAAAACCCTGAATCCTAGTCTAGGGCCCTTTCCACTATCCAATTACTAAGAAGCCAGTGATCCATAAAGACCTGGCAGAAACAGTAATATAAGCAGGGTGCCATGAGGACAACAGTGGCTAGAAGCCACTCTGTTTCTAATATGAATGCTTTAATTTAGAAATTGGAGACTCACAGAGAGACCCGTGCAACCGCCCACTACGTCCCTTGAGAAATTTGGCCTCTCCTCCTCTGCCATTTCCCAAATGTCATGTGAATGTCACTCCTTGGCAAACTCTTCCCCAAAATCCTAGGAGCAATAGAAAACTATGCAGTCTGGCTCAGCTACTTTGGAAGAAAGTAGCGATGCATTGATAACAGACAACCTCATATTTGTGGATCTACTGGTGTTAAAAACTATGTGATGGGGCAGGAAGGCTATGACTATATGAGCAACAGGGACTGCTGAGCTGTCAACCAATTAAGCAGAGAAGTGACAGATTAGAATGAGTCTTTTCTGAGTCATCTCTCTCTCTTTTTTTCCAAATAACTGCTTCTACCCAAATTACTCGGGAAGTGTTATCCCATCCAGTACAGATCATGTTCAAGGAGGGGAAAAAGAGTCATTTCAGAAGTTAGAGGCTACAGTAGGTGCTTATGCTCTGACAGGTGCCCTCCCACAGGAAAAAAGGGCTGGGATACGGGGTAGGGGCTGATGACTGGAAGGGAACACACTGGGAGATCTAGGAGCAAAGCAGGAGGGGCCCAGGGCTCAGATGCAAACTGATCCCAAGCTCACCCAGCCTAAACAGCTAACATCTGCTAATCAGTTCAGTGATGTGACATGTTGAGGCTTGTTCCTCATGAAAAACAAAACCAAATCAAAGGACAGATTTTTTTTTTTATCTTACAAATTTGCCAGATGTTAGGTTTTTATGTGTATCTTATAATAATTCATTTACTCTCTATCTATTGAGCACCTGCTATATTCTAGGTCCTGCACTATTTAGTAGAAAATGAACTGATAAGTGAGACAAAATCTCTGCTTTCCTGGAGCTAGTAATCTAACTTGGAGACACACTTAACAGACAAGCCACTGCTATAAAGCGCACTAGGTGGTATAACCAAGGAAAAGGACAGTGGAAAAGAGGAAAGAGTAAGTGTACAGCTCCCTCTCAGAGTGATGAGCTTTGTAGAGGCGCAAGTGTTGAATAATCTTGCAAAATGAATAGGCACTTAACAGGCAATGGAGTGTGTGTTGTGTGTGCAGGTTCAGGGGTTCTAGACAACGGCAAGTCTTAGCCAGTTGTGTCCAACTCTGTGACCCCATGGACTATAGCCTGCCAGACTCCTCTGTCCATGGGGATTCTCCAGGCAAGAATACTGGAGTTGGTTGCCATTTCCTTCTCTAAACAATGGGAGGATATGTGCAAAAGCAGACAGACACCATGTAATGGCTAAATTTAATGAGTCAATTAAGCCAGGCTATAGTACATCACATACTAGTTAGGTGGTGGTGAAAATAGTTTGCAAATGTGTTTAACATCACAATCAGCTGAGTTTACGTAAGAGCAGTTACCTCCCATTCTGTAGGTGGGCCTCATTCAATCAACTGAAGGCTTTAAAAACAAAATCTGCTTCTGGAGAGAAAGGAATTCAGCCTTAAACTGTAACAGAAATCTTGCCTGAGTCTCCAACCTGCCCTGTAGATCTCAGACTTGCCAGCATGGAGAATCACATGAGCATATTCCTTCAAATAAATCTAGGAACATATATCCCATTGGTTTTATATCTCTGGAGAACCCTGATGGACACACACAGATCCATGAGGTGCCCAGGCAAGAAGAGGAAAGCCACTGTGGCAAGTGTTCAGACAGTGGTGGGATATGGAGCCATAAGGGGGGATGCCACAGTTGTGAAAAGCCTTGCATGCTAAACTCAGGAATTGGGATTTTCTCCTAAAAGTGAATAGGGTCCATTGAAGGACTTTAGGCAAGGACCACCAAGTCTATTAGAAAAACTCTCTGGGGCCCTTCAAATAGAGGACGGCTTGGTTGGGGCAGAGTTAGTGGCTACAGAAGAATTGCCTTGTGGACACTACATCCTTGTCAGTCTGGGCCCAAGGATTTAGCCCCTACTCAGAAGGCAATGGCACCCCACTCCGGTACTCTTGCCTGGAAAATCCCATGGACAGAGGAGCTTGGTAGGCTGCAGTCCATGGGGCCGCTAAGAGTCGGACACGACTGTGCGACTTCACTTTCACTTTTCACTTTCATGCACTGGAGAAGGAAATGGCAACCCACTCCAGTGTTCTTGCCTAGAGAATCCCAGGGATGGGGCAGCCTGGTGGGCTACCGTCTATGGGGTCACACAGAGTTGGACACGACTGAGGTGACTTAGCAGCAGCAGCAGCAGATCATGAACACCTTATTGCCAAATTCAGACTTAAATTGAAGAAAGTAGGGAAAGCCACTAGACCATTCAGGAATGACCTAAATCAAATCCCTTATGATTATACAGTGGAAGTGAGAAATAGATTTAAGGGCCTAGATCTGATAGATAGAGTGCCTGATGAACTATGGACGGAGGTTCATGACCTTGTACAGGAGACAGGGATCAAGACCATCCCCATGGAAAAGAAATGCAAAAAAGCAAAATGGCTGCCTGGGGAGGACTTACAAAGAGCTGTGAAAAGAAGAGAAGCCAAAAGCAAAGGAGAAAAGGAAAGATACAAGCATCTGAATGCAGAGTTCCAAAGAATAGCAAGAAGAGATAAGAAAGCCTTCTTCAGCGATCAGTGCAGAGAAATAGAGGAAAACAACAGAATGGGAAAGACTAGAGATCTCTCCAAGAAAATTAGAGATACCAAGGGAACATTTCATGCAAAGATGGGCTCGATAAAGGACAGAAATGGTATGGACCTAACAGAAGCAGAAGATATTAAGAAGAGGTGGCAAGAATACACAGAAGAACTGTACAAAAAAGATCTTCACTACCCAGATAATCATGATGGTGTGATCACTCACCTAGAGCCAGACATCCTGGAATGTGAAGTCAAGTGGGCCTTAAAAAGCATCACTACTAACAAAGCTAGTGGAGATGATGGAATTCCAGTTGAGCTATTTCAAATCCTGGAAAATGATGCTATGAAAGTGCTGCACTCAATATGCTAGCAAATTTGGAAAACTCAGCAGTGGCCACAGGACTGGAAAAGATCAGTTTTCATTCCAATCCCAAAGAAAGCCAATGCCAAAGAAAGCTCAAACTACTGCACAATTGTACTCATCTCACATGCTAGTAAAGTAATGCTCAAAATTCTTCAAGCCAGGCTTCAGCAATACACGAACCATGAACTTCCAGATGTTCAAGCTGGTTTTAGAAAAGGCAGAGGAATGAGGGATCAAATTGCCAACATCCACTGGATCATCAAAAAAGCAAGAGAATTTCAGAAAAACATCTATTTCTGCTTTATTGACTATGCCAAAGCCTTTGACTGTGTGGATCACAATAAACTGTGGAAAATTCTGAAAGAGATGGGAATACCCGACCACCTGACCTGCCTCATGAGAAACCTATATGCAGGTCAGGAAGCAACAGTTAGAACTGGACATGGAACAACAGACTGGTTCCAAATAGGAAAAGGAGTACATCAAGGCTGTATATTGTCACTCTGCTTATTTAACTTATATGCAGAGTACATCATGAGAAACGGTGGACTGGAAGAAGCACAAGCCAGAATCAAGATTGCTGGGAGAAATATCAATAACCTCAGATATGCAGATGACACCGCTCTTATGGCAGAAAATGAAGAGGAACTAAAAAGCCTCTTGATGAAAGTGAAAGAGGAGAGTGAAAAGTTGGCTTAAAGCTCAACATTCAGAAAACGAAGATCATGGCATCTGGTCCCATCACTTCATGGCAAATAGGTGGGGAAACAGTGGAAACAGTGGCTGACTTTATTTTTGAGGACTCCAAAATCACTGCAGATGGTGATTGCAGCCATGAAATTAAAAGACGCTTACTCCTTGGAAGGAAAGTAATGACCAACCTAGATAGCATATTCAAAAGCAGAAACATTTCTTTGCCAGCAAAGGTCCATCTAGTCAAGGCTATGGTTTTTCCAGTGGTCATGTATGGATGTGAGAGTTGGACTATAAAGAAAGCTGAGTGCCGAAGAATTGATGCTTTTGAACTGTGGTGTTGGAGAGAGTGCTCTTGAGAGTCCCTTGGACTGCAAGGAGAGTCCCTTGGACTGCAAGGAGATCCAACCATTCCATTCTAAAGGAGATCAGCCCTGGGTGTTCTTTGGAAGGACTGATGCTAAAGCTGAAACTCTAATATTTTGGCCACCTCATGGGAAGAGTTGACTCATTGGAAAAGACCCTGATGCTGGGAGGGATTGGGGACAGGAGGAGAAGGGGACGACAGAGGATGAGATGGCTGGATGGCATCGCCGACTCGATGGACGTGAGTTTGAGTGAACTCCAGGAGTTGGTGATGGACAGGGAGGCCTGGGGTGCTGCAGTTCATGGGCTCACAAAGAGTCAGACACGACTGAGCAACTGAACTGAACTGAACTGATCACTCCTTTGTGTCTATTTAACTGGGTCTCTGTAGCCTCTTCACTGTGTTTCGTAGGGTGTGCTAGGTGAGGTATCTGAGAAAGTCAGGCTGTGCTGGTCACCAGAATTTCAAGTCATCTACCCCTATAAAGGGCCTCAGTGAAAAACCCATGAACACAGATACTCTGCCCATCACCTGCTCCCAGACCCATCAGCATTGCAATTGTCACCACCCTGACTGACACCCTTGGAAATTCATCACCATGTCACATTTGGCAGTTGAATCAACAGGCACCTTTTATTTATTTATGAGCTGAGCACTGGGGAGCACTGAAGCTCCATCGCCAGATCTATAGGGCTGTTGATTTTGAGAGAGAGGCATATTTATTCAAAACCATCCTCAGCTGCGTGAGACCTTTACATATTTGTAAGTAAATAGACTGGGATTATGCATGCTTCCTGTGCAGACGCCCATTCACTGCCTTCCCTAAAGGCTGTGGGCAGCTCCACCAGGGAGAAGGTTCCAGCCAGTCAGCAGAGCCGCATTTATCACCAGGTGATTTGTTTACTGCCTTTGACCTGAAGGACTCCCAGCTGCATTGTAAAAGAATCGCTAATCTGCCAGAAAAAAATGTGGCCACCTTCCTGCTTCTGCTCAGGAGACAAGTCCCTAGGAAGTAGCACCAGTGGTTGGGCAGGGAGGGAATTCAGTACCTACCCCTGAAACAGCATCACAGAGGACCACCCCAGCCTGACTTGACCATTAACCCAGCTTCCTCAGTGCTGTGTGCTCCCAACCCAGAGGAGACCCCAAATCTAAAGTGTTTCCTCTTGATTCCCCAAAGCATAACAGGATGTCTTTCTTCACTCTGGGGCTCTTAAAAGGGGGTGGGGCCAAGTTAATGAGATTTAGGTGCCTGAAATGCTATGAAGGACACTTAAAATCAGTTTATGAAGCCTGAGAAC
Source organism: Bison bison bison (assembly GCF_000754665.1). Classification (NCBI taxonomy): domain Eukaryota; kingdom Metazoa; phylum Chordata; class Mammalia; order Artiodactyla; family Bovidae; genus Bison; species Bison bison. Next base: position 3,930,626 of record NW_011494717.1, on the reverse strand, counting down.
ATTCAAAGTGCTTTTGGCCTATGCTTTTCTTCACTTTATCTCTTTAGGGAGGGCTTTTATAGTTCTCTTAAGGATTAAGTAAACTAGTTAAAATCTAAACCATTTTTTCAGACAAATCAAAGCTGCTGGATTGTTTGAAAAAGTCTGCCTGACTGGTAGAGAAGGAGAAAGCGTGACAGGGTGACAGAGGTGCCCCCAAAGATTTGAGTGCCTGGTTTCACCACAGATGTTTACAGGCCCACCTCCATTAGCCCCTCTAATCACTAGGGAGAGAGGTGGGGGGTCTCAAATACAAAGTGGGCTTTAAATAGGAGACATTTTTGCAGAGATCTAATCTGTGGTTATGGAGAAGGCAATGGCACCCCACTCCAGTACTCTTGCCTGGAAAACCCCATGGATGGAGGAACCTGGTAGGCTGCAGTCCATGAGGTCACGAAGAGTCAGACATGACTGAGTGACTTTACTTTCACTTTTCACATCCATTAGAGAAGGAAATGGCAACCCACTCCAGTGTTCTTGCCTGGAGAATCCCAGGGACGGGGGAGCCTGGTGGGCTGCCGTCTATGGGGTCGCACAGAGTCGGACATGACTGAAGCAACTTAGCAGCAGCAGCAGCAATCTGTGGTTAACAGTTTGAAGCTTTGCTCTTGTCCAGCAAACATAAAAACCACGACTCATTAAAATGGAGTATAAGGTGGAAGTAGGCTGCCCAGGATCCTGTGTGACCCTGAAAACACTGGAAAACAGCACTGAGGCCCAATATTTTTCAAAGAGAAGAGAAATGTAGGGCAGGACAGAGACCTGCAAACTCTGCCTCTTGCTCTTCAAAGCCCGAGATTTACAGCCTAAGTTTCAGTCCAAGGCTTACTGGTGGGAAAGGTATTGGCTGTCGGGTGGGTGTTGGCTGTTGGGTTCTGTTGTAATAACCCTTTCTACACTGTTAGTGTGAACTAAAAGCAGCACATGAGTGATGCTGGGTGATGCTTGACAAGCGTGCTGCCGGCTTCTAGTACTTTGTCTTAGAGACGTCATTCTCTCCTCTGCTCTAACCTCCACTGCTCCACTATTGATCCTTTCCCAGGCACAATCTCTGCTTGGACCATGAGCCTAGAGAATACAAAAGCATAATTGCCCGCTCTGCCTGAGAAGAAGAGGGACCTCCTATCCTTCCGCACCACTTGCACCTGCTCAATAAGCTACTTACGTGGCACTTAGTTATAAGTGTCTGTGGTCAGAGGCTGTCACATAAATTTAAGTGTACAGATGTCACAGTCTGCATTTTCAAAGGACCATTTTAAAATGGTGCAAAAATCTGCAAAAGCAAAATATTTTGAAGATGGGTCACAAATAATGCAAATGCTAAGGCACTTTTTGTAAATATAATTAACTCGAGGACCCTCTATAAAGTGCATGTGTGACATAGACATTTGAGGGTTGTTTTTTTTTTTTTCTCTCTCTCTTATTTTTTTTGTAACAGAAAAAAATGCAAACTACTTATCATGAGGTTTCCACACTGTGACATTCCCAGAGAATAGTTAACATTACTTAAAGTTGCTTATGACCCCTACAAAGGCAAGGTCAAAAGAGTTGATTCAGTAAGAAAAGAGTTTCAGAAAGAGTAAGTTGCCACTCCATCTGAGGACTGTTGCTCTACCTAAAAATAAATAAGTAAGAGATGGTGTGATTTAGAGGACAAAGCACTCTAAGTCGAGGCACTTTCATCCTCACTAAACTCTGGACCCACTCGACCCCGGCCATTGGCTATAGTTTATTCATCCAATATTGAGGAAGTTGTGCCAGAATATTATTTGAAGAGCAGAGCGTTAGGAAAAGAGGTTTTTAAGCAGGTAAACTCTAAGGAATGAGCAGCAATGGCTGGAGGAGACACCTGCATGAGACCCATTTCTTGGCAGTTGTTGCTGAAAACTAGAAAGCTCTGACTTGACTTTAGTTGGTAGCAATGGGCATACTGTGAGCAGTGCCCCAGAGCAACAAGGGTTAGAAGTCTGAATATTGCTAGAGATGGCCAAGACACAGAGAAGCTCTGGCCAGCAACAGCAGATGGGTCTTATCACCTGATTGGTAATCACTGCTACTGCTATGAGTTGCTCTGGAAGGATGGCTAAAATGCAAGCAAAAGGGACAACTTAGTGGCTATTTCACTGAATATTTGCTAAGCATCTGTGTCGTCTTTTAAGGAGGATATTAAGATAAATAAGTTATTGCCCTACCCTTGAGTTGGCCCCAATCTACAAAGGAAGGCTGACACACATGTAAGCTATTACACAGAGACAATAAAGTATGACAGTGTCCCGAGTGATGGAAAATCATCGCTCTATGTGGAAAGAGTTTGAAGATAGATGACGCTGGTATGGGTTGATGAGTCAGACTTTGATTTTGTGTAAAGGAGGGCAACACAGAATATTAGAGCTCTGCATTTATATACAATTGCTCTGGCAGTGTCTACAACGGTTTGATACAAGGAATATGTATTTGACATAGGCAGGACTGGTAGGAGGCTATGGTTAATACAGCAGACAAGGAAAAAGCAGTGGAAAGTATGGTGAAAGTCTGGAAGGAATAAAGAGGTAGGTGCCAGAATCTTTAAGAAGAAAGGCAATTCTGCAAGAACTTGGTGAGTTCTATAGCTGATCTTTAAGGAAAACTTGGATAACATATGTTTTCAGCACAGACTGGGGATATGCAAGGAGAGGTATCCAGTAGAAAACTGGATCAAAGGGATAAAACTCAGGAAGATGGCCTGTTTTGAAGATGAGGATTTTGGAGCCCTCAGTCTACAGGCATTGTTTGAAACTCTGGAAGATCAAACAACACGCCTTGCTCATGGCAAGCCCTAAAGCCCAACACTGGAACAGCAGCTCCAGGAGATCAAGTCCCTGCTCTTCCTTCTCCCTGTAACATGTAAATTAAAACTCTGGGCCCCATGGTAGGGGGGTAGACAGAACCATATTCCCCTCAAAGCTACCCATATCCTAGTCCCCAGAACCTGTGTTAGATTATGCGCAAAGGGTAATTAAGGTTGCTAATCAGCTGACCTTAAAACTATCCTGAATTAGTTGAGTGAGACTAATATAATCCCAAGGATCTTTATAAGTGGAAGAAAGAAACCGATCAGGTCAGAACCAGAGAGATGTCACTGTAAAGACTTAGCCCAAACTCAGTGACTTTGAAAAGGGAGGAAGGGACCAGAAGCCAAGAAATGCAAGTGGCCTCTAGAAACTAGAAAAGGCAAAAAAAAAAAAGTTCTCCCCTGTAGCCTCCAGAAGAAACTCAACCCCACCAATATCATGGCTCAGTGAGATTCAGTCAGGACTGCCGACCTCTAGAACTCTAACTCTTTCTCACCTTTTTCCCCTAGGCCTTACTGTCTTTCCACACCTTACTGGCAACCCACTCCAGTGTTCTTGCCTGGAGAATCCCAGGGACGGTGGAGCCTGGCGGGCTGCTGTCTATGGGGTCGCACAGAGTTGGACACGACTGAAGCGACTCAGCAGCAGCAGATTTACAATGTCGTGTTGGTTCCAGGTGGGGTTGCACAGAGTTGGACACGACTGAAGCGACTCAGCAGCAGCAGATTTACAATGTCGTGTTGGTTCCAGGCGTACAGCAAAGTGAATCAGTCACACATGCACATACACCCACTCTTTCACATCCCCAACCATCAGGGCCGCTCTCCTCCCCTCCGTCCCCTCCACCCTCACCTTTGCCTCCAAGGCCCAACATAGACACCACCACCCAACCACCCACTGGACCCCTTCCTGAGCCTCAGGGGCTCTTCCACTTCTCCAGACCCCTCATGGATGGTGCACTCCCCTCATTTGGGACTTTGTGTGACTGGCTGCTAATGCAATTTGCTGGCCAGGATCCTTTGCCCAACTGCACAGTTCAGAATATGCTAAAGGATTTCCTTTGCTTCTTTGACACTGATCCTCTCCCAGTCTTCATCTGCTCAACCATCAACCCCTCATCCCTAACACACACACACAAAGCAATGTATCTGCCAGGCCACACAGCATAAGACTGGCCACACCGATGTAAGTTGGTTATACATTTGATTGATACATATGAAAGAGAAGTAGTAGTGGTAGTGAGTTCAGTTCAGTCACTCAGTTGTGTCTGACTTTTTGCAACCTCATCGACTGCAACATCCCAGGTTCTCTGTCCATCACCAACTCCCAGAGCTTTCTCAAACTCTTACCCACACAGTTGGTGATGGCATCCAAGCATCTCATCCTCTATTGTCCCCTTCTCCTCCCGCCTTCAATCTTTCCCAGCATCAGGATCTTTTCCAGTGAGTCAGTTCTTCATATCAGGTGGCCAAAGTATTGGAGTTTCAGCTTCAGCATCAGTCCTTCCAATGAATATTCAAGACTGATTTCCTTTAGGATGGATTGATTGGATCTCCTTGCTGTCCAAGGGACTCTCAAGAGTCTTCTCCAACACCACAGTTCAAAAGCATCAGTTCTTCGGTGCTCAGCTTTCTTTATGTTCCAACTCTCACATCCATACGTGACCACTGGAAAAGCTATAGGTTTGACTAGAGAGTGGTAGTGCACTTAATCTCAAAACAAGGGGAAGGAGCTGGGGTTGCAGTACACATATTTCTGTGGTATGTGATAAAACTCTCCTGCTTCTAACGCCTGGGCTCTAAGAAAGCTGCCGCTGCTGCTGCCCTACACAGAAATCTCTTTCAGGTTTTGCTGTAGAATGATCGCATAAGCAGCAAACTCTAAAACTCATCTGGCACCAGAGCCAGAGCAGTTAACACATGGGGCTCTCAGGTCTGCCCCTCTCCACTTCTTAGCCACAGTCCTGGTCCTTCCAGCTAAACTGCCTCTCAATAATATGTGACATAAACTTTCAGGTACTTGGTTCCCTGTTTAACAGCAAAACAAATAATGGTCTTAATTGCTCATAAAACACCTAGAAGATTTTGGAAGGAAAAGCTAAGGAGACAGGAAGAGTCAAGCTACTCTGGCTTTTCCTGTCAGGAAAAAGAGCCACACTGGCTCATCGCAGGTGACCCCTGATTTTTCCTTTATCTTTCTTACCTTTTCATTTTGCTGGTTATAGCTGCAGGGGTGACAGAACAGAGAATACCACTTAGTGAGCTGTTATTGGCCTGAAACTGTCTTATTGCTTTGTGGAAAGAAATTGCAGGAAGAATTTTTAGATATTGATATCTGTTTGTCAGAGAAAGTACAGTCATTCATAGAGGGTTTCTGACAGGCCAATTTTGCAGAGAGATTCACCCACCTGGAATCTTCACTTTCTTATTTTCAGATGTCTGGCTTCACCCAGATTCATAAGAAGGGTCTGGAATCTTTGACCATCTTCTCCTGCAGACCTACCATGCCCCAAATCTGTGGACACTATGGCCATTGGTTCTAGGTCCGTGTAATCACTCATTCTCCCATTTATCTCATTTGTAAATGGGAACTTGGCTGATTTTATTATTCTGCATTATTAAGCATCGTGTTTCCAGATGGTCTGCAGAGCAGGTCTGAGCTGGGAGTGTGTGTCGTCGGGCCTCAGCTAATCTATCACTGGGGGCACATGTTCTGCAGGCGTCACTTTCAATAACTGGTCTGTGTTTTTCCAAATGGATTTACATTTTTATGTGCAACTGATGACTTCTCTGGAGACACATACTATGAACGTCTGGCTCACTATTATTACATGTACAAGTCATAAAGCTATGTAATAAGACTCATAAAAACATGCAAATAGTCCTTTTCCAGGGAGAAAAGGAACATGATCAGCCCTAAAATCAGAAGCTTTGCAAAGCTGATTGCTCTACTGGGAAATGACAGGAAGGAAGATGAGAATTCCTCTGGGACGTCCATTCCTAAATAGTAGATAGATAGATAGGCAGCTGGATAGATAGATTATGTTAGATAGATAGGCAGATAGACAGACAGACAAGACAGATAAAGCCCAATAACTCCAGAATTTTGTGAGGCTAGGAAGCCATCTCCAGCAGTCAGGAGAAAAGGGGGGAAGATCCTATATTGTCCTGTTCCAGGCTGGAATGGCCTCTTGCCCCCCACCATGGAAGGGGAAGCCTCTGGGAAGCCCACTGTTCATACTCTCCACCTCAGGAATTCAACGGGAATCCCAGGTCTCCATTGACAATTCTTTCTTTCAGTCCTCCAGCCCACAGTGGCCCTGCCCCACTAAGCCTTCTGACTTATCACACTCAGCTCTTGGTTTTATAATCAGCCTGTGTTTTTCTTGGGGAAGTCACATGACTATTTCCTGAAACAGATTTCAAGCTCTTCAAGAACACACACTTCTTCCTCACCGCCCCCTGCCCCCCACCACCATCACACACCCTGCATCCTCCAGCATTCATCCAAGAGTTGCTACCATCAGCAGACACTCAGTAAGAGCAGCACGCTTTCGGTGTTCAGAGGATGTTCACAATGGAGTCTCTGCAGCACTTCATGCCACCTTCAATCCATTCTTCACACTGTAGATACGGTGAATTTTTAAATGTAAATCTAATCACATCACCCCCCAGTCTAATAGCTTCGCCTGGCAAAGCTCTCCTAAGTCCTGCTGAGCCTAGCTCCTGCTCCTCCCAGCTCACTTTTTAGATCTCTCTGTCACAGCTCTCCCTGCTCCAAACACACAGAGCTGTTTCACTTCCCCACACGCCAGGATTCCTCCTACTTCAGACAAGTTAGTCAAGCTATTCCTTCTGTCCCTCTTCTTTGAATAGTTAGCATCTACCAAGTGATCTACCCAGCATTCCACTCTCAATTAAAATACCCCTTCTCTCTGGAGTTCTTCCCTGATCCTCTAAATCACTTTAAACCCTTCTATTCTGCATTTACAGAGCACCTGCTCTTTCTCCTTTGTAGTCTTTTCCACAGTTATTATTAATTTATATAGCTATTTAAGTAATTTCTATTGGCCTTTGGAAACTGTCCCATAATAACAGGGAGTCTAGCTCATTTAGCACAGCAGCCTAGAGCTTAGTATAGATTCTGAAATGCAATAAGATCTCTATGAACATTTTGAAAGTAAGAAAGAGAAAGGGAGAAAGGACCAAAAGGGAAAGAGAGAAAGGAAGAAAGAAAACATGGGATACATTTGAAGGAAGGAAGGAAGAAATGAAGGGAGGGAGGGAAAATGAAACACAGTATGTGATGCATTTTAATTTGTCCCTTCATCTCTCCTCATCTGGCCCAGGCATCTTGAATCTTTTGTAAAATGTTGGCCATACCTACTTCAAAACAACATCACACCTGTACCACCAGGCCCCACATCACCCCAGGGATGACCAGATCACTCTCAGCATCTGATCCTTGTAACTGTCTCAACCTTGTAACTGAGCAACAACAAGGAAGCTGGAAGAGCTTAAGACAAGGGAGTGGTGCATGGGGCTGAGACACTGCTGAGAGCTGGTCTTCCTGAAATCCCCGCTCCCTTGGTGGTGCTATTCCCACACTTCCCTGGACTTCCTGCTCTCCTTCTGACCTCTCCAGCCTCCTTCACGGGCTCAGTGACCTCGGTCACCTTGTATATGGTAACGATCTATTCTTGAAGCTCAGTCTCTCATTTTGCCCTCAGACCTACATGCACAGCTACCTCCTGCACAGTGGTTCTCCCACAGATACCTTGGTTCATGTAAAAATTTTCATTTTCCACTCTCAAACAAGATAGACCAAAACCCTTCTGCTCCCCTTTCCTCTCTCTCCCCTTTCCTCTCCTTTCATAGTGGAATGAAACCACTGTGGGTACTTTGTGATTCAAGCCAGCCAATCCTGTGTCATCCCCTGACCACGTCTCAATCCTTGCCACCAATTCACCACTGAGTCTTGCTGACATGCCTCCTAAGTGTCTCTCAGATCTGCCCCATCCCTGCTAGGCCCACTGCCACGATTCAGCTCCACAGCAGCATCTTTCACCTGAACACCTGCCACAGCTTCCTATCTAGTCACCCTGCCCCCATGTAATTACCAACCAATTTCCACATTGCAGCCGGAGTGATATTCCTAAAATTAAAATCAGATCATGCCACTTCCCGGTCCAACCCATCACTGACTGTCCATGGCTCTCCATATTAAATCCAATAGCACAACACAGCTTTCTCATTCCCCTTCCTCCCATCAGATTCTGCAGTCCCACACCCCAAACCACTTGCTTTCTCAGCATGACTTTTGTCCTTTCTTAATTTTCCATACATTCCTCCCTTGGCCTGTTCATTCATACTTGATCTTCAGATGTGAACACAGATAATCACTTTTTCTGCAACGATTTCCTGATTCTGCCTGGATTGGGGCAGTCGTTCCTCCTCTGTGTTCTCACAGCAACCAGCTACCTGCATTACCACCATGCCTACTCTGGGAGTTCCCACTGTTCTGATTTCTACTTGTGCTCCTGTGCTCTCATACCCTCCCCTTTTTGCTACTAATTATTGAATCCATGTTGTTTTGGACTTACACCAAAGGCAAAAAAAACTCTTTGCTCAAAAATCTACAACCTTAAACTCATCAAGATAAAGAGGCCAAGTGGAACTGACAATAGGTAAAAGGGCAAATTAAAATGTCACCTGTACATTAACGCCTATTTAGATGTAGAAGATACGGGTATGGGCTTTATTTCACATGGACAGAGGGGCAAATGATAAAATGTGGTAAGACTTTGAAATAGAGATAGATGTTAAGAGCAATGCTCAAGGCACATTATGTGATCCTTGTGCTACTAGACTGTGGCCAGAGACTTCTTGTTCACCACCGCAACCCAGTGAAACAGTTTTTGAAAGAATGGGCTATAGTTGTGAAAGTCGCTCAGTCATGTCCGACTCTTTGCGACCCCATGGACTATGCTGACTATGGAATTCTCTAGGCCTGAATACTGGAGTGGGTAGCCTTTCCTTTCTCCAGGGGATCTTCCCAACCAAGGGATTGAACCCAGGTCTGCTGCATTGCAGGCAGATTCTCTACCAGCTAAGCCACAAGGGAAGCCCAAGAACACTGGAGTGGGTAGCCTATGCCTTCTCCAGGGGATCTTCCTACCCTAGGAATCGAAGTGCGGTCTCCTGCATCACAGGTGGATTCTTTACCAACTAAGCTATCAGGGAAGCCCAAAGCCACATATAACTGGCAAAAATCAAATTGTAAAATCCACTGAGTTTGAAATATCTTTTTTTCCTTAATACCTCATTGATTATGTTTATCTTTGAAACAAGCAATTTCTGGATAAAGGATAAACAGACATAACTAAGGTGTCTCTTGCAGGTCCACCACATGTCTGGGTTGAGCCCTGGGGGAGTTTAGACCTGAATAAGGAAGGGCTGCAACCCAGCAGATGAGCACCAAACTGGAAGTCAGATAGCTCCTCCCTGCAGGACCTTCACAAGCCTTACTTCCTTTCTGCAACTTGGTTTCCTTTCCTGTAAATCTGGGATAGTCATACTTACCTTGTGAGGTTGACATGAAAGGTAAAGAAAATAACATTCTTGAAATCGCCTTTCTCATAACAGATGCTCATAAATATTAGTTTTATTATTTATTTTTATAAAATATGACTCCTTTCCTTAGCTAGCTCAGCAGTTGGCAGGAGAGATAAGCACATTCATACATAAGCCAGAGCATAATGGGGGTGGGATCCAAACCTCCCTGAAAGAGGAGTGGATGCCTTCACAGAGGGGGCTATCCTGAGACTAGTAACCTATGTGCAGAACTGCAATGGGTCCCGACCACCTGCCAGGCTCTCCTTTGCTCCTGTCCACCCCAGACAGGGTGGATGAGCTGCTCTCTGTCGGTGCTTCCTACCTGTTAGGCCGGAAGTGTAATTATATTCCATAGGAAACCAGCAAAGACTTTCTAATATCTCTAGTTGTATTATATTAGTGAGTCTCCCTTTGAAATATGATTTTACCTATAGCAATATGGCCACTAAGATGTGAAACTATTAAATAAAATTTGGTCCCCTGACTCTTCAGGCGATTTCTTTTGAAAAGTTTACTTCCTTGGCAATATATTTTCTCCTACGTCCTTCCCTGACACACTTCCCATTCAGCATCCCCTCCCAGGCCAGAGGCCTGGCCTTTAGAAGGCTAGGAAGCACCGCCTCACTCCAGACAACATCTGCCTCATTTTCCATGTGAGTACGGCAGAAGGAACAGCTGGTGCAAAAGCCACAGCCTCGCTCCCGCAGGACCAGCACTCTGCAAGCAATCGCCCTCTCTGATCCTTTAAGATGATATGTGCACTCCTTCCTGGCCTCCACCTATGCAAGTCCATACCCTACCATTGCCTAGACAATTTCTGTTCATCTGTTAAGACAGAATGTGTCCGCTGTTCTGAGAAATTGAGCAGTGTTATTCATTTTGGCCAGTATTCACCAGCCTGTGGGTACAAACTAGTGTTAATCACAGTATTATCTAATATTTGGCTTCCTCATACCACCATCTCCATGATGTAGAAAACTGGTCTCCTGCCAAACTTTCCCACCAAAACTTTCTGGATGTCCCCAGGCAGTGTCTCACAGCACTTTAGATATGTTCCTGGATAAGTTTGCCTGCTCCCCCCAACCCCCATGGGAATTCCATCTCCATATCTATTTTAGGCCATGATTCCATCAAACTCTGCTTCTTTTTCCCTGAAAACCAAGGTCTCCCCAGGGCCTGTCTCATGCCTGTGGACCCGTGGCCTCTATCCGGCCCTGGAGACACTGTGATCTCACCAGGACTTGTTCACACCTCCCCTCCCCCACATATCCCCACTGTTCTATTTGAACAAGGTTTCCAAAGTGTATTCACAGGATCAGAGCTCTGCAAAACACGGAATGTTCTCTATAGATTTTTTTTTTTTAATGCTGGGTTCCATAATTAAATAAATCAAGGGATTCTAAATTGCTGTTTTTTCAATGTATGGTCCTCTTAGAGTAGCAGTATCAGTATTACTTGATAGCTTTTTAAAAATGTATAAACTCAACCCCAACCCAGACCCAAATTTTAACAAAATCCCCCGGTGAATAATACACACATTAAAGTCTGAGAACTATTGCTCTAAATTAAACAAAATTAAGCATATTTCTAACAAAAATTCCTCAGAGCCTTTAATGTGCTTGTGTGTATCATAAACTAAAGAGTCATATAAAGTGTGCACGCATAGTGTTTTGCAGTACACATTTTGAAAAATCGTGTATTGGAACTTCACTTTGCCCAAATGTACTCCAGTCTGGAACTGCTTGGGAGCCTAGGTCTTCTCTTTTACCCTATTGGTTATGTCCTGTTACTAGTGTGCTGATAAATGTTTAATAAACATTTCTCCACAGACAAAATTTTTGTTTGTCAATCTCCATGGTGTAAACACTCACACTATGGCCAATTTTAGGCTACCATTCAGCTTGAGGTATGTAGTCAGCTCTGATGACCTAGTAAGAGCTGGCTGGAGAACTCTACTGTTTAGCGAAATATTTGAGCTGTGTTTTCTGCACCTCAGTGATCCATGCATGCTTCAGGCGAGCATTCAGTCTAGCTGTTACTTCTGTCCTCTACTTATCCTTCAGTGATGGACACCAGACTGTACTCAGAATTCTCCCTCCTACCATGACTAAGGTTTCCTGAGTAGGACCAACCTCATCATGCATTTCCTTCTCTCAGAATGAGCCTCTCCTCTCCTCATCGTCCTTCTCTCAGAATGAGCCTCTCTCACGAGGTTCCTAACTCTTCTAACAGATTTCTGTAGTACCAACCTCACCAACTTGACAGAAAGTGAAGTTGCACAGTCGTGTCTGACTCTTTGTGACCCCATGGGCTGTAGCCTACCAGGCTTCTCCGTCCATGGGATTTTCCAGGCAAGAGTACTGGAGTGGGTTGCTGCTTCCTTCTCCAGGGGATCTTCCCAACACAGGGATCAAACCCAGGTCTCCTGCATTGTAGGCAGACGCTTTGCCATCTAAGCCACAGGGTGTGGACTGAAAATCTGACTCAGGCTGAGAATTGGAGCTATTAAAGAAAACAGAGGTGGTGCTTCCTTACTTTTGGTTACCTGAAGAATGACTCAAGACTTTTTCCTAGCAGGTTGTGCTGGGGTCAAGCACAGCCGTGGGACACACATGGTAAAAATAGATAAATCTGTTTCCTTTCTCATCACTTCCAGTTTGGAAAAGATTTCTGATTCTGGCCTGCTTGATGCTTTTTTTTTTATGAAACATTTAGCATCTCCCTCTCTGTGGATGTTGTAAGTTGCCTTCACTGCAAAGTTTGCATATAAAGCACTGTTCCAGGAGAGAGAACCAAGCAGATGGAGGAAAATTAAACAGGGAAAACCTTTGAAGGACTGGGATAGCTCCTAGGAGGCAAATGCTCTGTTTCCCAGCAGGGCTTCTTAAACTCAGTAAAGCTAGAGTGTTCCAAGGATCTGAGATCAAGCACAGAATCTAGGGAATCCTGGCCTGTGTAAGAGGGCCATAGAAAAGTCAGTTTCCTGCAGTGAGAGCACTGGATCTCAGCAGCTACCTCAACACCAGGACTCCTGGGTCGCCTTCTGCATCTCCCAGAGGGCTCAGGCTTATAGATGGAGCACGGAGGTAGGCCTGAGTTTCTCTGCCTATGGTAAGAATTTACACATGAAGAACTTACACCAAAGCCAAAAAATGATTAGATGGAGAGGGGCTAGGCCTTCCTGGCCATAACATTGTGTCATTAAGGAGGAAGGGAGATGGTTTACCCTCCATCCTCTGAGCTTGGTTTATCTCCTATCCTCTAAGCCACACCCTCTCAACTTTGTGGGTCATAAGGAGTCTGCTCCTAACACCTGTTACAGCTGTCATTCAACACCCACTTGCTGAGCACCTACTATGGGCCAGATTCTCGGAGCTACACTGAGATAAGGAAGAGTCAGTCTCATCTCACAGAGAGCTGGAGTGGGCATGGCCAGGTTCACACCCTAAGCCAGAGGGTGGGGAGAAAAATACAGATTTCTGGATTCCCAGCCGACGGCTCTTCCTTCACAGATTGCTCTTGGGAACTGCCCTTTGAATAACTGGTAATGTTTCTCAGTTCTCTTTGCATGTATCATTTTAGGTCTTCCATAGCCTGTCTTGTAGCCCAAAGAGCTGTGAATCAACTAACTAAATTTACTTGCTGCTTCTAAATGTTTTTGGCACCAATACTGGAATTATATTACCACCTTCTTGTGTCCCTGTTATCCTAGGTGCTTGAAAACAGTAGTGGGGAAGGAAAACAACTCTCTGCTTCTTGATGTTTATACTGTAGGCAGTACAGATAGAAACAAACAATACATTTCATTTGGGGATGGGAGGGAGGTTCTAGAGGGAGGATAGATATGTATACGTACAGCTGGTTCACGTTGTCCAGCAGAAACTAACACAATGTTGTAGAACAACTATACCCCAATTTTAAAAAGCAATGCTGTATAAATGTATCTACATAAAAATGCTCGCAATAAAAGTAGGTTGTGTTTAAAGTCAGGAGGTGAGTGCTATGCTTTTACTTCTGTCACCTGCCCATCCCATCCAGCAATCTGCTTTCAAAGGAACTTTTGTAAAATGCAAATCTCACCATGCTACTCCTCTGAGTAAAACCCTTCGGTTGTTCCCATCGTGTTCAGGATAAAGGCCACGACTCAGGCTCCTGTTTAATCCTCCAGCTGGGCCCCTTTCACAGGCCCCTTGTTCCATCGAGCCTTCAGGCATGCTATGCCCATGACATATCAGGCTGCTTTCATGTTTCAAAGGGTTGAGATGAAGAATGGGTCACCCATTCCTCTGGGTCTGCCTCATGTACTTTCCCTCATAGATCCTTTGTAATACTTACAGAACGGTACCATTCTGACTCAACTCTTAGTTCTGTATCAGCCCCTGAAAGGCATGGATGATACTTTGTTTATCTTTATACGCCTAGGATCTGTACAGAGAACATGTCCAATGTACATTTCTTGATTGGGAGAACTAACAAATGAATAAGACTAATTGGCTAGTCTGTGATTCTAGGCACACATATGGAAAGTCTTTAATTCCTGGCCAAGGAGGACTAGCAGGCTTCTCATTTCATAGGCTCTGTGCATTATTCAACTCTAAACATGGCCTGCAAGCCAAATCTGACCTAAGACCTGTTTTTGTAAGTTAAATTTGATTATAACACAGATCCTTTCCTTTACCCTACCTTTACCAGAGTGGTGTAATTGCCACAGAGGTCATGTGGCCTGTGAACCAGAAATATTTACTATCTGAATCTTTGTATACAAAGTTTGTAGACTTCAAATCCAGGCTACGCCAAACAGAGTTTGTTTGATCAAATTTCTAAAATGGGCACAACTAGCATAATTTCTTCTCAGGTTATTGCAGAAATAAGTACAAAGCAAGCCCATAATTATCGGTTTTGGGGCAAATAAATCACAACAGAGGCTGAAGGAGACCCATGAAAAGATCTGGTGCATCATGCTCCTCGTGTCTAGAGGAAGCACTTTTTTTCCCTTCTGAATTTATATGACTTTATTTAACATCAGAACTTGATGCCTTAAAGAATATTCTTTAAGGGAATTGTAGCAATGGGCATAAAAAATACCCTGAACATTCTCCACTGCAGCCAACATGTATTTATTGAGCACCTACTACATTACAATCATCAGTATAATGCTAATATTTCCTATACCAAGCTCAAAACTTCACAACTCTTACAGGTCCAGTTAGCCGAGAAGAAGACCCTGAGAGGGAGATGAGCATACAGGAAATGTATGAGGCGATGCTCTCAGGACCTATATCAGTGGGGGAAGGAAAGGGAACAGATCTGAAGAAAGAGAAAAGCTGGACTGCAATGCAATCACAACAGAAGTCTCAGCTGGCTCCACTGGGAAATCCAAAGCCTGGAGGTTCTTTCAGAATCGTCCCCGTCAGGGTGGGAGGGCTGGCCTTCGGGCCTCTGCAAAGACTAGTCCTTGGAGGCATACTGCCCATGGGAAGGAGGATCTCTACACGGAAGTTCCTGGAAAGAGCTGACAGCTAAAGGCTAGAACCTGTGGGAAATAAACCCTCAGTCCTGAGGGAAAAGTCTGGGTGGGGCATGCAATCCTGTGTCTACTACAGATTCATTTCATGTAAGTTCCAAGACCAGCTCTTCCAGGCTTCTTGGGGGCCTTTTTTCTTGGAGTAAATGCATAAAGAGAGTTAATAGTGGGACAAATGAGAGCCTCTGTGGTTTCAGCTGGTCTCCAGGTGCTACTAATCACACTCCTCTTTTACTGGACATCCTAGATGCCCTGTGCGCTCAGTCAGCATCTCTGCTATCTAGGTGGCATGACCTAGACCCTCCTCCCTAAAGAGTCAGAGCTTCAGGTCACCATGCCATTCTTAGGACATGGCTGCCATACGGGGTTTGTACACATATATACATTTACTATTAAAATTAGGCAAAGGGGTGCCAAGAAGACCCAAATGCAAAACACAGTTTCCCTGTCCCTTCAATGTAGCAGCAGCCCTGCCTCTCCCTGATTCATTAAGTTCAAGTGTCCCTGTTGTTGTTCAGTTGCTCAGTCACGTCCAACTCTTTGCAATCCCATGGACTGCAGCACACCAGCCTTCCCTGTTCTTCACCATCTCCCAGAGCTTGCTCAAACTCATGTCCATTGAGTCAGTGATGCCATCCAACAATCTCATCCTCTGTAACTCCCTTCTCCCCCAGTCCCCCGTCTTTCCAGCATCGGGGTCTTTTCAAATGAGTTGGCTCTTCGCATCAGGTGGCCAAAGTATTGTAACTTCAGCTTCGGTGCCAGTCCTTCCAATGAATATTCAAGGTTGATTTCCTTTAGGATTGACTGGTTTGATCTCCTTGCAGTCAAGGGACTCTCAAGAGTCCTCCAGCACCACTATTCGAAAGCATCAATTCTTCAGTGTTCAGCCTTCTTTATGGTCCAACTCTCAAATCTGCACATGACTACTGAATAAACCATAGCTTTGATTATAAGAACCTCTGGTGGTAATTCCTCTCCTTGTCTCCTAATCTCCTGGAACAAAGAGCAAAAAGTGTCTGGGTAGCAGCTAATGCTCAATGTTCAATAAAATTCTTACTAGGTCCCTCAATGCAAGCTCATCTGCTTTGGGAATCAAAACTTCTAAACCTACAGAGCCGAGAGTTGTGGGAACAAGGAGCACTAATTCTCCCAAATAGCTTTGTGGAACTGATGGGAGGTGGGCCTTTCCTCCTCTTCCCTCCTGGAGACACATGTATTTTACCTACTAGAGACACAACATTCATTTGCCATTCTGACATTATGAGAGTTTTACTCATGCTCTTTCTGAATGTTAAGTACCATGACCTGGCCTGTATGATTTGGGGATCTTACCATCCCATTGCCATCAGTGAACCTAATTCTCTAAATTCTCCAACTGTCAGAAATCATCTTCAGAGACAGCTAACACTGAGTTCTGGGAGATGCTGGTGCCCTTCTTTCTAGTACATCTCTTATTGCTTTGAGAAATGGAGCATCCTCTGGGTCCTCCCAGTAAATATAACCAGCTGGTGAGTTTTCCAGCCTTACATGGTACATCGTATCCTAGCATGCTCATTTCTCTGAGACTTTTGATCCACCATCTGCCATACCACTTCTAGCATCCTTACCTTACTTGATTTAAGCCATCACTTCCTCCATGCCTCTAACAGCCACAATAAGAGCCAACATGTTAGCACCATCTCCCGGGGGCCTTGCCAGTTTGTTAAATCCTGTGTGTCTATACCAATATGTTCTCCCTCATCCAATTCCATCCTCCTAGATTCAGCACCTTCAGAATCCACTGCCTAACATATGAATGTTACTTTCTGGTTCCTATGAGTGTATATTTGTCTTAGATTTGGTTATAATCTTCATAGCCCCTCTGAACTTCCTGGCCACTTTTTCCAGTCTGGAGGAAACTTTAGATGAAGTCTGCCTCCAAGTGGAGGATCAGCAACTTTTGGGAGAGAGAGACCTTTGCAGCCAAGGGTAATGCTGGAAAGAGCTAACAGCTGAGGGTTGTCAAATAACAGAACTCCTAACCATGGAAAGAATAAGCTCTTTAATAGCAAAGGGGGCTAGTTCTGAGTGACACAGACCAGTATCTACTGTGAGCACTTCCCAACACTCTCTTATATGCCTGAATGAAGGTAAGACCTACCTTCTGGTTAATTTCTGGCATCAAGAGCTCTAACAGGTAGAAAACTTATAAAACTTCTCTAAGGGGAAATTTTGTATCAAGAGGTTAATTTCTGGCATCAAGAGCTCTAACAGGTAGAAAACTTATAAAACTTCTCTAAGGGGAAATTTTGCATCAGAGTACTATGACAAAAAGAGACTTTCAGCTCCATTCTTGTGTCAAGATAAAGAAGCTATGCTTGGAGGTCAGCTGACTTGCCCAAATCTCATAGATTGTTTGTGATTGAGACTAGACTCTGGATTGATCCTTTACCCTGCTTCAGAGATCTCTACCCAGAAGTTCTGATCTTCAGTTTGTCCTTCTAGAACCCCCATGCAATTTCAGAAGTGATGTATAAACCTTGAGATGAAAACTCCAAGGCTCCCAAATCCCCATCCAGTAAACTACTTAACCCAGAGTGAGGAGGGATTAACTCACCCATCAGCATGCTTCTCACCAATGGCTCAAGGACTGCATGCAAGTCTGACAGTCCAACCAAGCGTGTCAAAGCCCATTCCTGGTATGCAAAGTGCTGGCTGATTGTCCTGCAGTGGGCAAGCTTTCCAGTAAAAGCAGGAAGGAACTTCACCCTATCCAATCTCCTCATTTGACAGGGGCAAATAACTTGTCCTAAATCACACTGAGAGCTGAGGACAAAATAAGCACTGGAACTTTCCTCCAGGAATTAACCATAATTACTGGAGGAAGTGAGTCTAATGTCTATGACGAGGTACCTCAGTAGGAACCAAAGAAACCAAAGAGTAAAGATGACACACTAAAGCACAGCTGCAGACAGAACCTAAATCTGTTTCCTGCCAGCTAGGAGGCCCTCTGCAGGGTAGAGTAACAGTTGCTGCTGATGTCCTACAAGATGGAAGGATGAAGAGAACAGAGTGTATTCACTGTTTTCCACTGACCCTATTCTAAGGGTGTGTGTGTCCACGTGTGTGTGTGTGTGTGTGTGTGTGTGTGTGTGTCTGTATGTCCACCAATAGCCTGGCTCCCACCAGCTATTCTCAACACAGTCCAGACTCCTTCACTCCATGTTTCCCAAAGACAGAAGGTTCAGGGTGACCCTGGTACTTAATCCAAATTCTAAAGTATAATAATCCAAACTTTATTATTACTATACTTTAGAAACAAAAGTATGACATGCTTGTAGGAAGCCTCAGTACACAAATGGAGCTTAATCAGGGGTGGGTCCCCAGAATGGAGGAAGGTCTGAAATAAAAATTTTGATGAGAAACTTTGAGAAGTGAAGACCTGGGTCTGGGCAAGGTCAAGGGAGCTGGTTTCAATTCTCTGAAGAGTAGCCATGGAAATCAGTCTCCAAAGAGCCAGAGTTGGAGTTAGAGGGAGGTAACTCTCAGCTCTTCCTAGTATGTAGTGTCCTGGTACCGAGAGCTGTTTGGCAATGCTAAACAGTGTCCTTAGAAGTAAGTAGTGAGTTTGTCAGCAAACCACATGTCAATAACACTATCAGTGTTCAGGAGGTGGAGGCTAAAAGTGCTGCCAACAAGAGATTCCTCAATGCTGGTGACTTGGTGGAGAAGCAGAGGGCAGACAGGTGGCCCCTATAAATAATACAAGATTATTTAGACTCCAGCTATTATCAACAGAAGATTCTCCTCTCTCTCTCTCTGACCTGTGACTGGCATCCACCTGGGTAGCAATGAGCTAACACTCCATCAACTGTGCCCCTGCTAATAAACCCCAGGAATTACTACTCTGGCTCCTTCACAACCTTGCAGTGGTCCCCTTGCCTCCATACAACCCAGAAAGTGCCCCTCCCAAGTCACCAACATTTCTCTGATTTTGGATGTGTTCATTTGTCATTTTAACATGAGCTTAAATGACCACTGTGTTCCCTCTTCTCTCTCACAATACACTGTAACTTGAGCAAAACAAAACAGAGGATTCAGATGTCATATTTCAAGAGAATGATGTGTCTAGGCTTCTGCTGACAGTGCCTCATTTTAAGCCCTAGCTATTTATGAAGAAAAGAGCTGATCACTTGGGGATATTCCAGAACCTAATGCCCCGCTGTTAGGTGGTCTCAAGAAAAGAGTAGATTTATAACCAGGAACCCAAACCCCTCTTACTTCCACTTGTAACTTACTAGGAAACTACCTTAGGAAAAAAAGTCACTTTCTAAACATTTAAATAATTCAAATGAAAAACTCATTAATTAAAGCACTGGGGAAAGATATGTTGCTGGCAGTTTGAAAACTGGGTTTATGAGGGAAGGATAAAAAGAAGTGACCTAAATCGGAGTTTGGCAGCTAACTAAATCCCCAGTGCTTACAAACGTCTCAATCCCACAGTCAGAGCCTCAGTGTGGAGACTTGAGCTAAGCTACTCCATGGAATTGCTGCCTTAGCATCCATTTTGTTTGGCCAAGTGGGCTGTAGAGACCTTAAAATGATACCAGACCCCGCATGCAAGCTCATGCCCTAGATACCCTAGATAGTAGAGTCACAAGCAAATGTTATGTTCCCAGTAGGATTTCCCCAGCAAACCCTGTGACCTACAGTCTCGCTGCCTTTTAGCACCTGGCCCTGTTTGCCTTATGTACCCCTGTGGGCCTCACCAAAACCTCACCCTTTGGTTTGAATTGACCGATGCAGCCCTAGCCCAGGAGTCCCAAAGCATTCACCCACAGGACCTAAAAAAGGTGGGTGCCCTGGGTCCTGCTTCTCTGCCTGACAGCCCTTGGCCTTGACCTCTCCACGTGACCCCTCGAGGGGGCCACTATGTATGTACTATATACTCCCTCCAGGAACTGTAAGCAATAAACTCCTCTACTTCATTTTCTCCTGTGGTCTGTTGTTAAATTGTGGCTCAGCCTCCAGTTCTTTGTGCTCTACTTAACAGATGTTAATTTAACGGAGTCATAACCCTTGGGCCAGGGCCTGGAAGTGGATGCTGCTAGAACCCAGAGTCACCCACA
This sequence comes from Bison bison bison, assembly GCF_000754665.1. NCBI lineage: Eukaryota > Metazoa > Chordata > Mammalia > Artiodactyla > Bovidae > Bison > Bison bison. The sequence continues at coordinate 3,910,507 of NW_011494717.1, read as the reverse complement.
GCTCAGGGTTCCTGGGCCCAGAAGACAAGAGGTACCTGCAACCCAGCCCCGCACTCAGTCTCAGTCCGGTAGTCTTATAGAAATACGGCTGCTTCTCAAGAGTCATAAAACACTATGTGAAAGACCCTAAGAAGCCGAGAGCAGTTCCCTCATTTGACAAATAAGGACACTGCCTGGAGCGCTGTGACATCTTGCCAGCACTCCTAAGGGAGTAACTGGCAGAACACGACTGGATTCCATTCTATTTGACCTGAGGTCGGCGTGTGTTTAATCCATCATACCATCTCTCTAAGTGCTGCTTTGGGTAAAGCTGACAGTCTAGACAGCATCCTAAGGTAAAGCCAGAATTACATGTATCTGTCACCACCGTGCCTCCCCTTCTGTGACCCTCTCCCACAAAATAGGACCAGGAGGGTCTGCAATGGCTTCCAGCAGTTTCTATGTTCCTGGCAGCTCTGCTCTGGCCAGCGCTTTCATGGAGGACTGGCCATTATCCCTCTCCAGATTTCATCCAAACATATTTCCTGAAGGGAATAGACCAACACCAGGTGATTCTAATGATTCTCACTAAGATGGGTGCTTTTCTGAGCTTGAGCTTTCCCAAAGCTTATTAATGCAAAAGCACCTCTGGGGGTAAAGGCAGGGCTGCTTTTGAACAAGGACACTTGCCCTGTGGCCTGTGCCAATTCCCACACTACCCCCAGTGGCCACACTCCAGGGTGTGACCCTTCTAGATCCCCCTTCTAATGTGCAGAGCATCTCTGCCAAGATATGCGCCACCAAAAGGAAGCGCGACTAGGAAAGGGGCCCTTGGAGCAGACTTCCGCCATCACTAGCCCTGCCAGGGTGGAGCCAGGAGCCAAAGAGAAGGAATAATCATTATCGACTCTCCCTCCCGTGAGGCAACTGCACAGGGGTCATGTCTAGGAAAGGAAAAAACGTCAGTGCTGCCCACAGGAGGGTGTAACAACCCAAATTATGGCCTGTCAGATGAGGCAGCGCCTGCCCCAGGGGGGAGGCCGCTGCGGCAAATGCGGCTTACAGAACAGGTGGGAAAGAGAAATGTGTTCAGGGCGGGCTGGGGGCATGGGGACATGGGCTTCAGACCCCTGCTTTCACACTCCAAGCCTGCTCCCCCAGGCCTCTGGGGCCTCCTGGGTGCGGATATCAGAGCATCCTGGGCTGGGCGGGGAAGGGGCAGAACAGGCACATGCACAAGATATTCTTCAAACAAGACCAGGTAGCTAGTAGCTAACCTCTTAACCAGAATCGTGAAAGACCTCTCTTTTTTCTTTTAGACAGACATTTAATTAGGCAGCATTCTTAGGAAGGAGGGAATCCCTGTGGTCTGAAGCGGTGCCCATGGTGAACATAACGCTCCCTGGGGGAAGACAGGGCTGAGTCCCGGACCCAGTTTTATTACTGAGCAGATTCGGGCAGGGTATCTCCCTCTCCATGCCTCATTTTCCTCTTACTGTGACCTCACACAAAGGCTGTGAGGACTGGGCATTCACTCACTCAAAAATAACTTATTGGGCACTCATTCTACAATGGCACATACTCTAAGAAGTAAGCATAATAGTTGTAGTAGGAATAATCGTAGCTGTTATTGCGGTTGTAGAAATTATAGAAGAGTAGTATAAGTGAGCATTTATTAAGTGTCAGACACAGTTACAAAAACCTTACATTATTAGCTCATTTCAGACCCCTAACAAGAGGGTTAATGGCAGGCCACTTTTCATAGGTGAATAAATTCACACGATAACTAATTTATCCAACAGCCATAACCAATGTCTTCAAATAACTTATCTTCTATGGGAATGGGAGATATTACAAAATTACACCAGTTAAAATTTAGAAAATAGCAGGAAAGAGACCAATTTAGAGGTCATGAATAGGTCATGAAATAGGTCACTGAAGCTAGGGCTGAGAGATGAGAAAGAACCAACGATGAGAGAAGCATGGATTAAAGTAAAGAAATACCTAATACACTGTCTAAAGCATAGCAGTTGCTTAATAAATGCATCTTCCCTTCTTATTAACTCCCTGTTAAAGAAACTTGATACGAGTAGCCACTAAAATGTTTATAATCATGGTGAAGATGACCATGTTCCTAAGACTGAAAAAAGTAATGAAAATCAGGGTAGGCTTCACCTCTGAGCCAGAGAGCCTACATGAACAGTTAAGACTAAAAGTGATTGCAGCCCCAGGAAAACTAGAGAATATTCTGTCCCTACACAAAGCAAAGGACCCCCAAAAAGCCTGATCTGGAACAATGACAGAAGAACATGTAGAATGTGATGGCATCCACCAACCACGAGACATCTGAGAATAGTAAACCAATTAACTTGGCGAACGACACTCCTTTAAGAAATTTAGATATTCGTTCTACAAACAATTAGGGATCTTAACTCTTTATCATGTAGATGGATGGTAGATGGATGGATGGGGGATGAATGGGCTATTTCTATGACATTTCTCAGTGTTCCAATCATTGCGTTCCTATTAAGGAACAGCCAATTCATCCCCACAGTAGCTGGGCTTAGAGTTTAATAAATACATTTCCTAGCACTCAAGACAGGGGACCTATTAGGCTAGTAATGGAAACTGCACTTTCAGACCAGCTATTTGTGGCAAAATGACTGCTCAATACGTTTTGAGGCTCCTTGATAATCCATCTAGCACATCTTCTATATTCTGTGGAGGCCCCGGGAAATACTCCAGGAGACAAGGAAAAAGCTAAGATGGTTACAAGTTATATCAAGGGTGGATCCACTTCTATAGATTTTGTATGTTGGAGTGATGTCTAAGAATTTATTTGAACTAAGTTATTTATTGCTAAATCATGGATCCAATGCAAATTAATAAGATTCATCTTCATAATGAAGATCTGTAGAGAGTGGGTGACAATATATATATAATTAAGGGGGACTCCGAAAAGCTTGGCTATTTTAAGAATTTCATAATAGATTGATAAGAAATATCATCATAAGCATATTATTCTGGGAGGTAAATAGTTTTAGAATATTGTAAAAAAAGCCAGTAATTTAAAATATTTCCCCTGCTATCTTGTTTACTCACTGGGGCTAATTTATTTTGAATTCTATAAGCATTTCTTTTCTCTTTAATAAAATGAAGAGGTTTATGAAGAAAAGACTATAAGAGTTTTAGAAAACTGCTTAATGTGAGCTGTTTGTTTGATGTATGGACTGGAAAATTGGATGGGTCATGGGCTGAATTAGAAGAGGCATGTATTTCAAGTTAAAGGAGGTGAAGTTACTATACCAGTAGCTACACTGTAAGAATGTTAGTAACCTAGAACACTGCTAATAAAAGTAATGAAACTATTAAAGAGTACAAAAACTGTAATGCATAAAAATGATGGTGACAGACCTAGAAATCTGGGGACTATAAAGGAGAAGATTTAGTGAAATGGGATGGTTGTCTTAATATATTAAAATTTGTTCTTTGCCAAAAGTGAGCAGCCCAAGGAATGAGGGGTGGAAAGAGAAGGAATAAAATTTCAGCTTTAAAAGAAGTAAAGGACTCATGTAGGCTTCCTTTCCCAAAAGAGTTTGGGCAAAATATAGTCAAGAAAATTTTAGGAGTGGTGCAGAAAATCATGGAAATGGGTAAAGACCAAACTACCAACTAGACCCTCAACATACCACTGTGAGTTCAGCGTTGGAATCTAAGTGGAGTCCAGCAATGTGGGCCCTCATGCTAAGGAGAGGGTGAATGATCAGACAAGGAAATAGCCGAGGCAAGTGGAGACAAGAGGTACTGACCCAAGGGAGAATAATGAGGGATGGAGGGGGAGATAGCTCAAAACCACAGTCTAGGTGAGCAAAGAGGATACTTGAGCTGGGTAAACAGTGGCAGTGGCAGCTCACGTGGAGTGTCAGAGCCCAAGCAGGGTGCAAAGTAGAGCAGGAGATAATTATGGCAGTCTGGCATCTGTTGTCAGAGCCCAAACAGTGAGGAAAGCTTCTGCACAGCCTGGCAAGGGATATGGAAGCCTGGTTGAGTGAGGAAAATGTTTTCAAGGGCAGAGGGGCAGTGATGGCAATTTGGAATGGAATGTAGGAGCACAGTAAGAAGGGCCCTAGTTCAGGGGAATGGCAATGGTAGCAGCCTGGGGTGAGGTGCTGAAACCCCAGAGTGGCAGGTGGAGATTCTGCAGTGGGAGCTGGGGATGGGAGAGTGGTGCTAGCCATGGGATATTGGTTGCTTTATTGCCAGGTTTGGAAACAACTGAACTAGATCAGGGCTTATCAAACTTGAGTGTGTATATAAGACATCAGGGGACCTTGTAGAATTCAGATTCAAATTCAGTTGTTTTGGAGTGGCATCAGAGACTCTGCATTTCTACCAATCTCCCAGATGATGCCAATACTGCTGGCCCACAGACTGAACTTCAGATGATCTATGAAAGCATATTCCACATGGAAATCGATGAGAACAGGATTCTTCATCCAGCTCTCGAAGCATCTGTGGCAGTAGAATTCATCAATGTGGATGTACTTTCATGAGCAGCCTGTGAGATAAACTGGCAATGACTTTGTATTTGTGGATGATTTTGCATGATCTAATAAAAAAAGAGTCTTGCCCCTCGGAGAACACTGTGTCAGGTTCTGGATATATTTCAGAATGGAACAATAAAAATCTTTACTTTTTGGCCAATATGACCAAAATCTCGGCAATGGTACTTCACAAGAACTCTAAAGATGCATTGAAAAAATAGGAAAAGTTCTTTGGACAACATCCCACTATCTCTTGATCATCATTTGCTTGCAGTTGAAACTGACTTTAAATGTTTTAAGCTTTTCTTTTTCTCATACAAAGAAAGACTAAGGAGTCCATGCCGAAGGTGATTATCTTAGTCACTTGATGAATATTCAGTTCTTCTTTATATCTGCATCAAATCCTAACAAACCAATACCTTATCATCTTTTTGTCAAATAGTAAGCATTATTATTAAGTTCCAGCATGTGCTTAGCTATGGACTAGGCCTATTACTTGGGTTTCATCTTTTTAATATTTTTATTAAAAAGTAGGCAATTAATGTCATGATCTTGTGTATCATGCCAGGTTCACAATTTTATGCTTTTTCTACATATAGATATGTCCATAAAATAATACAATGTTTAAGTATGTTTTTAAAATGTACTTAAATGCTATCACAGTGTACCTACCCTTTTGACACTGTTCTCACTCAAGTTAAGGTTCTGAGTTCTCTAAAGACAGACAGGTAGAAAGATAGATGGAGTATTTCATTCTATGAAAATTCTACATTTGATTACCAGACCATTACTTTCCCTTTGATTTTCCATTACTCAAGCTATGTCATAATAAGCATCTACTTCACATGTGCAAGAGTATCTCTGGGTATGTAACCAAAAGCCAAAACTGTGAGTTCATGAGGTTAGCAAATAGTCAAATGTACCAGAAAACAAAAGCCCCTCCAAAGTGGTTTTCCCATTCACACTCTCCCTGGCAGTGTAGAGGAGTCTTCATATGCCTATACACATGCCAACACTTTGAATTTTCACCTTTTAAAAATATTTTGGCTGATTGGATGATAAAAAGTTATCACATTGGCCAAAAAGTTCATATGGAAAAATCCAAATGAACTTTTTTGCAACACAATATTTTTTTTAATTTATATTTATCTGATTGCTAGCAAGATTATTTTTCCCTATTTAGGCTTCCTCTTTTATGCACTGTCTGCTTTCATCCTCTGCCCATATTTATTAGGTTGTTTGTCTTTTAGTGACTTGTAGAATTGTTTGTTTGTTTTTGTTTGTTTTCTGGGGCTTCTCTGGTGGCTCAGACAGTAAAGAATCTGCCTGCAATACAGGAGACCTGGGTTCAATCCCTGGGTCAGGAAGATCCTCTGGAGAAGGGAATGGCTACCCACTCTAGTATTTTTGCATAGGAAATCCCATGGACAGAGAAGCCTGGCAGACTACAGTCCATGGGGTTGCCAAGAGTCGGACGCAACTGAGTGACAACACTTTCCAGATTCCTAGTTACATGTGTGGCAAACAGCTTCTCCTAACCTGTCATTTCACATTTAGGTGGTTCAAGGCATGTGGTCATGTAGGAATTTATCAATTTTAAGTTAAATATATCAATATTTCCCTGTGTAACTTGTGTAGGCGAGAATTTGCTTAAGAAATCCCTTTCTTCCCCTGAGGTCACTGAGATGTTCATATAAAGTCATCTTTTATGCAATTAGTCTTTATTCTACTTGAAATTCATTTTGTTTATAAGCAATATAAATGCAATTTATTTTTATTTCGATATGGAAAGCCAGTTTTCCCAATTCCAGATCACCCTTTCCCCTTGATTTTTGAGGACTCCTGTGTCAGCCACCAAACTCCTCTATAAGCTTCCCTCAGTTTCTGGACCTCTCCATTCGGTTCCAGTCATTTATTTGCTGTTCCCTCTGCCAGTGCTACTGCTTTAATTAATGCAGCTGTATAAAATGTTTAACTATTGGTAGTGCAAGTCCCATTAACAGCTTCTTTTATCAGCAGATTGATAAACAGTTTGCACATAACTTTTTAATTTTTTTAACTTTTGTTACCTATGCATGGTTCATTTTAATGAATGTTCTTTATGTCTTAAAAATAATGCATATTTTCTAGGTCTATTATATCTATGAAGTCAAGCTTGATATTCACGCTATTTTAATCTTCCAAGTCTGTTCTAAATGTTGATTTTCTTTCTATGATTGAAAGGTATGTTGGTAAGTACCTGTAACAGCTGTCTGTTTACTTCTCGGTGATTTTCCTTTCTAATAATGAAGTGTTCCTCTCCATCGTTATTTATGATTTCTGTCTGCAATTCTTTTTTCTCCAGAATAACTTTGCTTTTCTTTATTTTTTAAGTATTCTTGTTGTGTCAAATCAATGAAGTTTTCTTTTACAGCTTTTTAAATCCTACTGGCTTGGAAGTTATTTTCTGTACTTTTACTCAAGTTTCTACACTATTTTGAAAACTCACCAAAATATCATTCACTATGGTCACTTTTTTTAGTTAACAGTATGTATTAAACCAGCACATAACCACCTGAATATAAATGTCTCAGGACTGTCCCCACTCCAACTCACCACCACCTCTCTCTCTACTGTTTTTCCATAGAACAGATACATTCTCTTCTATTTCTTCCCCCCAATTGGGGATCCACATGTTAAGAACCCAGGACCACAGATATCTTGCTTTCTTCCCCACGACAGCAGTGTGACAGATGCAAGGCAGGAAATCCAGGTAAAGGCATCTATTTGGTATGTCCAGGCTCTCCATGATGTGAGTAGATGCAAAGTCTAGACTAGGACAGAAATACCAGAAGGTACAATTCATGACTGCCTATCTAACTGACATTCTCACATTCAGATTTATGATTAGTAAGGTTATCACTTTAATCTCCATGTCTGATTCTTCCACCTGTTTCCTTAACTGGTTCTAAACTCAGACAAAGGAAAAAAGTATGATAAAATATTAAGCTTGACCTCTGGCCTGGGCAAAGTAACAAAGATAGCAAACTTCTATCTGTTCACTGGGATCTCCATAACACAGGACACATTTCCTAACCAGGACACTGGAATTTAGATCCACTTTGGGTGAGAATGAAACCAAAAAGAGAAGTTAAAGAGAACAGAACAGAGATAAGGATGACATCAAAAGGCAGGTTCACTTTGTCCCTGGCACTGGATTTTGATGCTGAGAAACCCAGCTCTCCAGGAATCCAAGGTTCTCAGCTAAGTAATTGCTTGATGTTGAGTTCAAATTAAGTTCTTTCTGCTTTGTGGGTGGGGTGATAATATTTTCCTGGAGCTGTTCCTGCCTCACCACGAGAGCACAGCAGCAGTGGTTCCTGCCCCACTGACTGGAATGGAAAACACATTTTGGTCCCCATAGCAGGGAAACCCCAGGAGCTCTGCTGTACTGTCACTAACACTGTGGTCTTTCCAGCCAAGATAGTGGAAATAAAGACAAGATAACCCAGCATTCTTGGAACCCTGGGTCCAAGATAACCCAGGACCATGCCTACCAGCTTCCAGCCTCCTGACAGCTTGACTCTGGCCTCAGCTCTGCAGCAACTCTCATAATTCCCCACTCACCCGCCAGGCACTGATGAAGGAGGGGGTATGGGCCAGCCTCACAGAGAGCTAACATTCAAGAAGGGCACAGGAGGGCTAAAAGGCACAATGGACATTCAGGGATCACTGAGGCGGCATTTCTGTCCAGAGTAGACATTTTGAAGATGGAAGACCTGGATGATCAGCTTGATAATATATTGAGAAGCTCCCTGTTTCTGTGTTGAGAATAACACACTACTATTTATTACATTACAGTCAATTGTATAATCCTCCTAGCTCCCGCCATTCTGTGTTGTTTAATTTTGAACAGATTGTGTCCACTACAAAAAGCCTTAGGTAAAGAGAAAGTTTGTTTTCAAGGGACGTAGTCAAATACTTTTAAACTGCAGAAAGCACCTGCATTAGTTTCCATCTGTAGCTGCGCAGGCTCGTTCTCAGTATTTGTAAAGAACTTATGAATGATACATGTCCTCCAAAGGGAGCCTCAGCCTAGACCACAGGAGCTCTGGGCATGGGCTGTGTGTTGGGGGTGGGGGGCAACTGAGCAAAAGCCCACGTGTGAGATGAGCCAATTTTATGCAAAATGGCTGTGTGGAGACTCCCATCAGCTCCCTTGCAAATGGACAAGTCATAAACCTGCCTAATGACTTGGAAACTCAAAATTGCCCCTTTCATTTTAAAGAATTTTTAATGTTGTCCTCTCCAACGGGCACCATTAACAAAGAAACCCTCCACTCCTCCCATGGTTTCCATGGTAGGGCAATGTGTTTTCAGTGAGACCAGAGGGGAAAAGAACTCCCAGTGGGGGAAAGATGTGTGTGGAGAGAGAAGCACTTGCTAATTTTTCCAACCCACCCAATCCACTGAGGCGGAGAGACAGCAGGGTGTGCAAACCACAGAGAAAGTAGAATTTATCTCAGCTGTGATTGCATCTTCCAACCATTTTAATTTCTCTCTCTCTCTCTTTTTTTTTTTTTGACACTGTATAATAATACTTTCTTCAAGGAATGTTCTTTAATCTTATAATTTGAAAACAAATTCTATTTCAGCTGTCCTTCCGGTAGGCGACCTTTAATGGTTTTGCTATAGGTAAAACTCTGTCATTATGTTATGCCTCCCTGCTCAGCGTTCTGGATATCAAATTGCTCAGATGCTGTAGTTTTTGTCAGTGATAATATTGCCCTTTCAAAATTTCTCTGTAAGCAGCCTGAAAGGATTCATTTGGAGTGGTGGTTTCATTAATTTATTTAAATGCATTTCTCAAACAAAGCAGGTTAGTTGTTTTGAAAATGTCAGGGTCCAGGAGCAGATTTGAAAATATTCCGCAAAATACAAGCATCTGGACTTTCCAAGAAGAAGAAAGCAAGCACTTGTGAAGGAAGCCAAGGGCCAAGTGGCTGCATGCTGTTCCCAAAGGCCCCAGCTCAAGGAGATCAGCAGCCCCCACTCCAGTCTCTGTGTAAGGAATCATGCTTACGAAGTGGTTTTCGCTGTGGAAGATAATTAGCACTAATCTTTCAAATATGAACGGCCCCTCCCTTAAAAGGGTTGTTTGGAGGCAGACAGTTTTAGCTTAGCAAAGCGACTGGGCCCGTGGGATAGGCACCAGGATAATGTGACTCCTGTGTGTTCAGCTGGGTGAGCCAGGAAGCCTAGGGAGCATCAGGTTGGAGAAAACAAGAGTTCTGGGCCATGCAGGGGAAAATGAAATAACATGTGTTGAAAACCTGCATGAAATGTGAACAGGCAGTTCCAAAGTATTGGTTGGTATATGTCATTTAAGGAAGAGTAAAATATATCTTCTTCAAACATAACTCTTATCACTGGATTTTAAATCACCCAGATGTTTTAGCTTTTTTCACTCCCTGGCTGAAAAAGCAATGACTCCCCATTGTCTACTGAATAATATCTAATCTTCTTAGCATGACATTCAAGACCCGCTGCAAGCTGGCATCGGCTTGTCTTGTGGAAATTGTAATTCTTTACCACTGCCTCCTCCACACCACACACCCTTTACACACTCCAGTGAAACTGCATACCCTCCATTTCCTAATCATTTCCGGCATTTTACCCACCTCCATCCTTCCGTGACAGCTGCAGACCCTCTCATTCCTCAGGCATCATGTCAACTCCGACTGATTCCTCAAAGCCTGGCACGAGTGCATTTTAGAAAACGCACTCCAAGCTGCAAGGAAGGTCTTTGCCTTCCGGATCTTCATGACACTTTGGAAAATGTCCTTATCACGATGGACCAACTTGACGGTGCTCTACATACACACTGCACTTCCTCCCTCATTCCCCCACCCAGAGGTGGTCCTCCTTGAAGGCAGAACCAAAACTCATCCATCCTCACCCATCCCTCCAGTCCAGTGGTCCTTAACTCTGCTTGACACCTCAGTCACCTAGGGAGCTTTGTGGACGCACCAGCACTGGGTTCCTACCCCAGAGACTCTGGTGCAATGTTCTGAATTTGAGGTCTAGGCATGGTGCTTTTTTCCCACCTTAAGCCTTTTTTTTTTTTTTTATTTTATTTTTAAACTTTACAATATTGTATTAGTTTTGCCAAATATCGAAATGAATCCACCACAGGTATACATGTGTTCCCCATCCTGAACCCTCCTCCCTCCTCCCTCCCCATACCATCCCTCTGGGTCGTCCCAGTGCACCAGCCCCAAGCATCCAGTATCGTGCATTGAACCTGGACTGGCGACTTGTTTCATACATGATATTATACATGTTTCAATGCTATTCTCCCAAATCTTCCCACCCTCTCCCTCTCCCACAGAGTCCATAAGACTGTTCTATACATCAGTGTCTCTTTTGCTGTCTCGTATACAGGGTTATTGTTACCATCTTTCTAAATTCCATATATATGCGTTAGTATACTGTATTGGTGTTTTTCTTTCTGGCTTACTTCACTCTGTATAATAGGCTCCAGTTCCATCCACCTCATTAGAACTGATTAGTTCAGACATGTCAAGTATACTTACACTGTTCTACAACCAGTCTCCAGAATATATTTACCTTATAAAGCCTGAACTCCGTATTCACTAAATAGCAACTCCCCATCCTCCCCTTCCCCCATCCCTACCAACCTCCATTCTACTTTCTGTGAATTTGATTCCTCTGAAAGTGAAAGCTTCTCAGTCATGTTCAACTCTTTGTGAAGCCCATGGACTGGAGCCCACCAGGCTCCTCTGTCCATGGAATTTTCCAGGCAAGAATACTGGAGTGGGTTGTCATTTCCTCCTCCAGGGATCAAATCTCAGTCTCCTGCATCATAGGCAGAGAGAAAGTCCTCGTAGTTTGTATCCACAAGATCCTTTCAGTTATTTTATATACACCCAGAAGTGGGCTAGCTAGGCCATATGATAATTCTATGTTTAATTATATAAGAAACCATCATACTGTTTCTTATAGTGGCTTCACCATGTTACATTCTTCAAAAGGCCACAGCTTCCGATTTCTCCACATCCTCACTAACACTTATTTTCTGGATTTTGGTTTAGAGTAACCATCCTACTCCACATGAGATGATATCTCTGTTTTTGATTTGCATGTCTCTAACTAGTGATGTTAAGCATTTTTTCATGTTTGTTGTCCCTTTGTATATCATGTTTAGAGAAATATCTACTTAAGTCCTTCCTTCGTATTTTAATCAGGTTATTTGAGGTTTTAGTTGTTGAGGTTATTGAGCTGTAGGATTTCTTTATATATTCTGATATTGGCCCCTCATCAGCTACATGATCTGTGAATATTATCTCTAATTCCACAGTGTGCCTTTTCAGTTTGTTGAATGTGTCCTTTGATGCACCGACGTTTTTAAGGTTGATGTTGTCCCATTTGTCTAATCTTGCTTTTGTTGGCCTGTGCTTTTGGCATTACACACCCAAGAAACTATTTTGAAATCCAAAGTCATGAGGCTTTCCCTCTGTTTCTTTTAGGAATTTTAAAGTTTTAAGTCTTATGTTTTTGAGTTAATTTTGTATATGATGTAAGGTAGGGTCAAATTTCATTCTTTTGCATATGGATATCCAGTTTTTCCAACACCGTTTGTTGAAGAAGCTGTCCTTTTCTTCCTTTGAGTAGGCTTAGCTGTAGATCATCTCACCATACAGACAAGGGTTTCCTTTTGGGTTATCTATTCTATTGGTCTGTATGTCTATCTTTAGGCCAGTACCACACTGTTTTTATTAATACAACTTTACAATATGTTTTAAAATCAGAAAATATAAAACCTCCAGTTTTGTTATTTTTCAAGACTGGATTGGCTATGCTGGGTCCCTTGAGATTCCATAAGAATTTTAGGGTAGATTTTCTTTATTAAAGCAAAAATAGGAGTTTTGATAAGGATGGCATTAAAACTGTAGATTGCTTTGACTTCCACATGCTGTCAAAGCAATCTACAGATTCTACTTTATTAGAAGTTCCTTAGGAGTTTCCAACACATAATCTAGGTTAAAAACTACCATTTCCCCTCTACAGTGGTTAACAAAAAGTCTTGCAAATAGTCATTAAATGAGAATTTGTTTTAAATTATTAATCCATTATTTAGCACACATTTTGTAACTATTTTGTTCTCTGGGGCAATGTGACAGTAACTTTGATTTAAAAGATAGTGAGAGAGGGAAAAAAAGGACCAGGAAATGGGGCCATGATCAAAAGCAACCAGACACTATAAAACAGTGAGCCATGAAAGCAAACCACATCTGTAACTGTGCCTCCTTCCCAGAAGAACATCCTTCACTCAAAGAAGAAAGCACGTGCCTCAAGTGAAATGAGGAAAGGGGAAGTTATACGCGAGAGACGTGAGCCAAGATCCCATGTCTAGAGCCACAGCCAGCTCATGCTGAACTCTCGAGGGGACTCCTGTGAACTAGGTATCAGTAAGTGTCTTATCCTTAGGAATTCAAATAAAATTGGTTTGATTTAATATACTTAGACATTGCAAAATGATTACCACCATAGTGTTAGCTAATACCTCTATTATGTCACATAATTACCATTTCTTTTTTGTGGTGAGAACATTTAAGATCTACTCTCTTAGCAACTTTTAAGTGTATAATACAGTATGATTAACTATAATCACCATGGTGTACATTAGATGCCTGGAAATTATTCATGTTATAACTGGAAGCTTGTACCCTTTGACCAGCACCTCCCCATTACTCGCTACTACCACCCCCAAGCCCTGTAACCACTGTTCAATTCTGTGTTTCTGTTAGAAACTGAACTTCTAACATTCCACATGTAAGTGATATCATACTGTATCTGTCTTCCTCTGTCTGACCTATTTCACTTAGCATAATGCCCTCAAAATCCATCCAAAATCCATGTTGTCACAAATGGCATGGTTTTCTTCTTTCTCATGCCTGATTAATATTTCTATTCTTTACATCATGGGAACCTACAATTCTTCCCAGTCTCCCCACAGATAGACATCTCCCCAAGATCACTAGCCTCCTACTTTAACCACCAGAAAGAATACACAGTTCTGGTTTAAAAACAAGTTTTTTTTCTCTCTCCCTGTTGCCCTTTTTCCTTGTTCCCCATACTTTCCTGCATCTTGCAGTGATGGGGATACTGGTGCCAAGCTTCCTTCAAGGAAGCCAGCATCAATAAAGCAAAAGGCATGGGAGTGGTTGCTGGAGAAGGTATTGCCTATAACTTCCCAGAGGAAGAAAAATGTCTCCAAACATGATATCTGTGGAAAGCATGCAAACCTATTATAAATTATGAAATATTCTTTTATACTTCAAAAATTATACATTTTTCATCAAGATAAAAAATATAAAGCTACTGCACTCAAATGCCCTGCCCTTCTGCCTTTGTTAACTGGGCAGAATCCCAGTCTGAGGAAGCTCAACCAGTTCACATCCACCTGGGAACACAATTCCTCTGAGCCACGCTGACTGAGGGGAGCTTACATTTCACAGTTGTAAATGGATGAGCTCTCCAGGCAGGATCAGAACAATGACACTCAGCAATTTGATTGTCTTAAAAGAAATCCTCTTGAAAAATGATAGCAGGCTCTCCTCTAGACGGAATATTAAACCCTGGCTTAGAGATGAAAACGAGACAAAGAATGTGTCCTTTGTTGGAAGTGCCCCACTTGGGTCTTCAGCCCTTGGTTTTCCTTCTGAAGAGAGTACTCGTAGTGAGGGAATTTCAGGAGCCTGGAGGAGATAATGTTCCCTGGATAGGAGGCCATCAGTCACTCCAGCCTCCAGAGTCTCAGCGTCTAATTTGAGAATCATGGCCCTGACAGTCCACCACATCCTGGCTGCTGTTGTTCTGGCCCCAGTCCCCATGACCAGGGAGGAAAGACGATGGAGTAGATGCAGGAGAGTGTGATAGAAAGGCCTAGAGGAGGAGAGTGAGAGGAGGAGGGGAAAGAAGAGAGAAAAAAGAGAGTGAAAAGGGAAGGGGAAAGAAAGAAGAGGCAAGGAAGCAGAAAGGGACCTATCATAGCAGGTACTGCCTCCAGCAACTTCAGCCTGATCTTTGCAGGGTTTGGGATTACTGTAGGCTGGAAGAATCCCACAGTGAGCAGAGCCAGAAAGTGGAAACATTAACACAAATTTTTTTCTTTAAGATATTGATAGTTTTCATATATTTTACTCTAGGCTAAACAAGCAAAATCAATCAGTTAACTCCTGAAAAACACCTCTGCACTGTCACTCACATGGGCCAATCTGCTCCCCTTACCTATTTATAGATCCTGTCCATCCTCTGACTACAACTCAGATTTGACCTTCATGTTACAGCCTTCACTAACCACCCGCTGTTAATAAGCAGTGACACCACTCCCTTCATTTTCTGAATTTCTAGAGTAGTTATAAGCTGTAAAATTCATTTGGCAGTGAATCATGTACTACACAAGGCATCTATGTCATTGTTCTTTCAGAGCATTGTTAAATATAGGACAAACGTGTGTCCAGGTTCAGCCTGTCCTGGCTTATGCAAGTTCATTCAGATTAACAATAACACCCGTTTACTCTTAAAACCACCCCTCAGTGGGAAGATAAATAATATGGTAAGCCCATTGAAATGTTAAACTCAATGTCATTCCAGACTCTAATGAGAATCCAAAAGCTCCTCAGGGCTCCCTGGCATCCTCCACACCAGCCTGGCTCCTCACACACAGTACCCAGTAAAATTTTTATTGTGAGCATGCATTGCCCTTTTCATTTCAAAAGATGGAAAATGAACAACCCCTACAAACTTGGGAACACCTTGAATGTAAGGAGAGAGGTTTTAATTTAACTTAGACCCTCACTGTTTTCATTGTGTAAGACCTAAAACCCGTCATACTCCAGAGCCGAAGATGAATGTTATTCTCAGATTTGCATCTGATTTCTAAAGATCGCAATGAAGAAGTGCCAGATCAAACACAGACATACTGGTCTTCCTCTCCTGGTGCCTGAAGACTGCTCGCCCTCTACGAGCTCAGGCTGCCTAGGCCTGCAGGTCACCTTGGGTTACTCTGAAATATATTTATTCAATTTCATTCTTACAGGCATATAAGTGGTGCTGTCAAATAAAGTGAGAATTTAAATGATAAACATTCAGAAGAACAACAGTCCAGAAAATGAAATCTCTTCTTTCTTATTGAAACATTATGTTCTCCAGGTGAATCTGAAAGTCACCTCTTTCTCCTCTCTCTTCACTTCCCTCTAGTGGGGAGAAGCCGAGAGATGATTGTTTTCATCTATTTGTTCATCTACCCATTGATCAATATTTATTAAGCATGTGTTCTGTAGTCAGTGCCAGACATGATGAGTAAAATGAACACAATCCCTGCCCTTATGTAGTTTATAGTCCAGATGTGCAAAAAAGGCATCAAATAATTGTGTAATTAATGTCTGGTGTTAGGCACAAAGGATTATTTCAGCAATCTTGTCAGAAATCCTTAACCTACTCTAGACAATCAGAAAGAACCTCCCTAAACAAGAGATACTTGACTGAGACCTGAATGATGAATAGAAGTGGGTAGGCAAGAAAACAGGAAGAAAGCTGCAGATGGAGGTTGCAACTGACTCATAAGCCTTGAATAAGATTGAATGTTGTAACTTTGAAAAGTAATAAGTATTCCAGCATTCCTGAGCATGGGGATGAGGTCCCAGAAAGGGATAAGGTTCCTTTAGGCTTGGTCCATGGCTCCAGGGTTTGGTTGCTTACTCTGTTTTGATCATTCACTCTAAATCTGTTACTAAGGCCAAAACCTAACCGGAGAGTTGTGCTGTGCTTAATTGCTCAGTCATCTCCAACTCTTTGCAACCTCATGGACTGTAACCAGGCTCCTCTGTCCATGGCAATTCTCCAGGCAAGAATACCGGAGTGGATTGCCATGTCCTTCTCCAGGAGACCTTCCCATCCCAGGGATCAAACTCAAGTCTCCTGCATTGTAGGCTGATTCTTCACCATCTGAGCCACCAGGGAAGTCCAAGAATACCAAAGTGGGTAGCCTATCCCTTCTCCAAGGGATCTTTCTGACCCTGAAATTGAACTAGGATCTTTTGCAGTTCTTTACCACCAGACAGCTGAGTAAACATCAAAGTCATGGCCAGGTCTTAAGGACATTCTATCTGACTCATATCATAAAAAGGAATGAAAACTGGACTTGGTAGAACTCAGGGTCCTGGCCACAGCATTACTTGAAAAGATAAACATATATATCTAACAACCATAACTTCTAAGTCAGCTCCACTTTTAAGCATTCCTTATTCCTCCCAGTTCTATGTTCTGCTTTAGGAATAACCAATCCAACAGCTATCAATTTTCTTAAGTGCCAACCCGAATATGACTGTAGGTTACTATGCTAATGCTAACAAAATAAAGGGGAAAGAGACACAGTCTGTCCTTAAGAAACTTAAAATGGGTGAGGGACATCCTGGGAGTAGAGATCTGACATGGCAGAAAAAGGAATATGGACTTTGGAGTCACAGAGCCTTGGGTTGAAACACTGACTCCATCACTTTTGAATTTTGTGAACTTATATAATTTTATTAAGCTCCCTGAGCCCCAGTGTATTAATTTGAAAAATGAAGACAATATTCACCTACTTCCTAGAGTGGTTGGGAAGATTGAATGAGGTAATATTTTCCATTAATCTGTGTGTGTGTGTGTGTGTGTGTGTGTGCGCACATGCGTGCAGGTGCACACAGGGAAATGAGAAGGGAGACAGAGCAAAACGATAAACAGAAATGGTCCCTTACTCTTAAATTTACAGACTGAGATATACACACAGAAATGAGCGCTATGATCACAATATGGAAGGGAAATTTAACGATCTAGAAAGAGATGATGACTTTCTGAACTAAAGGACAGGCAGAGGTGATGCGGAAGAAGACATAGATCCACGAGTCATCTTATGGAAATTGAAGTTGCATAAATTAGAAAGTGTAATATTAAAATAAAATTTTTGTTTTCTACTGACAATTTGAAATAATCTGAATTCCCTGAACTCAAAATGCATTAAGACATGATTTCTTTCAAAGTTATCAGGCCAAATGTATTTCAGTTTTATTTACACTCTCACCATAAAGCAGTGACACTTTAGCTGGTAAACACAAATACCTACCTTTCTACAGTTTCAGTCTTTACTTACGCAAGTTTTCAGCTATGCATGGACCAAGGAACCACATCCTTTCCAGTAAGTGTCAGCTACATTCGGGGTAGGGTACGAGAAATCACTAAGACTTAAATGAATAAAGGGTAAATAAATGATATATGGTAGAATAAAATGTAGACTTTTAGATTCCTAGCTTATGTGGCTTGGTACCTGACAAACCATTTAATAAGATCTCTTTGGCTTGCTTCATAAAGAAGTGAGTTATCCATGAGAAGTGTGAAAAGAGATGATGAACAGTTCTATTTCAGAGATAATAATTAGAGTCATGTGCCTTGTTGGATCGGAGAAGGCAATGGCACTCCACTCCAGTACTCTTGCCTGGAAAATCCATGGACGCAGGAGCCTGGTAGGCTGCAGTCCATGGGGTCGCTAAGAGTTGGACATGACTGAGCGACTTAGCAGCAGCAGCAACAGCCTTGTCGGATATTGGATGAGAAAAACACTAAGAATCCCTCAAATCAAGAGATTACAAGATGAGGGTATCCCTATACTTCTGCTCAATTCCCACAATCCTCACTGTGAGGCTCTTTCCTTCGGAACTGACTCCGCTAACTCATGTCCTGTTTTATTGTTGAACTTGTGGTATGTTCCAGGGCTGCCTCCTGCATGGACTGTGATCTCCTAGGGGTTTGTGGCGGCAACAGTAGTATTAAGTGGCAGCAGTAGCAACAATGATACTATACATACTTTGCTTATTATGTGCCAAACACTGTTCTAAATACTTTCTACATATTAACCCATTTAATCCCCTCAGAGACCTTTGGATAGCTTTATCCTCATCTTACAGAAGAAACTGAAGAACAGAGAGGATAACTAGCTTTCCTAGGATCACATAGCATAGCCAGGATTCAAAGCCAGGTAGCCCATCTCCGGAATCCACGTTTTTATCCACCATGTTATCCTGCCTCTGGAAGGAGTGAAGGCTGAGAGCCTTGTGGCTCTGAAGGTATAGTGATGGTAGGTGTAGGGGTTCTCTGAAGTAAAGGACCCTCATGAGTCTTCTTCCACAATCCCCTTCCCTATAATATGTGGCCCTGGCAACATCAAAGAACTGAGCTCCTGCAAAAATCAGCAGTGCCAAAAGCCAACTCTCAAAAGCTCAGGTAACAGCAGAGATTATCACAGAGAGTACGGCTGGACCTCAGGAATTCTGCCCATTTCTGCAGCCACAACATCATTCCAGCTTCTCTTTTATCTTTAAGACCAGACGGACTCTGACTACCTCAGGGCTGTGCTTACTTTTATTCTTCATTCCAACAAATCCAATGCAGAGAAAGAATACCAACACAGAGATGGGTATTTTAATACTCACATACACACTCTCTGCTATGAGTATTATGATGATGACCTACCCCAAAGAAAGCCCAGGTGGGTGGAATACCTGTAATATTTACTAGAAACATGTCCTGGGAACCCTCTGTGGTGTAACATTTATGGAAGAAGGTATTACTTAGAAATTTTAGAATTACAAGGGACAAAACCTAACTCTCAATAGCTTAGGTAACAGTTAAGATTAATTCATCAAATAATGTTGGGTTATTTCAAGGATTCATGCCCAGCCCTATAACTGGAAATCAGAAATAAATGGAAAAAGGCATCACTTAGAATTCCCTCTCCAGCTCATATTCTCAATTCTCTTTGCACATTCACTACACACTTCTCTTTTATTTTTTTTTTCTTTGTTTCCTTATCTTTAGCCAGACAAAATTTTGCTTCTTAAGTCCTCATGGAAGGGAAGCATGGCCACTCACATCCCCTGAGCTATCAGTCGTACTGCTACAGGACAGAGCAAGTACCTGACCCCACTTTCCAGGTCCCAAGCCCAAACTCTGGACCAGTGTCTGAGGAGAAGAATCACTCTACCATCACAGTGACTCTTACAGACGTATTAAGGATGAGCGAGGGCAAAGCAACTTACTAGAAAAGAGGGACTGAAGGACAGCCCCATGGGTGTCTTCTGCAAGTAGCTACTATGCCAATTAATGTAGCTGGCAGACCCCCTCCATGAGACAGAGTTTGCCAAAGGGTTGTGTCTTAAGTAGCATGGAAGCTGCAGGTACCAGGCATTGGTGAACATGTAAACAGCATGTATTCTAAAACAATAGTTGATATTTATTACACATTTAATATCTGCCAAGAGAACACATCTCTATTAAGATCGTAATGGAATTGTCTCTGTTTCAGAGATGAGAAAACTCAGTTTTGGAGAAAGGCAGTGAACCTGCTCAAGTTAGACAGCTAGGAAATTTCAGTTTCAGAGTTTGAATGTGATTCTGTCTAAACTTAGACCCAGAACTCTTGCCACTAAGATGTTCTTTCACTCTCTCTTTCATGTAGCATGCGCTAAGCCCGATGCCAAGTAGGAAAATTCCAAATGCACACCCCAGGTGGTTAAAAGAAAAAACATACAGAATCACCAGCCTTGAAGATGCAGTGTTTTCACTTTGATGCCCCTCATCCACTAAAAAAAGAGAGCTGACACATCGCTCAGTGCTTTAACCTCAAATGACTCCACATGGCATTCCAGGTCAGATGTGGAGCTGTTCTGCACCCTTAAGAAGAATCCAACATCGTGTATTTCTCTTCTTCTGGCTTCCCATTGTCAATTGCAAATTGAAACTTGCCCTGGGCACTTGCCATCTACCTCTACAAGAATTAAATCATGTGATGCTGAAGCTGCTGACCTTCAATGCCCCCTGCAATGAGTTCAGGGTGGAGAGCAAAAACGAGGCACCCTGTGCTCTGGGAAAAACTGGCAGGACAGGCCTTCAGATAGTCAGGTATTTTTAGGAGTTGATTCAGTGAGCCCAATTCTTACATCTCCTTATATCTAGAAAAGCACTAAAATTCTTCATGGTGATGACTGTTTCTCATGACAGGCAAAAGCTTCATAAAACTAGCAGAAAACTTTTGGAAAAATATGTGCTTGACTGCACATATTCTCCCTTCACCAAAATTACATATATACCGGCCTTCCCCTTGCCCTTTGGAGAACTTTCTCAGTTATCTGAGGTGGTGTCTCCAGGGCTGCAGTCCTCATTTTGCCCTAAATAAAACTTAACTCACAATTCTCATGTTGTGCATTTTTCTTAAGTCTACACCAGGAAGGTCTTCCAAGTCCCTAAAGACTCAAGGGATAATTCTATGATGCAAACTTTCACTTACAGACAAAGGTTCAATAGCTGCCAATTCCTATGTGATACCATTCATGACTCAGGAAGCACATGCTGGGTTTGGGATTCTGAGCACGTTGCATGACTGAACTCACATTTTGTTGCTATTCTACTTTATAGGTGAGAAAAATGAACACTGGGATATTTCATTTGGCCTATCTAAACCCAGAATCACAGACACCTCTCAGCTAAATAACTATACAAGAGATAGATATTAAAAAAAAAAAAAAAAACTCAGTGCTGAAAGATTTCAGAGACGCATCCCTGACTGCTGGCTCCTCCTTGGACCACAGACCCCTGTCCTTTCTCCTATGCAGGTGGCTATCAGACTGCCCTAAAGTTGCCCATTTTGTGCCTGGCTCCTGCACTAGACTGTTCTCTTTGCTATAGTACTTCCCACATCTAGCATAGTGTCACACAGATACTAACTCAAGAGGTGCTCACCATGGAAGCAAAGGAGACACGTAGAGAAGAGAGAGAAGAAAAAGAAAAAAGGAATAAATGAGGGAGGGAAGAAGAAAGACAGAAAGAGAGGGAAGTCTGGGGGTGGATACAGATTGTACATCCTAAAGGCAGGCCAGTTTTTGAAACGAGTCATCTATAAACTTAGAGAAGATCTATTAACACCTAGAAATCATTAATTCTGACAAGATGACAACCTGAGTGGTCACTAGACTCCATTAATCCTCAAAGAGAGAACGTAAAACCCTTCCCTAAAGTCTCTCGAGGCAGAGTGCTGGATGTTGCGCTCTGTAACAGAGGATACCCTCAACCAACACTGTGTAGGCAGATATGGCTGACTGAAGAGAATGGCCATTTATCTGTCATTCTCAGCCCGGCAAGGAGGTCCTTCTAGTTATGCCAGTTAAATTTCCATTTCTCATGTGTCAATGCATTCAACTACTGTCTTAGGAGAAACCTGAGCCTACAAAGCAGGCACTCTGACCCTCACCAAGGAAATAGTGTTATGTATCTTCGGGCCATGGGGCTTCAGCAGCGTAAATTGAAAAAGTAAACCCGATTTGAGGGATATGTAAATGACAAACTGAAAAAAGAATTAATATTTAGCTTTGTAAGAACGCAGCTCTCCACCTCATTATGAAAGCTGTTTTTACTGTAACCAGAGGAAAAATGAATCGTTAGAAGCTCCCCAAAATGTGCAGCTGAGAATGCCTTTATATTAATGAGGAAAGTGATGTTGATTAATGGGCAGCCTGAAAGCGAGAAAGAAGCTTTCCTCCCTTCTGTCTTCCTGCCAGTCAGGGAACAGGTAGCCCACCAAGGTCCCCAGGCACAGCAAGACCACAGTCCCCTGGGTCTGCTGCTGGCTGGGGCACCGCATAGTCAGATCATGCTTCTTTCAATTATACTGACAAACATGCCTAAGCTTGAACAAATTGGCCCCTGTGAATTAGACTGCATTATTATAGAAATCCACATCTTTCAAGCCTCCCTGACCTTAATTGATCAGGATCCCTCTACAGCAGCCTACAGCTAGTCGGGAAAAAGATTTTCTGAAAGTTTAGCTAAATGACTATATTGATTTTTACCCCTAATATTTTCCTATATTCATCACATTTCTTACATTTTCTTAGTACCTTGCATGTTTCCATGGCTTTCTGGCCAGCTTTATGTAGTAACTGCTTTAACACAGTCCAGCAAAGGAACAGGATCCCTGTTTTACAGGTCAGAGTCCACAAGGATGTGAAAATACCTTAACCAAAGAGTGAGAAATGAGGTATTTTGACTCATAGACTAGCATGACTTCTTCTTAATGGTGGCTTTGAAGATAGTTTTTACTTGGAGCAAGAGTTTCTATAGGACTTTGCTACCTTATGGTTCACACAGGCCACAAACCATCCAGAAGTGAGAAGCCAACCTTCTTTCCTAACAAACCACAAGGAAAACAGCCTCCTCCGCCTGGTATATACACTGTATTCATTCTGTACAAAAACAAGGCTTTCTGTGAACAATCAGAGGCCAGCTCTGTATGCTGCCTTCTATTCCCAACTGTGCTCAATTTCAGGCAGACTTTCAAACATCAATGTCTTTCGTTCCTCTTGAGACATCAGTACACACAATGAAGGAGTGACCTAAACAAGCAGACAAGCTTTGGTGGCATGTGAAATCATACTCTTTGGTCAAGAGTTCAACCTTACGAGGAGCAGGCTTAATGAGGTCTGAAGCTCACACAATTTTGAGGGCCATTCCTACAACATGACAGCCAGCTACAACTCACTTCTGCAAAGAAAGGACTATCAACTACACAACTCCAACCCACTGTGATCTCAAGGCAATTTCCCCTTAGCCAGATCCCAAAAGTGTCTGCAGCTTCTCCACTAACAGCAAAACAAAACGACGTGTTTGGAGAAGCTGGAGAGAAAGATTGGTTTTTTAAACTGATAATGGTTAAAATATCTCCATTTTGAAAAAAAAAAAAAAAAAGATGACCTAAAGCACCTAGACTCTTTACTACAGGCAAAGCCAAAACTCTGACTCTAGCATATCTGGTCTGAACAGACCTTTGTTACATTAGACCACCATCCTTAGAGCAAAGCCAGTCTATGTCCCTGACTTGAATTTCATACCACTTCCCCAGGAGCCAGAAGGTTCACTTGTACCTCTCACAACCACACTTGCTTGGAAAGAGGCAATTTGGAAGTGCATGTCCAGTATCTACATGATTTAGCCCCAACCTTGAGTCTTTTAGGACTTTCCTGGTGGCTCAGACAGTAAAGCATCTGCTTACAATGTGGGAGACCCAGGTTTGATTCCTGGGTTGGGAAGATCTCCTGGAGAAGGAAACGGCAACCCACTCCAGTACTCTTGCCTAGAAAGAGGTCGCAAAGAGTTGGATATGACTGAGCGACTTCACTTTCACTTGAATCTTTACTTGGTACCTGATGATCTGATTGTGTGAATACTAGAGTTGCAGTTGTTTATAATAAATAAAACATAATAAGTCATTCCCAATGTAAGCAAATATATGAATGTGTCCTGCAACAGTGAGGCATACTGTTCAAGCACAATGGAATCATCCTTTCAGGAAGCAGAAGCATTTCAGGATTCTCAACCTTCTCCACAGTCATCACTGCGAATTTGATAGTTCTCTTAAAGAGACAGGATTTTAAAAACTGGGCATCTACTGATAGGCTTCCCTTTCATTTCTGTCTCTAGTTAACTCACTGGTTCTCACCAGGTACACAAGGAATACCACATAGGATTATACATGTAATGCCCTGTATATTTTAATTGATAGGTAGTATAAAAGATTTTTATGTGTGGTTTTAACTAGTATCCATGACTTTCACCTTATTCATCGATTCTGGAGCCTAACCCACACAGATGTGACTTCACAGAATTTTTGTTCATTAAACCAAGAAAGTAAATAATTT
The DNA here is from genome assembly GCF_000754665.1 of Bison bison bison. NCBI lineage: Eukaryota > Metazoa > Chordata > Mammalia > Artiodactyla > Bovidae > Bison > Bison bison. The sequence continues at coordinate 3,886,197 of NW_011494717.1, read as the reverse complement.
TCTTTGTAAAGAATAATTATATGACATACACTTTTCATTGTATAACCTCAAGGCAGGGAGGAGCAGAATGAAAACAGTAGTGTGCAGCATCCTGATAAACCTCCCCAGACACGAAAGGAAATTGCATCTCTAATCTCAAAATCTGATTAAATAGGAAAGAGAGAGGGGGTAGTGAGAAAGCTTCACATACTCTTGGGTAACTTTTGAAGGGAGCACTTCTGAGCTCTACATCACAGGGTTTTTAATTTGTATTCCATATTTCTCCCATAAATAAGAACCTATACATTACATTTGGTTATAAGCATTGGAAAGACTTGAGTTTTTATGTTTTAATAACTGTGTTAATCAGACAGGAATAAAAGCGAGAAATTTCAAGCTGGCCGGCTAGGAAGGATGAAGTGGAGACCCTAGAAATCAATGTGTTTACCCAGCTGGCTGGTTAGATCCCATTAAGGCAACTTCAAGAGACCACTCCCCACCTTCTTTTGTTCTCTCCTATTCCTAGCAGGCTCTAAATTCAGGTTTCCTTTCATTTCATTATAAATTTTGCATTTATTCATGGGTTGTCCAGATATATTTTTTAACTCTCATCTGCAGTTTGTTCTATTGATCTTTTAATGACTGGTTTTCAACTTAATTTCATCCATCAGGCCAATAAAAAGCCTACTATGTACTAGATATTATTCTACGTATTGGACAGACAGTTGTGAGCAAACATCTCCATGACATATGAAACTGATACTTTTATGGGTAAAAATGATCAAGTATCAATAGTCTCATGTGGTTAAGCCTACATTGGGGAGATAGAAAATAAATGTCTTGGTAAGAACTTTGGTAATATATTAGAACCTACTCTGAATTTATAGCCTTCAACAACTAGTGTCTATTTGATTGCTGTCTCAGCCTTGAAAACTGAAGCTCGAGGTCCTCAGAAGTCAGCAGAGGGCCTCAGGGGAAAAAGCTGTATTCAGTGATTTCCCTGCCCTCTACATGGTACTTTCATGGGGTTTTTGGCTTGTGATAAATCCTAACATTCATACTGGCTCGATGACGATGGGTTATCATTCTTTAGTCAAGAGTGTTAGTTATTTCTAATTGGAGGTTTGACAGAAGACCAGTTTATTTCATACCATCTGAAATAAAGTAAGGTTACTGGTGAGAACTGGGAGCATTTTCATTAGCCTATTACCTTCAGTGTAATCACAGCCCATAAGCTGGAATTTGCTTGGTTCTGATGCTCACGGCTTTTAGGGGGGTTTTCCTTCCAACAGAAGCACTTCCAACAGTGCTTCTATGGCCCACTGATGTGTGAACATCAATGAACCTTCTGAGATTTACTGCACCCATATTCTTCCTGAGGGAAACTGTGCCTGGTTCCAGGAGACCTCCTGATAAAGGAGGAAAACATGTCTTCAGAGAACTGACAGATTCTTAGAGCCTCATGCAGGACTGAAACAGTGGGGGAAAGCCCTGAAGCTGGGGAGAAGTGATTCTGCCATTTATCAGCTGTATAAGCTTTGATACATTATTATCTACCTAAACCTACCTCAGTTTCTTGCAGAGAAAATGAGGCTCTACCCTTCAGATTGTGAAATGAGAGTGCATGAAAGTGCAACAGTAAGTGCTTTGTAAACCACAACATACAGAGGGTGATGTTCAAAATGAGGAAACGCAATTTTGAAAAAGATCACCTGATTCATCCCAGAAATTAAAAGCAGAGTCCCCAGATGACTAGACAGAGAATTTTAGGCAGCTGAGGATCAGCACACCTAAGGGTGAATTCATGAAGAACAGCGCAGAACCTATATTTATACACTGCCGGTGTTTTAGGGTCGACAAAGCATGGCAAAGTGGGAGCATGCCAAATGGAAAAAACACTGGTTTCCTCACAAGAAATCTGGGCTTCACATCCCGGCTCCATTACCTACTGACACTGGAAGCTTTGACAAGTTAAAGGACTTATCAGAACTTTTGTTCCTCAGGTGCATAGGGATCAAACACTCAAATTTATTGTCTACTGTAGAGCAGTAAATTCCTTTTGCCACTGTATATACATCAACACAGGTAACCCTCATATCAACATTATGAGATGTATTTTTGTTTTCACCTTAAAAATGAAGAAAATGACTTGTCCAAGAAAAAGATATAAACATAAGTAGCAAAACTTTGGTTTTCAATATTGTCTCAGGTATTTCCACTACACTATTGTTGCCTCCTCTGTAATCGGTCAGGACTGTATAACTAGTAGGGACACGAGGTGGTAATTTTAAATAGAGTAAACAGACATCACCCTCCTGGAGCAGGTGGAAATACACAAGTTGCATTTAAGTGCTATGCAAATACTTAGAAGACTGAACCCCAGGCTGTGAAGGTGCAGAATAATGACCTGAAGTCATCCTAGATGTGGAATTTATTTCTTACCCCAGCACACAAAGTATCTTGGGTTATTGCTACATTCAACTCACTAGGTTCAAACAGTGTGATACCAACAATGTAATGAACCAACATAATCTGCCTGAGAAGTAGATTAGGACATATGGCTGGAGAGTTGAGGTAGTACCATGAAGGTGTATTGTTGGTACCACCAGATGCCAAACAACTTGTAATGATCTTTAGTAACTGGTATAGAGAAAAGGGCACTTGCCAGACCCAGGCGCCAAGGAATGTACTGATTTGTTCTAGGAATGAAGCCACATCTGGAATAGCAGCTGCAATTGGAGTCACTACCCAAAGGAGTTCTTGATAATCCACCGTCACCTTCCAAGATCTGTCTGTCTTCTGCACAAGCCAAAGAAACAAACCGAATGAACACTAGATAGGAAATATTAATACAACATTTGTATCTTTCAGGTTTTTAATAATGCCACTATCTCTGAAATCCCTCCAGAAATACACTGTGCTCTCAACCAGCAAGAAATCATGGTGATGTTTCTCTCTTATCGAAAGCTTACAGGTCCTAGAATAAAGGACTTTAAAAATAAGAATGGCTCCTCTTATTGATTCCCATGGTGATCCACAAGAGAAGGTGTTGCTTTACCATCACTTTGACCTCTTCTGGTTTAGAAGACCTAGTTCCCAAGGGAGCATGCTTCCAGCAGGAGACACAACAATACTTTACTGAAACTGGTAGCTGAGACAGCCACCAACCAAGCTGAGCTCCTCCTGGCAGTAATTTAACAGTTAAAGAAGGTGATTCACTGTACTGACTGGGATAAGGATGATTTTAAGAGGATACAGTAGCAATTGCCACTCCATACTGGAGGTAAGGAAGAGTTCATCTGGAATTTATGAGAGTCCCTGGGGCTTCTCTTGGTACTCCAGGTCCTACAACTAAAGTCAGTGGAAATTGTCCACAACCCTATACAGTCAGAAATAATAGTGCCCTAAAACCTTCATGAATAAATGTTTGGGTCACCCTATTTGACCAGGAACCAAAACCAGCAGATTTTTTTTAGTACAGGCAAAGGAAATACAAAATAAAGAACATGTAGGGGGAGGAAAAGGTAGTTAAAAATGCCAGGAATAACCACATGGGCAATTGCAGAAATAAGAACTATAATAAATTTTAGGACTTCTTCCTTATTTTAATATGAATATGTTTCAGTACACATTGACTATTTTTTTCTCTTCATGTCTCCAATCCCCTTATTATCTAACAGAAGATAAAATAATGGTAATTAAGTTTATCTCAGTACCTAAATTACAAGATACCAAAAGAAGCGTGTGATTCCATAAGAAGATGAATACACAACATGCAAAAATGAATTAAAAGAATTTGTATCTACTTTTGAGGACTTTCCTGGTGGATCAGTGGTAAAAAATCCACCTACCAATACAGGACACATGGGTTCTATCTCTAGATTGGGAAGATCCCCTGGAGGAGGGCGTGGCAACCCATTCCACCATTCTTGCCTGTGAAATCCCATGGACAGAAAAGCCTGGCAGGCTGTAGGCCATCGGGTCACAAAAGAGTCAGACACCATGACTAAACAATTATGTACTTTTGAAGGTGGTGGTCTGTTTTCAGTTGTACAAGGGATTGCTGCATTATGTTAGGCTGAAACATGGTTTTTGTACTGTATTCATTTGGAAGGTAAGTGGTGTTAAAAGATGACTATACAGAAAACACACAGAGAGGGTGTCAACTAAGCTGAAACTATATTTCCCAGATTCCCTTTCCTGCATAGTCCCAGGTTAGTGTGGACTAAAGGAGAAATCTGCACAAGATCTGGAGGGCGACATGAAGCAGCAGATAGAAGGTCAGTGCTGGGCAGCTGTGGCAGCCCATGTGTATTTTGCTGATCTGCTGGCTCACCGGCTGGCATGGAGCAGCAGCCAGGCTCCCAGAAACTCCAGATCCCACTACATCTCTTCCTTTAGTCTCTGACTCTTAGGCCAGGTATGTGTTTATCTCTGTGAGGAAGGAGCCAGTTTCTCCTTGTAAGTCACCTGCATCACCAAAGATGAAGTCCTAGAGGTAACGAGGGATGGATGTGGGCTTCAACACATCCTCATGGGTTCTATTTTGTCCTTGCTCTCCTCTATTTCATGTCCCTCTCTTCTTTTTTTAAAAAATATGTATTTACTTGATGGGATCTTTCATTGAGGTGTTCAGGCTTCTCTCTAGTGTGGTGTTCAGGCTCTTAAACATGCAGGTTCAATAGTTGTGGTGCGTGGGCTTAGCTGCTCCACCACACTTAGGCTCTTAGTTCCCTGATCAGTAATCAAACCTGTCTGTCCTGCATTGGAAGGCGGATTCTTAATCATTAAACAACTAGGGAAGTCCCTCACACCCATCTTTTCTTACCAACTGACATGCTTAATCGCTCAGTCGTGTCTGACTCTTTACAACCCCACAGATTATAGCCTTCCAGGCTCCTCTGTCCATGGGATTCTCCAGGCAAGAATACTGGAGTGAGTTGTCATTCCCTTCTCCAAGGGGATCTTCCCCATCCAGGGATCAAAACCAGGTATCCTGCATTGCAAGTGTATTCTTTACAATCTGAGCCACCATGGAAGCCCCTTTGAACTAACTATCCTGCTATTTCAGACCCTACCAATAGACACAAATGGAAAGGCACACTGTGCAATCAGCTCCCACAACTGCATAGTTCAAACCTCAACAACAAAGCCCTATTGTATAATTTTATACTGTGTAAACCACCCCTAGTGGTTCTGCTTCTCTGGTCCACTTTAACTGATGGGTACAAACACAGAAGTGGCAGAGCTAGAGCTCATACTTAACTCATTTCTAACTGATTCAGGGTGCCTTGCACTAAATTGTTGCCTCTACCTTACGGAGGACCATAAACCTGAAGGGTGTTGGTGGTTTAAAATAGCATATTGGCCACTACTCTCCCTCCTGGGAAAATGGAGACATACAGGCTGCTCAAAGAGCTTTGAGAAATTAAGATGATTGAATGTTTGGCCCAGAAGTTGCAGATTAAGTGAACTGATACCAGCCTGCATGGAAGGTATCTAGGAGTAGGCCCTATCCCAGGGGCTTCCTTCAACTTTGGCCCATTCAGAAGTTTTAGCTGCAAATTGCATAATAAAGATAGGAGGTATGTTGATCACATTTTCAGATGACACACGGTTGGGCCAGCTAGCAAATATGCTGAGAAAGAGATTCAAGAATCCAAAAGGTTTGACAGGATGAATAATGAGTCACAGCTAACAAGATGAAATTCAACAGGATGGATATCAAGTTTTACCCTCCACAGGGTGTAAATACACCGTCCCTACACTGGAGACTGGTGCCAGGGAATCACTTGAGTTCAGTGTGGGCAGAAGCACATGATACTGATTATGGGTCAGCTTCAAGGGAATGCCTCTGGGTTCAAAAATCATCCTGACAAATAGAGACTTAGAGAAACTGCTTACTAGCAGCCTTTGTGAAAACCCATTGAGCTCATTACCAATCAACACCATGATTACATTAGAGAATTCAGTTGTATAATCATCAGTCTTCATTATTCAAGGTGTGGTATACTCCAGTACACATTGAAAGTTACCATAGAACTTTGCTTTGCTCAAAACCACACAGCTGAGGTTCAGGGTACAACCCTGAAGGCCATATTTCACTTCACTTCAGTTCAGTTCAGTTCATTCGTTCAGTCGTGTCCAACTCTTTGTGAGCCCATGGACTGCAGCATGCCAGGACTCCCTGTCCATCACCAATTGCCGGAGTTTAATCAAACTCATGTGCATTGAGTCAGTGATGCCATCCAACCATCTCATCCTCTGTCAACCTCTTCTTATCCCACTTTCAATCTTGTCCAGCATCAAGGTCTTTTCCAATGAGTCAGCTCTTCCCATCAGGTGGCCAAAGTATTGGAGTTTCAACTTCAGCATCAGTCCTTCCAATGAACACTCAGGACTGAGTTCCTTTAGGATGGACTGGTTGGATCTCCCTGCAGTCCAAGGGAGGCTCAAGAGTCTTCTTCAACACCACAGTTCAAAACCATCAATTTTTCAGCACTCAGCTTTCTTTATAGACCAACTCTCACATCCATACATGACCACAGGAAAAACCATAGCCTTGACTAGACAGACCTTTGTTGGCAAAGTAATATCTCTGCTTTTGAATATGCCATCTAGGTTGGTCATAACTTTCCTTCCAAGGAGTAAGCGTTTTTTAATTTCATGGCT
>NW_011494717.1:3878465-3879446 GCF_000754665.1 Bison bison bison | reverse complement strand
TATGCTATCTAGGTTGGTCATAACTTTCCTTCCAAGGAGTAAGCGTCTTTTAATTTCATGGCTGCAATCACCATCTGCAGTGATTTTGGAGCCCAGAAAAATAAAGTCTGACACTGTTTCCACTGTTTCCCCGTCTATTTGCCATGAAGCGATGGGACCGGATGCCATGATCTTAGTTTTCTGAATGTTGAACTTTTAGCCAACTTTTTCACTTTCCTCTTTCACTTTCATCAAGAGGCTTTTTAGTTCCTCTTCACTTTCTGCCCTAAGGGTGGTGTCATCTGCATATCTGAGGTTATTGATATTTCTCCCGGCAATCTTGATTCCAGCTTCTGCTTCTTCCAGCCCAGGGTTTCTCATGATGTACTCTGCATATAAGTTTATGGTTTAAATAAGCAGAGTGACAATATACATATAAATATAAATAAGCAGGGTGACAATATACAGCCTTGACGTACCCCTTTCCCTATCTGGAACCAGTCTCTTGTTGCATGTCCAGTTCTAATTGTTGCTTCCTGACCTGCATACAGGTTTCTTAAGAGGCAGGTCAGATGGTCTGGTATTTCCATCTCTTTCGGAATTTTCCACAGTTTATTGTGATCCACACAGACAAAGGCTTTGGCATATTCAATAAAGCAGAAATAGTTGTTTTTCTAGAACTCTCTTGCTTTTCTGATGATCCATTGGATGTTGGCAATTTGATCTCTGGTTCCTCTGCCTTTTCTAAAACCAGCTTGAACATCTGGAAGTTCACGGTTCACATATTGCTGAAGCCTGGCTTGGAGAATTTTGACCCTTACTTTACTAGCGTGTGAGATGAGTGCAATTGTGTGGTAGTTTGAGCATTCTTTGGCATTGCCTTTCTTAGGAACTGGAATGAAAACTGACCTTTTCCAGTCCTGTGGCCACTGCTGAGTTTTCCAAATTTGCTGGCATATTGAGTTTAGCACTTTCACAGCATCATCTTTTAGGATTCGAAAT
>NW_011494717.1:3850685-3878365 GCF_000754665.1 Bison bison bison | reverse complement strand
TTCCATCACCTCCACTAGCTTTGTTCATAGTGATGCTTCCTAAGGCCCACTTGACTTCACATTCCAAGATGTCTGGCTCTAGGTGAGTGATCATACCACCGTGATTATCTGGGTTCTGAAGATCTTTTTTGTACAGTTCTTCTGTGTATTATTGCCACCTCTTCTTAATATCTTCTGCTTCTGTTAGGTCTATACCATTACAGACTAGCATTTGACTAACATGGGGAGGATATATAATTACATCAATGAAGAACATATCAAAAATAGTGATCATGAGAGTTGGTGCCATATAAGTTGAGTTTTCACATAAGAAAAACATAAAATTTTATTTGTACTTCTAGAATACAGATGGTCAGACACTACAGAAAGGAACACCTTTATTACTAAAATGAATAAGCATAGAGTATAGTGGTTAGGTTGGGCTCTGGAGTCAAACTACTTAGGTTAGAGCTTATGAGTCACTCTCCAGCCATGTGACTTGGGCAGCTTATTCATTTTCTCAGGTCTTAGCTTTCTCATATAGAAAATGGGAAATAAAAGTATATCCCCCTCATCCATGTGTTGTGGAGATTAAATTGAACAAAAACAAACAGTATTTATCTCACCTGGTTGTTGTGACTGCAAAACAAAGCAGCACATACTTATAAAGCATTTAAAAGAAATCACTTGGTCAGAGTTAAGTAAATACTTACTATTCTTTTTATTATTAGGAAGCCTGTTCTGAGGCTCAGAGGTATTCCCAAACTGAACACCCTGCAATAAGTTGGTAGCATCTTGTGTCTGAGTGTGTTTAAACTAAGATATGTTGTCTTTTGATCAGGGATATCTTAGAGTGGTCTGTGAATGGTGAGGTGACTGCAGCCATGAATTCAGAAGACTGTAAAACAACAATAATCTCAGACTGGTGTTTCACACAGCCCATTAAACATGTGAATCACCTCTGTATTTTACTATTTTATTTATTGTTTGGCTATTCATACAGCATGCCGAGATCTTAGTTCTCCAACTGAGGATCGAACCTATACCCCTTGCAGTGGAAGCATGGAGTCTTAACCACTGGGCCACTAGGGAAGTATCAATATGTTGTCTTTTATTAGGGATAACTTGTTCATTGTTGTTCAGTCATTAAGCTGTGTGCAGCTCTTTGTGACCCCATGGACTGCAGCATGCCAGGTTTCCTTGTCCTTCACTATCTCCCAGAGTTTGCTCAAACTCATGCCCACTAAGTTGGTGATGGCATCCAAGCATCTCATCCTCTGTCGCCCCCTTCTCCTCCTGCCCTCAATCTTTCCCAGCATCAGGGTCTTTTCCAGTGAGTCAGTTCTTCACATCAAGTGGCCAAAGTATTTGAGCTTCAACTTCAGCAGCAGTCCTTCCAATGAACATTCAGGGTAGATTTCCTTTAGGATCGACTGGTTTGATCTCTTTTTGTCCAAGGGAATCTCAAGAGTCTTCTCCAACACCACAAATGGGATATCTTAAAGTAGTGTTTCTCACACCTCAATGTACATGTAAAGCATCTGTGCATCTTATTGAAGTGTGTATTCTAACTCAGCAGGTCTGGCATGGGGCCTGAGAGTCTGCATCTCTAACAAGTTCCCAGGTTAGTATTGGGAGACTGCTGGTTTAGTTACCACATTCTGAGAAACAAGACTACAGAACACCTCCTCCACTGGGTGGGAAGAAAAGGAATAAAGTCCCTTCCATTCTAAAATATCCATATTTTATAACATTCTAAATATAAGAGTATTCAGTATCTTGAAGCCACACTGTAACTGAGTAATCTAGCGCAAGTGCCCTAATCTTGTGCCTTGTTTTGATACATTCTACAAGCACTTTTAAGGAATGAGTACTTTTTACAGCAAAATCCAAAGTCCTCAGATGGAAGCTGATCTACTTCTGCAGAGGGTTTCATCTCCTAATTGGCTAAACATCTGCTCCAGCTCTAAGCACAGATTTATCTTTATCAAATACTGATTGGTCTCTGGCTCCTGCCGGCTGCTGTGTCCTGGTGTGATGGAGAACAAAGCACGGCAGCTGTGAGATGTCAGGAAGCCTCAGGAGGAAGGCAAAGAAGGGCCAGGGAAGCAGAAAACAAAGAGACTCACACATTACTGGCAGGAAAAAGAGCAAACTCTGCTAGCCTCAAGGCAAAATGGAACCAGATCTGGAGATGGGAAGATCCAAGACAGGAAGAACTAAGATGCTGAGATCTTAGTTCCCCAACTAGGGGTAGAACCTATAGCCCCTGCAGTTGAAACAAAGAGTCTTAACTACACTTATATTCATTCATTGAAGGTCTGAATATTCATTGGAAGGTCTGATGCTGAAGCTGAAGCTCCAATACTTTGGCCACCTGATGCAAAGAACCGACTCATTGGAAAAGACCCTGATGCTGGGAAATATTGAGGACAGAAGAAGGGGGCAATGGAGGATAAGCTGGTTGGATGGCATCACCGACTCAATGGACATAAGTTTGAACAAACTCTGGGAGATAGTGAAGGGCAGGGAAGCCTGGCGTGCTGGATAGGAAGATCCTTAGAGATTGCCTGATTCATTGTCTGCAGTTTTCAGATACTGAAACAAAATTGCCATAAGAGGGTATGACCTTCTAGAAGTAATACATGGATGTAGCTTCAGAAACAGAAGCCAGACCATGCAGCTTCTGGTCTGGAGCTCACCCTACTGGCCCATGACTGCCTGCCATCTCCTCCTGAGGAGTCCCGACCTAGCGATGCTGCTTTATCTCTCCATGGATCCTCTTCATGCTTCAATTGCCCTTCAGAGTAAGCAGGGCTGAGAGAGATTCTGGGGAGACTGTTAGAGAACAGAGAACTCCTGGTTTATTCAGGTTAATTTCTCAAGATGAAAATGCTCTAAAAGATCTGCGAAGTATTTACATACCATTCCCATTGCTTTCTGTCTGTGTTGTATGAATAAATTAGACAGCAAATATAACACAGCATCTGTGAGAGGCTATGCCTTTCAGGAAGTAACACATGGAGGGAGCATCAGAGTTAGGAAGCTGGCCAACCAGCTGGCCTTGACACCTTTTCAAGAGCCAAGAGGCCAGAGTTCGACCCTAGTTCTCAGTATTTCTCCCCTGAAGGCCGCTGGGTTCAAGCCTACCTCCTCTTCCATTCATGAACTGTTCTTGTTGCAATAAAAGTAAAAATTTAAAGGGTGCATACCCCCTTTAGGGAAGATCAGGTCAGAAAAGGGGCAATAAATGACTCGGGAGCTTTGGTCAGGGAAGCAGGGAACCTGGAAAGTCACAAGAATTATTCCAGACCTGGAAACCCTAGCTTCTCCGAAATCCCCTATCTTCATACTGGCTGAGTACTTTAGACATTCTTCAAAGAGGAATAAAAGTCATTAATTCATACTAACATGAACTGACTAACATCTAGGCATCTCCCAAGAGGCTGGGTTATAGAGGGGTCTCCACGAATGCCTCCTGTCCTACATGGGGGAAGGTGTCTACAATCCCGAGAGCCTCAGAAGGTGCTTTATCCACGCTTGATCTTCTACATCCTGTGAAGTAGTTTAGGAAAGAAGTGTCATCTCCACCCTCTCCAATGAGGTCCTAATCCCCTCTTTATCAATTTGCTGAAATCAAATGTGACAGAATTGGGAATTCCCTGGTGGCCCAGTGGTTAACACTTGGTGTTCTCACTCTTGAGGTCCAAGGTTTGATCCCTGGTTGGGGAAAATAAGATCCCACAAATTCTCGTCTTTCGCTCAGGCCCGTGGGCAAGTGTCGCAGCAGGATGGGCAAGTGTCACGGTCTTTGTACTGCCAGGAAGCTCCGTAGCCACCAACGAGACCAGAAGTGGCATGATAAGCAGTACAAGAAAGCCCATCTGGGCACAGCCCTGAAGGCCAACCCTTTCGGCGGTGCTTCTCACGCCAAGGGAATTGTGCTGGAAAAAGTAGGAGTTGAAGCCAAACGGCCAAATTCTGCCATCAGGAAGTGTGTCAGGGTTCAGCGAATCAAGAATGGCAAAAAAAATCACTGCTTTTGTATCCAATGATGGTTGCTTGAATTTTATTGAGGAAAATGATGAAGTTCTGGTTGCTGGATTTGGTGGCAAAGGTCATGCTGTTGGTGACATTCCTGGAGTCCGCTTTAAGGTTGTCAAAGTAGCCAATGTCTCTCTCTCTTGGCTTTATACAAAGGCAAGAAGGAAAGACCAAGATCAATAATTTTGATGATGAAAGCACGATAGTAATAAATTTTCCTATACCAAAAACAAAAAAGGATCCCACAAATCCTCAAAGCTGCTCAGCATGTCCAAAATAATAATCAATTCAGAATTAGGGGCTTCCCAGGTAGCATAGTGGTAAAGAATCCGCCTGCCAATGTAGGAGATGCAAGAGGCATGAGTTCGATCACTAAGTTGGGAAGACCCCTGGAGAAGGAAATGGCAACCCACTCCAGTATTCTCACCAGGAGAATCTCATGGACAGAGGAGCTGGGTGAGCTATAGTCCATGGGGTGGCAAAGAATCAGACACCAGACATGACTGAGCATGCAGATGCATGTGCACACACATACACACACACACAACAGAATTAATGATGCATCACTTAAACAAGAGACAATGCGTTATTTTTTTACAGAAATACATTTGTCACAACTGAAATACCATGCACATTGATGAAAGAAGGGCCCCAACCAGTGGTATTCTTGAGAGAGCCCCAGGGTCAGGCATTTATTTGCAGCGTTACACAGCACTGATGGTCCAGCCTCTAGAGCACACCAAAATCAGGAACTCAGAGGCCGCTACTCAATGGTAAGGCAACCTATGGTTCTCTCTATTTAGCTGTTTGGGTAATTTTTCATTATTTCTATGGAACTGAAGGGCTTCCACTCATGTATAAATCCCCCTAGGTCTGTGATACCTGTGGGTGGACAGTGAAGACAATAACAGGCAGCAGCAACAGTCTGAGCATCCTGCTGTCCCAGTGATCATCACTGAGGAGGCATCTGAAAACCAGGAAGGATCTGGGGGAACCACACAGTGCTTTTCTCTGCCTTTCACCAAGATGACTCCCCAACAGGACTTTACATCGATAATCATTTCCACGTTTAAACCAATGCATAGAAGAAGCAATAGAGCAAACCTTTTACCCTACATGTTTTCAATAGCAAATGTGTGAAGCACTGGAAACAGAGAGTGTTGACTATACCAACAAAACCTAATAAATTCCATTGCCAATCTACAGTTCTGTGTTGTCAGCCCATCTTTGGCTTTATTGTCCACAATAGTAGGCAATAAATAACACAGCCAGTGTCACAACAAGTTCCCACAGAGAAGAGAGACAGCCACATATTTGAGTGAAAAAAGGACAGGTTTCAAAACCCTAACTACCCTTAGTATTTAGGATTTCCTCATGGGCATTTTTCAAGGAAGCTTTGGTAACTTCCTTCTTTTCTCTGGACAGGCCAAGTCCTAGAGAGTGATAGCAGGAAGGAAGATTGTATAGAGTGAAATGTGAAATGGTCACTATCATTTTGCTTGTAACTGCAAAGTGAGGACTAAGAGCCCTCTTATCCATATTTGCTTGCAATTTTCTGAGTTCGCTTTAATGGATATGACATTTCATTAATTCTGATTCATTGTATACTCAAGCCAAAACACATGCAGTTTAGTTCCATTTACTGACAGAAAATAGAAGCTGAAAAATTCCAAGTCAGAGCAATAACTGAAGGTGTGTAATTACTCATTACCCAATCAGCTACCAGGTTCAGGGGGCAAGAATGCTTTGGAGATAAATTGCAACTTTTGTGAGTGAATCTGACAGGCTGGGTTAGTAGGTGTGTTTCTTTTGATTAATGACACAAGGAAGAAAGGTTTAGAAAAGGTGTTTCTACTGATTCTGCTACTTCTAGGCTGACCCTTAAAACGTTTCCACCAGTTGCTAAGGAAAACATAAATTATAGTGAGCAAAGTGTGAATTTTGTAAAAACATACAAAAATGTTACATCTGTAACTTCTCAGCTCCAATTAAAAAGAAACTCAAGATGATAAGTCTTAGGATATGCCAGAATGGGTCACTTGACGACAGATCTCAACTTTCTCCGAAAATGCACTTACCAAGGTGAAGAAAAAACAAACACAGTTGGAGCTATTCATCATGATCAATTAACATAAGAGCTTGAACACAGTTTTGATGCCCTTCAGTATTTTTCCAACAGATTAGACTTCCGGAAGCAGAGCAGGCATTTGCCAGGTTACTCATGAAACGGGTCGAGGAACTGCCAGGTCCTTGCTTTCCATAAGTTTCCTTCTTAGATGCCATGGCCATATATATACTACACACACACACACACACACACACACACACACACACAGCTAAAGAACAGAATCTGACAGTATCTGGTGAACTGACACAAGGAGGGGCAGATATAGAGAAAAGTCTTCTGATTGGGATTGTTCGTTTGGGAAGATTTCACAAAGATGGTGGGGTGTGCATGGGGCTTTGAGGATGGGCTGAGATGGGTTCCCATGAGGAACAGTTTAAACAGTATAGTGGCAGAAGTTATCTTTATTTGGGGGTTGGGACTTTGGCTAATAAGGTGAGAGTGAGGGATTCTTATTCATAAGGATCAGATAGGATCCCATTGGGGGTGGAGGGATGGATGGATGGAAGGAGATTCTGAATGTGCAGACTGTTTGATAAAAAGTCACGCAAGTGCTGACTCCCCGTTTTGCTACCCTGCATGGCTTCAGAAGCATTTGCCCTGAGCACTCGCCATGAAGATGGGAGTGGAGGGAGAACATGTTTGTGATATTTGGAGGATGATGAGAGCCTGAACTAGAGGGGTGGTAAACGCAAAAGAGACACAGAAGCAAGAAACAATAAAAAGGAAACTTGTCAGGATCCGGGAACCAGAGAAATGATTCGAGGTGAAAGACGGAGCTAATACAGATGGTTCTGAGTTTTTCAGCCTCACTGGGAAGTCAGGAAAGAGAAGCAGCTTTAAAGGGAGATAATGAATTCTTTGCAGAAAGACGTGCTAGAGGGAATGGAAAGTGTGTGGCAGATGTGCAAGCATAAATTTGAAGCTGGAAGTTGTGTGCATGGGACTGGCGCAGAAGTGAGCATCCAGGTCTAGGTCTGGGGTGTTGACAGTGATTAGCTCAGTGAGGTGAAAGCCGAGTCCAGCACTAAGTCCATGTCCCCCAGTTCTACCACTGAAGTGGATCTGACGTGTACTCTGCACCCGCCGGAGCTCCTTCCACAACACTCCCTCACCATGCAGTCCTTACCCTGACCAAACACAGGGCGGCAACCAGGCAGCCTACCAGCACTTGTGCAGAGAAGATGAGAAGGGCTATTTGTGGAGGGCAGGGGCTTCAGTCCACTCATGCTTCTATAACAAAAATACCATCAACTGTGTGTCTTACAAACATGTACTTCTCACACTTCTGGAAGCTGGGAAGTCTAAAATCATGGTGCCAGCATTTTCAGCGTCTGGTAAGACCCCGCTTCCTCAGTGCTGGCTGTCATCTCACTGTAACCTCTCAAGCCAGAAAGGGGGAGGGAGCTCTCTGGGCTTCTCTTATAAAGGGACTAACCCCATTCATGAAAGCTTGGCCCTCAAGACCTAATCACCTCCCAAAGGCCCCACCTCCTAATATCGTCACCTTAGAATATAAATTGGTGGAGGGAGAATACAAATACCCAGGCTATGGCAGAGAAAGTCCTATTAATATTTGGTTGTGAAAGTCCAGCAGATGGCCTTCGTGCAGATGTAGACCTAGGAGTTACTACAGTTGATTGTGATAAACTTAATCATGGAATCTGAGAGTCAGAGGACCCTGGGAGAGGATTCAATCGGTGTTTTTAAATCCTTTTAGCCATGGAATCCTTTAAAAAATGAAAATGTATACAGAGATGTAAACAGCTAAGCTGTTCCCATTGGGAGCCCAGGAGACACCTTGCAAGAAGCACTGTTCACCAAGTGGGGACTGCGATATAGGGCTGCAGACCCCAGAGCAGGACTGCTGCAGTGCTCTAGGGAGAGAGGAAGGGTCCCCAATCCTACTCTGTATAACATCATCCTAGGATGAATATATTGGCTTGGCAAAAAGTTCATCAGGTTTTTCCATGAATGAACTGAATAAACTTTTTGGCCAACTCGATACAACAGAATATTGTTGAAAGCCTCCTTAGAAAACCAAATAAAAACACATTCCAGTATCTTTAATGACCACCACAACAACAGCCAAGGAAGAGAGGAAGAGAGGAAGGAAGGAAGGAAGGGGAAAAAAGAAAGAAAGAAAAGGGCTCATCCTCAGGGATGAGGCAGAGGCTGGGAGGACCTGCAGTCACAGGGAAGGTAAGGGCAGGGGCTCTGGGAGGCCAAGCCCACCTCCAGTACCAGACCAGAAGGTGTGGCCAACACTCACGGGATCCTCAGGCTGCCCGAGGGCAGGGGCCAAGCCTCTTCTGGTTCCCTTAACTCCACCAGGTTGTTCTCAGCATTCTACCTCCAATCAGCCTTGGCACATTTCATAGGGGATCCTTCCTGGCAGAATCCCTGCTTCCCAAGTTCACCTCCACAGAGCATCCTGCAGAGCCAGTGCTCCACAGCTCTAGCTTCAGGGAGAGGTTTCCTGGGGCCTTCTCCCACTTTGAGAAGAAAGTAAGAGACTAATTTGCTGTGAACTGTCATGAGCAATAAAACATTCATTAACTTTAATTGTAAACACTTTAAGTCCCAATCATAGTAATGAAAGGATAAATTGAAGAATCAAGAGGTAAGTACCCTTTTTAAATTTCATATCTTCTATCTTCACCTGGCCTCTTAAACCAGACAAAAACAGATTCAACAATGCACCCACAGACTGTCTGCCCCCAATTCCATTCCACAAAACTCTACCCATTTTTCAAGGCTCAGCTCAGAGAGCATCTCTGATCCTACTCAATTGAAAGGAATCTGCCCACTCATGGCACTGCAAAACACTTTTCTAGCATTACTGAGAATGGCTCTTGTTTTTATAGTAAGCTTTATTTGTCACAAATAAACTGAGTTACTTGCCAACTGGTACCACATCTTAAGTATCCCTATTATTTCAGCCACAGAAATAGTGTCTCATGCCCAGCAATTGCTCCAAAATGACTGTTGATGGATTGAATGAATGGTTTAATCTTTTTGAAAAGCTAGCAAAAATTCATTATGAGAGATTCAAAGATTCATTAATTTGTTTGGCCTATATCTGCAATTGGATTATATATCATAGCAAAGAATTGTAACGGCACATACATCATTTGGCTATTCAATCTCACATCAAACACTGCCCAATTATTTACCTATTTGCTAGCTGTGATATTTACATACTGGAGTGGAGTACCTGGGTTAAGAGACCCAATTTTAGACTTTAATTTAAATTCTTCTCTGTCTTTGCCTAGAATAATACTCTAGTGCTTATACAGTAGGCTCCAGGGAAAGTCTATGTCTTCTGAGAAAAGAAAAGAGTTGAGACCAATGTTTAAAATTTAGTTTCTAACCTAAAAGTATGCATGCAATTTGTCAGAATATAAATTCGTTTCAGAAACTTTTCTATGGGCAAAGTCAGGTGGGAATGAGCTCAGGATATGGAGTCTTAGCCTCTCAGTCAAATCGAATGGCACAAGTCATATTATTCCTGCTTTATTCTTAGTGTGGTTAGAATAGTAATTGAAAGCTCTCTCTCCATAAGTTGCAAAGTCTTTGTGTAAATGATGACTCTGACCTTTTCTGTCCTGAAACTACCAAGATAAATTTTTTACAATGTCTAGACTGAATGACCCCCAACAAACCAGCTTATTTGGGGGCTGGCACATCTAGTTCTAAAAGGGTAGAGTTGCTGCATGTTATCAGAATGACAGTTCTGCTATTTAGAAGAAAAGAAGGTGTGATGGTCTTCTGATGTGTCAACCTGAGTAGGCTGGACTACATTTCCCAGAATCCTTGGGAGACTTTGGAAAAAGGGTAGAAGGGAAACAACAGTCCTTTTGTAGCATGTACTCATTGTTACTGATGTGTTGATCCACCCAGTGATGGGAGCAGCATCTAGGTCAAGTACAGACATACCTCATTTTTACTTATTTCACCCGATCGTGCTTTGAGGATAGTGTTGCATTATTTACAAATTGAAGGGTTGTGGCAACCCTACATCGAGCAAGTATATAGGCACCATTTTTCCAAAGGCATTTGCTCATTTTGTGTCTCTGTATCATGTTTTGATAATTCTCACAATATTTCAAACTCTTCTCTCATTATTATATCTGCTGCAGTGATCTGTGATCAGTGATCTTTGACAGTAATACTGCAAAAAAAGATTATGACTCACTGAAGGTTCAAACAGTAGTGGGTGTTTTTCAGCAATCAAGTATTTTTAAATTAAGATATGTACTTTGGGTTTTTTTTTAAGATGTAATGCTATTGCACATTAATAGACTACACTGTAAACATAACTTATATATTGCATTGGGAAACCAAAAAGCCTGTCACTTGCTTATTGAGATATTCAACTTCCCATGGTGGTCTGCAACTGTAATTGAACTATCTCCACGGTATGCCTATATGTATGTTTAGGTCCATGACAAAGGGTTTTAGCTTCTACA
Organism: Bison bison bison; assembly: GCF_000754665.1. Taxonomy (NCBI): domain Eukaryota; kingdom Metazoa; phylum Chordata; class Mammalia; order Artiodactyla; family Bovidae; genus Bison; species Bison bison. The sequence continues at coordinate 3,867,745 of NW_011494717.1, read as the reverse complement.
GGACATCCTCATCATAAAAGGCAGAGGCAGAAAAAAAAAACCAAAACAGACATAGATTTCAGGCCATAGTAGGATCTATGCAGCTCATGCTTGTAGGATTTAAACTTGTGCTTATGCGGTTCTTGCCTGCTTATGATATCCATCCCTTCCTGACTCTCTGCTCTATGGACTTCAAGATTCAACACTACATGTGGAGGCAGCTCTATAGGGACTATTTAACCAGCCTCCACAATTAGATAAGCAAAGCCCCTGTAATAAACCCATAGATTGATGATAGACAGACAGATAGATTTCCTGATGGCTCTACTGGTTCTACTTATTTTGTTGAACCTTGGCTGATACATTAGCTCTTTTCAGAATCCCATGCCTGTGATGATGACACAGAGCTATCTGTGCATACATGGTCCACAATATACATGGCTCTCTTTTTTATATAATTTACAAAGTACACTATGTAATCAGAGAGAGAAAAAAAACTATTTAAATCTACCTTCCTGGTTGAGATCTAAATTCTACTTTCTTAATGGACTTCTCAGTCAGTTTTGTATTCAAGCACTCATTCTATAATTATTTTAATCTGTGCAACTTTTGAATCTATACCACTTCTAACGCTCAGTTTTCTCATCAGTAATTTCCTGGCTTACAGAGTTAATATGAAATGTAAGTCCCACGATGTATATGAAGCTCCAAGTGTACTGCCAACCATACAAGGACCCGCTCACCTCCCTTCCCCATCTTTCAAATTCCATCTATTGTTCTATTTATAGGCTAAAGTCCTCCCCAACGAACCCTACCTCCCACAGTCTCCTTCCTTCTTTCCTTCTATTCTACTGCACCATCAAGTTAACACCTCTATGCTGTATATTCCATACACCCCCATCAGTTAGATTTTATGTTTTCAGATCAAGAAGCAAGTGTTATGCTTGTATGTTGATAGAAAAGCATCACATTTGCTTTTAACACTCTAGCTTTCACCGTACACTCTGACAATGTATCCCCTCTTTGGTCCACACAATGAGCACATTTAACACCTGTAGATATATTAGAATGGCCACATTATATAATCAAGCTATACTTTCAAAAGCATTAATCTTATTTCATCACTTATAGTCATGAGTAATTTGAACAGTCATGGACAAAGTAAAGCTACTAACAGATGGTAGCTGGTTACCAACTAATACATGCAGGTGATTCAGCCAGTACCTAACTTGGCCCATAGAAGTTATCATTCATCCTGATTTTGGAAGGAAAAACAAATAAAAAGGTGGGTTAGAGAACACTGGTGCAAAGATACTGCTAAATTACCATGTGATCTGCACTTGTTAGAGGAAAATTTCTGGGGAGCTGCAGAGTAGAACATCCTCTTCTACTTTCTATGTTATCAAGTCCACTCACTGACCCAGTATCTGTTACCAACTACTGAAATCAGCACAGACTTTTATTTCTCTATTTTTGGCAATGCTGATCTTCATTGAGATGTGGGCTTTTCTTCAGCTGCAGAGAGCAGGGCCTACTCTCTAGCCACAGTGCCTGGCTTCTCACTATGGTGGCTTCTCTTATTGTTGAGCACAGCCTCTAGGGCGCGTGGGCTTCAGTAGTCGCGGCACATGGTCTCAGTAGCTGTGGTTCCTGGGCTCTAGACCACAGGCTCAATAGTTGTGGCATTAGGGCCTAGCTGCTCCAAGGTATGTGGGATCTTCCTGGTCCAGGGATCAAACTCCTTTCTCCTGAATTGACAGGAGGATTCTTCACCACTGAGCCACTAGGGAAGCCCAGCATAGACTTTTAAATAAATGCTATATTGTAAAAGTGGAGATGCTGACTTTTCTGGGTAACAGTCCTCTTTAAACAGTCCTCCCTATTTATGTAAGGGACTTGAGCATCCACAAATTTTCATATCTGTGGATGTCCTGGAACCAATGCCCTATGGATACTGAGGGATGACTATATGTGTGTACAAAAAAGAATTTTTTTCCCATCCATAGAAAATGCCAGAAGGGTATACAGATTTACAGACTCTTTGCTAAATTTTCCATGTCCTTTTAGGGCCCCCAGAACATTCATTGTAAACCAGCCCTCCAAACCAAATTACCCTGACCTGAGGTTACTTAAACAGGAATGATTGGAAAATATTTTTAAAGCCACTTAGAAGTGTTTACATCAAAGGCCATTCAAAATGGATTAACCCCAGATTTGAAAGAATTGTTTGTCGGGGATCAAGGGTTGGTTTTAAGACTGAAACAGAGAAGGAATAGATGGGCAATTCTCTCTGCAGGTAGGTATAAAGAGTAACATAGCCAAGAGATCAGTACTAAGTGCAAATCTTATTTAGCATGCTATGAATGGTAATGAAAAAAATTCAGTGAGACCCTAACTATTTCAATTGACTATAACTTTTTGGTATTAAACCTAAATCAACAGAAAATATTCGGAGGTTTCAGGAGGAGACAGAGCGAGTGTGGACAGATAACTTCAGTGTGAAAAGTATTATGTAATACAATTGAAGAAATTTTCCAAGTTTGTCTTAAAGAGTGATGAACTCTGAAACATCATCTTATGTGATGTCTATTGTTGTTGTTCAGTCTCTCAATTGTGTCTGACTCTTCGTGATACCATGGTCTGCAGCATGCCAGGCTTCCCCGTCCACCAACTCCAAGAGCTTGCTCAAACTCATGTCCATTGAGTCCGCGATGCCACCCAACCATCTCATCCTCTGTCATCCCCTTCTCCTCCTGCCTTCAATCTTTCCCAGCATCAGGGTCTTTTCTTATGAGTCGGCTCTTTGCATCAGGTGACCAAAGTATTGGAGCTTTGGTTTTAGGATCAGTCCTTCCAGTAAATATTCAGGATTGATTTCCTTTAGGATTGATTGATTTGATCTCCTTGCCATCCAAGGGACTCTCAAGAGTCTTCTCCAACACACAGTTCAAAAGCATCAATTCTTCGGCTCTCAGCCTTCCTTATGACCCAACTCTCACATCCATACATGACTACTGGAAAAACCATAGCTTTGACTATAGGAAACTTTGTAGGCAAAGTACTGTCTTTGCTTTTTAGTATGCTTTCCTAGCTTTGTCATAATTTTTCTTTCAAGGAGCAAGCGTCTTTTAATTTCATGGCTACAGTCACAATCTGAAGTGATTTTGGAGACCAAGAAAGTAAATTCTATCATTGTTCCCATGATGTCTCAGAACAGGAACCAAACTGAAACTTAGTGCTTGTCTCTCAGTTGTTTCTGACCATTTGTGACCCCAGGCACTGTAGCCTGCCAGACTCCTCTGTCCATGGAATTCTCCAGGCAGAATACTAGAGTGGGTTGCCATTCCCTTCTTCAGGAGATCTTCCTGAACCAAGGATCGAACCCAGGTCTCCTGCATGGCAGGCAGATATTTTTACCATCTGAGCTACCAAGGAAGCCAAACAGGATACAGGGAGTTTTCAAAGAGCATTTCCTAAATTCTATTAGCTCTATTAGCCTTATAGGGCTTCCCAGGTGACTCAGGGGTTAAGAATTCACCTGCCAATGCAGGAGATCTGGGTTTGATTCCTGGATCAGGAAGATCCATTAGAGAAGGAAATGGCAACCCACTCCAGTATTCTTGCCTAGAAAATTCCATGGACAGAGGAGCCTGGAGGGCTACAGTCCATGGGGTCTCAAAGAGTCAGACATGACAGAGTGACTGAGCACATACACACATTACCCTTACATTCAGCTCTATGAAAAATACTGGACACTGTCATAAAAGGGCCTGTACTCAAAATAGAATAGATACCTGTTCCATTGTATGTATCTGAGGCATTCACACCTAGATACCATTGGTATTTACCATCACCACCTCCAAAAACTAAGAATTCTAGAACTAGATCATGTCAGAGAAAGGAGCCTAAAAGTTTCAGTTTTCCAAAATGCAAAGGATCTATGCTAGTCCCTTCCCTCACTGGTGTAATACATTCACACGATTTCATTATCACATCAGTATTAACATGTATGAAATAAAGATCCAAACAAGGATGCATTTATCAAATAGTAGCTAAAGTCCTTAAAAAAAAAAAAAAAAGATTTCCATTTGGGTATTCCTATTTGTCATACAGGATTGGTTTTTATCTCCCTGAGAAGACTGGACTTTTCACCAAACCTCAAATAAAGAAGGTAGGTCTCACTTCTCTCCCAGAGAAAGATCTGCATTAAGAAGATGATTTATAATTCCCCTGAGTCTTAACTTTTTCTTTGACAAACACCCTTCATCACAGGCCATTGTCTGCATGGGAAGTACATTATGTCTCATGGCAGACAGAGAACAAGGCCTATTCAGATATGGAAAACAATGTGTATTCAAATTCCCATTGAATATAATCAAGAGGACTTGTTTCACATCACAGAGTGATGATTCTGAACCAACTCTAAGATCTCTGGAGCATCTTCCTAGGCTTACCAGAGACATGCGTGGTCCTGGGAGAGCTCATTAGATTACCCAACTTGACCTTTCAACTTTCTCAGTGAGCACCAAAGTATAACTCAATATTACTTCACTTTAACAGCTGCTATTCTCTGGCCCAAGATACTCAACAGAACTTTGACACTGTGTCCCAGTGACAAGTCTGTCTGTTCAAGCCTCACACTATGGCAAAAAAGACATTAAGAGACAAAGAAGTTGAAAGCTGATGCTGTTCAGCCCAAGTCTGTGTATTTAGAACTATGTCAGAGATTAGAATGTTTAGAAAAGATGTGGGGTACAGGAAGGTAAACACAAGACAATAACACATAATCTTCATGTCTCTATGCCCATAAACACAAAGGTCCTCTAAGTATAAAGCCCTCTCCCCAGATTCTAGAAGTCCTGAGAGCTATCCAGGACTCTAAAAGTCTTCTTACTTAGCTCTCTAAGCATTTCCATTGTCATCAGATGCAAAGTTCAGGGCTGGAACCCATCAGTGAAGGGACATGCTGTCTAAGCCTTGCTCAAGGAGGGAGTGAGTATAAGCGTCACCCAGCAGATACAGAGCTCAGGGCAGCCTGGTAGTAGAAGTTCAAGATTGTGGCTGCAAACAGTTTGATGGGTCTTGCTGAGACCTTTGTGCTTTCTTTTGGACAGAACTTCCAAGGAGAAAATAAAAGGGTGGGTAACACATTCAACAAGCCCACTTGCTCTGTAAATTGATTTCAAGACAATGAAGTCTTGAAGGGAAAGAGAGGTCCATAAAGTATAGTGAGAAATAGCAGAAGATGGGCCAAGTGTACAGGCTCCCCTGTTTTGCACTGGTAGTAGTAAAAAGAAGTAGGAAGGTGTATTTTTCAGGTTCTCACTCAGCGATAATTGATACTCTTAGATTAAGTAATTAAAGGAAAGATTAATAAAAGGACCATCAACAAAAGTGCAGGCAGAGTATAGGGAAAACACACAGAATGCTGCAGTAAGGAGAATGGGTCTTTCCAGCCTGGAATCTTCAGTCCTAGTCCTAAAGCAGTGAGGGGAGGGAGCAGATTCTATAACCTGCGGAAAGAGAGGCTATGTGGGAGATCTGTCAGATATGAGCGTGACTTTCCCTCCCAAGACCAATGACTCTAAAATGATGCTACAGGGCAGAAGAGGGGATAACACCCACACCAGTCACTCTCCTTCCTCACAGAACTCCTTCCAAGGTCCGCACTAGTTGAACACAATCCAAAGCCAGAGGGCATGGGAGTCACTGGAACGAATCCGTACAAGCCAGCCTCCAGGAGCACAGAGCAGGAATGAAGAGAGAAAAGAATACATCTCAAGGGTTAAATGAAGGCTATTTGGCTTAGAGACCAAGGAAGGATCATTTGTTAAAAAAAAAAAAGAAAGAAAGAAAAAAATTCTCAGATAATAATAATCACCATATGCTGACATCATATGATAATGATGATAACTTGAGACTTATGCCAAAGTACTGTACATATATTAACTCATGTAATCAAAATGTTTTTTTAAGTTCAGCTGGCTGAGTCATCATCTTTTCTCTAGCTGACTATTCCTTTCTTGAAGTAGCTTAGAGGCCTCAACACACGGGACCACAATTTATCAGACAGAGAAACTATAGCTACAAATCAGACGTGAGCATCATACATCCAGGAATGCCTGCAGGAAATCAGTCCACAGCAACTACAGTCCAAAGCATCACTTCTAATGCAGAGAGACAGCTCTATAAGGGAGCAGTGGTTTAAAACCTCCAAACAGCTGCTGCCACTATGGAGAATGTATTTGCTCACTTTAGCATAAGAAAGCCATTCTAAACCAGTCCTTTATCACACTCACTACATTAAACAGTATATTCTGGGCTGCAAAGCCCAAGAGAGCAGTGACAGGTTGGTTGGCCATGCTGTATAGCTTGGGGCCTGTATAGGACACAACAGTAGTCGAACAGACACCAAACGTATTGCACTGTTGGGAAGTTAATCTCAGAACCAGACTGTAGGTCCCCAGCAATGGAACCCTGATAAGTTTATGGTGAGGACTGGGATAAAGACCTTGCACAGTACCCAGGAAACCTCAAGGAGGCAAGAATGACAATTTAGGCCGGCCTCCGGAGCACTATTAGAGACTCTTCTGAGTAAACCAATAAATTCCACTTTTTAATGTAATCTGAAAAGGATGACCTTGTAGTGATATAAGGGAGATTGCACAGGATGTCAAAGAAATGGCCCACATGAAGTCAAGATGGCCTTTTTATTTCGTATTTCATGAACACTTTCAGGCTCGCACAGTGGGACAGGAATGACACCTGTGATCATAACCAGAGATATAAATAAAACATCCTATCCACAGTATAATGTGTGAAGACAGCACTGAGATGCAGTTTACATTCTCCTCAGAAGTCCTGGGCCATATTTGGGTTTACATTCACAATTTTAATGGCCTGCCTACTCACTGAACTACAGAATATCATAAAGTTCTTTTCAAATAAGAAAGATTATAGTTGTTCTCAAAAGCAAATATTCAATTTTGAAATCAGACTTGCTTGACAACTTAGATGGATTTTTTTTCATTGCCTTATACTTTCGATTTCCATGAAAAACTCAATCTCCAGAGATTCTAAGCTTTCACCACATTGCCCCCCAGATTATTAACATTTTAATCTTGCTTTAATTAACTCTTATTCCAATGGGATAAAACTGACAGGATCCAAGTTTGCAAACCAGAAGCTGAAAATCTGTTGTACTTGATTAGCAGCTTCAAAACAACTGTGGAGACCAAGGCAAATCTCCAAGCAAACACAACCACAGTGGGAGGAGATATACAAAAACTGTCAGCTCTCCTGCCCTCATCCCCCAACTCCACCTCCCCAAGTTGTATCGGTCACCATTACATTATTTGAACTGAGCCAGGTCCCCAGAACAAGGAATCAAGAGGTTTCCACCTGACAAAGAAGGATGCTAGGATGTCATCTACCATTCAGAAGCTGAAGACACTAACATGGTTCTCAAAGAACTGACAGTCCACCCGCCACTTAGCTTTCAGGACACTACATCCTTTTCCTTGTCTCTTACTCCACTAGTTTTCCCCTTTCATCTCCTTTCCCAGTTCCTCTAATTTTCCTGGAGTCTTCTCTTTTTTTAATTGAAGTATAGTTGCTGCTGCTGCTGCTGCTGCTAAGTTGCTTCAGTCGTGTCCGACTTTGTGTGACCCCATAGACGGCAGCCCACCAGGCTCCCCCATCCCTGGGATTCTCCAGGCAAGAACACTGGAGTGTGTTGCCATGTCCTTCTCCAATGCATGAAAGTGAAAAGTGAAAGTGAAGTCGCTCAGTCGTGTCCGATTCTCTGCGACCCCATGAACTGTAGCCTACCAGGCTCCTCCATCCATGGGATTTTCCAGGCAAGAGTACTGGAGTGGGGTGCCATTGCCTTCTCCGAAGTATAGTTGATTGAGTCTTAATTCTTAATGCCGGTATGTCTTAGGGTTCATTCCTTGGTTTTCTCATCTTCTCAATAAATAACTCCCTAGATGACCTCATTAGTCTTGTGACTTTAAATAGCATCTTTATATCAGTGGCTCCTAAATTTATATCTTTAGCATAAACATTTCTCCTGAACTTTAAATATCAATGAAAGTGATTCTTTTGAAAAGTAACTTGAATCATGTCTTTCTTCTGCTTCAGTTCAGTTCAGTTCAGTTGCTCAGTTGTGTCCAACTCTTTGCAACCCCATGAACTGCAGCACGCCAGGCTTCCCTGTCCATCACCAACTCCTGGAGCTTGCTCAAACTCATGTCTATCCAGTCGGTGATGGAATCCAACCATCTCATCCTCTGTTGTCCCCTTCTCCTCCTGCCTTCAATCCTTCCTAACATCAGGGTCTTTTCCAATGAGTCAGTTCTTCACATCAGGTGGCCAAAGTATTTGGAGCTTCAGCTTCAGCATCAGTCCTTCCTATGAATATTCAGGACTGATTTCCTTTAGGATGGACTGGATTGAATATCCTTGCAGTCCAAGGGACTCTCAAGAGTCTTCTCTTAACACCACAATTTAAAAGCGTCAATTCTTCAGTGCTCGGCTTTCTTTATAGTCCAACTCTCACATCCATACATGACTACTGGAAAAACCATAGCTTTGACTAGACTGACCTTTGTAGGTGAAGTAATGTCTCTGCTTTTTAATATGCTGTCTAGATTGGTCATAGTTTTTCTTCCAAGGAGCAAGCATCTTTTAATTTCATGGCTGCAGTCACCATCTGCAGTGATTTTAGAGCCCCCCAAAAATAAAGTTTCTCAGTGTTTTCATAGTTTCCCCATCTATTTGCCATGAAGTGATGGGGCCAGATGCTATGATCTTAGTTTTTTGGATGTTGAGTTTTAAGCCTGCTTTTTTACTCTCCTCTTTCACTTTCATCAGGAGGCTCTTGAGTTCCTCCTCACTTAATAATCCCTTAAAGGATCCCCATTTTACTCAGGTAAGGCCATTACAATAGCTTCCAATTGCCCTATTCAATCTGCCCATGTTTATTCATCACCTCTCTGACCTCCTTTGCTCTGCTTTGCTCTACTTACACCATTCTAGCTATACTCCTGCTCCAAGTTCTACACACTGACTGTTTCTCCTCTACCTGGAACACTTCCTGCACATATAGAAGCCTATGTGGCTCCTTAATTTCCTTTAAGTTTTTTCTCCAAATGCCACTGCATTATTGAAACCTCTCCTGACAATACAATTTAAAATTGTACTCTCTTGCACTCCCCTAGAGATCAGAAATAAACAAAGATATCTAATATCTCATCTATTCAAAATTGTACTGCATATTCTAGCAATATAGAAAGAAAACAAAATAAAATCTATCTATATTAGAAAATAGAAATCAAAATTATTTCTACTTCTAGTAACATGATCTTATACATAGAAAATCCTAAGTATTAATGGTTCATCAAAAAATATTTTAGAGCTAAAAATGAGATCAATTTTATTGCTATATACTAAAAATGATTATCTAAAAATTAAATTACAAAAATAATAGCATAAAAAAGAATCAAATAGAACCAAATTTGAGTTTAGAAGAAATACAAGACTTGTACACAGAAAACTAAAATATGTCATTGAAAAAAATAAGGATAACCTAGATAAATGAGAAAGCCTAGATAAATGGGAAAACATCTCATGTTCACAGATGGACAACTTAACATTGTTAAGGATGGCAATATTTCCCAAATTAATGTACAGATTCAAGTGTATTTCTTATCAAAATCCAAGTTGCCTGTTTTGTAGATATTGACAAGTTGATCCTAAAACTCACATGGATATACAAGGAAACCAGAATAGTCAACATAATCTAGAAAATAAGAATACTTTCCATTTTTACTTTCCATTTTCAAAATTTACTACAAAGCTATGCAATCAAAACAGTGTAGTATGGTACAAGGAGAGACATATAGTTCAAACAAATGGACCTAATGTCAACAGATCTTCAACAAGAGTTCCAAGATAAGTACGTGGTGAAATAATGCCAACAAATGATACTGAGACAAAAGGATTCCACAAGCACAAAAATGCACTCAAAATGAATCAAAGACCTAAATATAAGAATTAAAACTCAAGATTATTTAAGAAAACACAGGTATAAATATTCAGAATCTTGGATTAGAGAATGGTTTCCTAGATATGACACCAAAAACACAATCAAGAATGAAAAAATTAGATAAATTGGACTTATAAAATGAAAAAAGATTTGTATTTCAAAAGACACTATCAGAAAACAAAAATACAATCCATACAACAGGAAAAAATATTTATGAGTTATATTATAATCTGACAAGAATATATAGACATGTATATGTGTGTGTGTATCTATAAATACATAAAGAACTCTTACAATCAAAACACAAACAATAAAAGACAACCATATATTTTTAAGGAGCAAATGATGTGACAGGACATTTCTCCAAGGAAGATATACAAAAGGTCATTGTGAAAAGATATTCACCATTATTAGCCCTAAGGCTAATAATGAAACACAAATCAAAACCACAATCAGATACCATTTAAGATGGTTATACTAAAAAAAGATGGACAATAACAAGTCTTGATGAAAATGTAGAGCAATTGAAACTCTCACTGCTTCTGGGAAAGTAAAATGGTACAGCTGCTTTGGAAAGTAGTTTGAAAGTTCCACAGAAAGTTAAACATAGAGTTACCATTGCACCCAGCAATTCCACTCTTAGATGTATTAACATATCCAAGAAAAATTGAAAACATATAGCCAAGTAAAAACTTGCACATGAATGTTAATAGTCTTGACAATAGTCTAAGTGTCCATCAGTTGATGAACGTGGTACATACAATTGACTATTTGCTGCTATTGTTCAGTCGCTAAGTCATGTCTGAATCTGCAACTGCATGGAGTGCAGCAAGCCAGGCTCCTCTGTCCTTCACTATCTCCTGGAGTTTGATCAAATTTACATCCATTGAGTCAGTGATCCTATCTAACTATCCCATCCTCTACCACTTCCTTCTCCCCCTGTCCTCAATCTTTCCCAGCAACAGGGTCTTTTCCAGTGAATTGGCTCTTTACATCAGGTGTCCAAAGTATTGGAGTTTCAGTTTCAGCATCAGTCCTCCCAATGAATATTCAGGGTTGATTTCCTTTAAGATTGACTGGCTTGATCTTCTTGCAGTCCAGGGTATTCTCAAGAGTCTACTCCAGCACCACAATTTGAAAACATCAATTCTTTGATGCTCAGTCTTCTTCATGGTCCAACTCTCACATCTGTACATCACTACTGGAAAAACCACAGCTTTGATTATGTGAACTTTTTGTCAGCAAAGTGATATTTCTGCTTTTAAACATGCTGTCTAGGTTTGTCATAGCTTTCTTTCCAAGGAATAAACATCTTTCAACTTCATGGCCATAGTCACAGTCCTCCATGATTTTGAAACCCAAGAAAATAAAATCTGCTGCTGTTTCCTCTTTGTCCCCTTCTATTTGCCAGGAAGTGATAGGACCAGATGAAATGATCCTAGTTTTTATAATGCTGAGTTTCAAGCCAGCTTTTTCATTCTTCTCTTTCACCCTCAAGAGGCTCTTTAATTCCTCTTCACTTTCTGCACATCTGAGGCTGTTTGTTGATATTTCTCCTAGCAATCTTGATTCTACATTGTAAGTCATCCAGCCCAGCATTTCATATGATACACTCTGCATGTAAGTTAAATAAGCAGGGTGACAATACACAGACTTGACATACTCCCTTCCCAATTTGGAACCAGTCTGTTGATCCATGTCTGGTTCTAACTATTACTTCTTGCTCCACGTACAAGTTTCTCAGGAGGCAGGTAAGGTGGTCTGGTATTCCCATCTCTTTAAGAATATTTCATAGTTTGCTCTGATCCACACAGTTAAAGGCTTTAGCAGAGTCAATGAAGCAGAAGTAGATGTTTTTTTGGAATCCCCTTGCTGTTCTATGATCCAGAGGATGTTGGCAACTTGATCTCTGGTTCCTCTGATTGAGTATTATACGACCATAAAAAGCTACATGGAGGAGCTCTGAAAGCATTATGATAAATGAAAGAAGTCAGACAGAATTGACAACATATTGAATGATTCCATTAATATGAAATGTCCAGATTTGGCAAATCCATAGAAACACAGAAAATATAGGATTGGTTTCAAGGAGCTGGAGGAAAGTGGTCGGGGGAGGTAGACAGGCACTACTCATAGATACAGGGTTTTGATGGGAGATGGTAAAAATGTACTGGAATTAGGCAGTAAGAATGAACTATCCATTTTAAAAGAGTGAATTTTATGGCAGATAAGTAGCCCAATAAAAAATAATATAAAAATATAAAATGCAACAGTGGAAAAATTGATTCCCCTTCCTTAGGACAACAACCTATTCCCTTAACCTGCTTATGTTTTTTTGTTCATTTGATATCACATCACCTTCTAGCATGTTACATAAATTACTCATTAATTAAATTAAAATGTCAGTTTTCCCTACAGACACTAGAAAATAAGCTGTAACACAACAGAAATTTCTGTCTTTATTTCACTGTTGTATATTCAGTGCCTAGAATAGTGCCTGGCATATAAGAGACCTTCAGAAATACTTATTGAATGAGTAAGCCAGTTGAACTTTGCTAAGGTGTTAACAAATAAACTTGGACTCACTCAAAAGAAAAGTATAGTGATAGTGTCGCTTCTCAAAAACAAGTTGTTTTCAGCTACAGAAACATGCTAGTTGGGCTCTTAAAAAGTTGTTTATCTGTCTCTTTTTTTTAATTTTTGAAAAATTAAAAAAAAAATTTTATCTTCTTGCTTCAGGGGAGTTCTGAGAAATTCAGGACACACTTTCCACTATTCCCTGGCTATACAAGGCTCAACAAACAGTTTTTATTTAATCAGCTATGTGGCCTGTCAAATGCTAAGTTCTAGGGATGCAGTGATGACTGAATTCCAATGGATTTTATGACTTAAAAAATTAGTCCAAATTGTCTTCTCAGTTTCAAGTTGCTCCCCATCTCCCTCTCTGCCTGTCCTATGTATTATTCCATGCCTAGTTCCACTGCTACCTCTTCCAAGAAGCCTTCCCAGCTACTCAAGTCCATGCTGATCTAATTGCCCTCCTATCTGATGACCAGGTGGTATTAATGTGACTAACAGCCCCTGACATGTGTGTGTGTGTGTATAAATATATATGTAACATCATGGCTGTCTGTTATTTGAAAAAAAAAAAAACAGTAACCAGCAATGAGCTGGCATGCAGTTGGGTCCCTAAATGAGGTGGATGGGTGAAAAGGCAGTTGAAGACAGTGGTTTGTAAATTTTGTGTTCAGATAATGTAGGAAACCAGTCTGGTGACAGTAAAAGAAAAGAAAAGGAAGGCTCTTCATGGTCTACATAAAAGTGTGACTATTACAGGTGGCCCAATTCCCAGTTACTTTGTTCCTGACACCAGAGACCTGTTTTTCAATCAAAATCGCAGCAGCTGTGGAGCTGTAAGGCTGGGCTGACACCTGGGTCAGAGGTTCCCCATTAGTGCTGGCAGATTTTTCATAATCAAGACACTTCTGAAACGCTGAACCCTACTCAGTGCCAAAGGTTAACGATTCAGTGTGCAGGGACTGAAGCGCGAGGCAGGGCAGCAGACAGCTCAGGGAGAGATGCCAGCAGTGGGCCTGCTCCGGCTGCTCTCGTTACACCCCGAAATCTACTGGACATTCGCCTCCTTACTGAGGAGTCATTCAGCAGTGAGCATTCATTAAGAAGACTACATTAATCCTGTTTTTCTAACCCTGGTTCATGTTTTTGCATTTGGCAGTCAATGTTTTTGAGCAGTCTCTCTGTCCACCATTGAGAATGGCTATGCCCAAAGCAAAGAGAATTGAAGATTGAAAGGGTCACCCACTGAGTTCAGTGTAGACAGGCAAGCTGGATAACTCTGCATAACACTTACAACTTGCTTTCAGTTGCAAAACATTATGTATGAGAGACTTCTTCATTCCACAGCACTCCCACTAATGTGGGATGCTTCAGATCATGAATACTGAGCAAAATAAACTAAAATTAATTTTGATTAAAATTAATTTGTTGACATTCCTTAAGAAAACTGATGATAACCTGTAGTGTCAGAAATGAAAATGATTGTTTTAAACAGCCAACCTATTTATACTTCATTAGACTTTTATATCAAACTGATTTTTCTGGTTCAAGAACAATTACTGAGAATCTTTTATAGGCCCACTCTCCAGCTCCTCTTGGATATCTTGCAGTTGTTAAAACTGAACATATTGCAAAGAAGACTGACCAATCCCCTTCTTCTTTTGCCCCCTATCATTCCTGGTATTGTATATTTTCCCATTTTACTCAATAATTCTTTTAGCTTAAATACCTCCAGTTCTTTCATTCTTCACAGCTTATCAGTCTTTTAACTCCAATCAAAGTCTTAACAGTTTTCCTATTGTGTGTGTATTAGTCTGGTGTATGTACACACAGAGAAAGAGGGGTGCCAAAATGGAGAGGAAGAAGGAGGGGCAGGTGGGAGGAAAGAGGGGAGAGACTGATTGAGATATCCTGGTCTATTATGGAGAACTGGCTCATGCAATTATGGAGACTTACAAGAACGTTGAGCACTGAAGAACTGATGCTTTTGAACTGCAGTGTTGGAGAAGACTCTTGAGAAGCCCTTGGACAGCAAAATCAAACCAGTCCATCCTAAAGGAAATCAGTCCTGGGTGTTCATTGGAAGGACTGATGCTGAAGCTGAAACTCCAATACTTTGGCCACCTGATGCAAAGAACCAACTCATTGGAAAAGACCCTGATGCTGGGAAAGATTGAAGGTGGGAGAAGAAGGGGATGACAGAAGATGAGATGGTTGGATGGCATCACCGACTCAATGGACATGAGTTTCAGCAAGCTCCATGAGTTGGTGATGGACAGGGAGGCCTGGCGTGCTGCAGTCCATGGGGTTGGAAAGAGTCGGACACAACTGAGTGACTGAACTGAACTGACAAGTCCAAATATCTGCAGAGACAACCAGTTTGAGTTTCAAGACTGGAAGTAGCTATAGGACAAGGAATAGCCAGTGTTCTAGCTTGAAGTCAGAAGAATTCTCTTACTTAGGGAAGGTCAGCCTTTTGTCTATTCAGGCCTTCAGTGGATTGGATGAAGTCCACCCACATTATGGAGGGCAATCTGTTTTATTCAGTCTACCTATTTAAATGTTAATCTCATCCACAAAAAACCTCATAGAAACACTCTGAATGATGTTTAGCCAAATATCTGGGCCATGGCCCAGTCAAATTGACACAGAAAATGAAACATCACAGCATGTTTCTAAGGACTGGTCTTTTGGGATAGCCTCAGCATCCCTCCTACACTATTCCATGAACTCTGGCTATTCTCCTTGCCTCCAGCCTCCTTTCCTCTCTACTCCACAGAGCACTTCCAAACTATACCCAGTCAATCTACTTGTTGAAACTTTAAGGTAAATCATGCTGACCTCAGGTGTCCTGCCCCTGCATGGCCTCTGCTCCAGTTTCTTACCCTCACTGCCCTCCCTGATTCCAGTCTACCTGTGTTTTTCTTCTTCCCTGAAGTTTTATAACTTCTTAGTACTTTGCTGGGAGCAAGGCCTCCCTTAAATTCCAGTCTGACCAACCTGTGTATTTTGTTTTCCAAGATAAATCAATTTATACTTTTTGCAATTACTATATGCATTTCTACACATAGAGAATATTTCTCCATTCATAATATATATTCCTCAGTAGATAGTCATATTCATATAGAGAGATAAATAGGAAGTGTAAAAACAAACAAAGAACCCCCAAATGAAAACAAGTAAAAACTACTCCAAGCTTGGTATAGCAAGAGTCAGCCACCATCACCTGAATTTCACAGAAGCTCAGAGGCAGGCACGTGTGCTCAGTTGCTCAGCTGTGTATGACTCTCTGAGACCCCGTGGATGGCAGACTGCCAGGCTCCTCTGTCCATAGGATTTTCCAGGTAAGAGTACTGGAGTGGGTTGCCATTTCCTCCTCCAGGGGATTTTCCCACCCCAAGGATTAAACCCATGTCTCTAGCATCTCCTGCACTGCAGGTGGATTTTTTACCACTGGGCCATGGGGAATCCCTCAGAAGCAGGCAGAGTGGTGTAAAAGCTGCATATTGAAATAAGGGGAGTTTAAGGCATGGTATTCTTGAAGGTTGTTGGCATCCAAGAAGCCAGAAACAGGATAACTAAAAGCAAAGCATCCTATGTGATTGGTTAGGGGAGTATATTTGGCTAATACCAGACCACCTGATCTGCCTCTTGAGAAATTTGTATGCAGGTCAGGAAGCAACAGTTAGAACTGGACATGGAACAACTGAGTGGTTCCAAATAGGAAATGGAGTACGTCGTATATTGTCACCCTGCTTATTTAACTTATATGCAGAGTACATCATGAGAAACACTGGACTGGAAGAAACACAAGCTGGAATCAAGATTGCAGGGAGAAATATCAATAACCTCAGATATGCAGATGACACCACCCTTATGGCAGAAAGTGAAGAGGAACTCAAAAGCCTCTTGATGAAAGTGAAAGTGGAGAGTGAAAAAGTTGGCTTAAAGCTCAACATTCAGAAAATGAAGATCATGGCATCCGGTCCCATTACTTCATGGGAAATAGATGGGGAAACAGTGGAAACAGTGTCAGACTTTATTTTTCTGGGCTCCAAAATCACTGCAGATTGTGACTTCAGCTATGAAATTAAAAGATGCTTACTCCTTGGAAGGAAAGTTATGACCAACCTAGATAGCATATTCAAAAGTAGAGACATTACTTTGCCAACAAAGGTTCGTCTAGTCAAGGCTATGGTTTTTC
This sequence comes from Bison bison bison, assembly GCF_000754665.1. Taxonomy (NCBI): domain Eukaryota; kingdom Metazoa; phylum Chordata; class Mammalia; order Artiodactyla; family Bovidae; genus Bison; species Bison bison. Next base: position 3,850,937 of record NW_011494717.1, on the reverse strand, counting down.
CTGTGGGCATGTATGGATGTGAGAGTTGGACTGTGAAGAAGGCTGAGTGCCGAAGAATTGATGCTTTTGAACTGTGGTGTTGGAGAAGACTCTTGAGAGTCCCTTGGACTGCAGGGAGATTCAACCAGTCCATTCTGAAGGAGATCAGCCCTGGGATTTCTTTGGAAGGAATGATGCTAAAGCTGAAACTCCAGTACTTTGGCCACCTCATGCGAAGAGTTGACTCATCAGAAAAGACTCTGATGCTGGGAG
>NW_011494717.1:3831329-3850585 GCF_000754665.1 Bison bison bison | reverse complement strand
ACAGAGGATGAGATGGCTGGATGGCATCACTGACTCGATGGACGTGAGTCTCAGTGAACTCCGGAAGTTGGTGATGGACAGGGAGGCCTGGCGTGCTGCGATTCATGGGGTCGCAAAGAGTCGGACACGACGGAGCAGCTGATTTGATCTGATCTGATCTGATATTTGGCTCTCACTGGTTGGTCATAAATTGGAAGCAGAGGCAAAAATTAGGGTAGTTTTCAGTTACTGGTTAAATCCTGACTACTTTGAGCCAGTTGCTGCAAAGGTTATAATTGTCTTCCTGGATTGACTGCTGCTGTGAGTCAGAGCTCTATTTTTTATATATAATCGGGCAACTTGTAAAACTAGCCTCTCAAGTTAGAGACAGAGATATTCTGATTAGAATAAGACAGTATTAGGTCAAGACCTAGAATCACCCAATGCTGTCTTAAACCAGTATAATGTGAAAGGTCATCAAGTGAAATAAACACATCCAGAGAACAAGACGTATGGTCAGACAATATTTTTAACTGTTTGGTCTCAAGCTCTAATCTATGACTAATAAACTAGAGGAGGATTGCTTCTTCTTCCTATGCTGGGGATGCCTAAGTTGTAGGCCTCTCTGCTTCCTCTAAACCCAAAGGGGATCTTGCCTTATATCATTGGAATACAAGGAGGAGACCCCCGACTCCAGCAGAATTAGAGGAAAGGACTAAGAGAAAAAGACAATAGGAGAGAGTATCTGCCCCAGTCACTGTACACTCTGCCCTCTCCTCCGTGCCTACCTTCTCAGCTCTCCCCACCTCTAAGAAGAGATAAACAGGTCAGCCAAACATAAAAAGTACGATTACAATTCTGGCAGGACAAAAGGAAGAAAACAGTGACTCTCATCCAAACATGACCGTATAATTATACAAAGTTATTCTACCTGCTAAAATATTACTCAATAAAATATGCTCAGATTTAACTATTCTATTCATCATTCTTCCAGGAGGTGTGGGGTAGATTTAAATTCCTCCCCAGAAGCCAATATTCAGATTTCTTCAGTGGTCTTTTTGGTCCTTTAATAACAGCACACACTTTCTCCATCTCATTTTTCTTCAAAGAAGTGGTTTGTTAAGGTTTTACAGAACTACAGTATAAGGCTAAACCGAAATTTACTTTTTTTAACAATCCCTTATTATGGGCATTTATACCGCTTCTAATTTTCACTATAAAAAAATAATCATTAGCCAAATATCTGATTATGTCCCAAAATATCCTGAAAGTGAAGTTACTTATTGAAAGATTCTGGACATTTTAAAACTACATATCTTTACAACTCTAAATATATGCTTCCAAATTGTCATATAAAATTACAATATCAACTGACAACCTCAATAGCAGAGTAGAAGTGAGGTCAATTTACCACAGTGTCTCCATAATTTTTCTCTTTGCAAAATAAACAAATGATTTTGTTTAATATTTGAATGTTTTTTCATATTCTAAATGTTCATTTACATTTCTTCTGTTCTTAATAGCTTATAAACTTTACATATTTTCTACCAAGGTACTCATCCTTTCCTGCTGATTTATAAGAAGACACTTAACTTAATTGTAATGGAATTAATCGTTATATTACATGAGATAGAAATCTAACTTCATTTAAACTTTTCCAAAGTTTAGTCAATTGCTCTGATTGTAATTGCTGAATGATTAATTTACCCCAGGGATCTGAAATATTATAAATATGACATCAATAATTTAAATGTATTCTAGGCAGATTTCACTTTTCTTTCTTTTTTTTTTTTTTTTTCCTATTCTGTCATCTATGTCTTTTTCCTCTTGAAAAGGTCTCTCTCTGCACCTTTTTCTTGGTTTTGCACATTTTTTATAAATGTTAAAAAAAGCTATGTTTTTTCCAGTAATGTATGGATGTAAGAGCTGGACCATAAAGAAGGCTGAGCACCAAAGAACTGATGCTTTTGAACTGTGCTGTTGGAGAAGACTCTTGAGAATTCTTTGGACTTCAAGGAGATCAAACTAGTCCATCCTAAAGGAAATCAATTCTGAATATTCATTGGAAGGACTGATGCTGAAGCTGAAACCAATACTTTGGCCACCTGATGCAAAGAACTGACTCATTTGAAAAGACCCTGATGCTGGGAAAGATTGAAGGTGGGAGGAGAAGAGGACAACAGAGGATGAGATGGTTGGATGGAATCACGGACTCAATGGACATGAGTTTGAGTAAACTCCAGGTGTTGGTGATAGACAGGAAGGCCTGGCATATTGCAGTCCATGGGGTTGCAAAGAGTCAGATATGACTGAGCCACTGAACTGAACTGAATTGTGGTGATTCTATAATATAGACTGCAACAGCAGTCAACTGGCATTCAATTTCAGACACACATGAGCATAATCGATAGCTGATTAAAATGCAGATTCCAGCCCACCCCCTACCCAGAGATCCTGACTTGGTATATCTTGGGGGAGGGTCCACTCTCTGTATATTTAACAAGTATTTTAAAAACCACCACTTGCCTGACTGCAAAATGATCTGACTCTACTTCCAGCCTAAAGGAAAGTGTTTCAGCCCAGATAATCTGAATCAGGGGACTGCAACCTGAGCTACATGCGAGACTCACCTGGACAGCTTTGAAGACATCTGGCAGCCTGTGCCCCCTGCTTCCAGACTTTTTCACATAACAGTAGATCAAAAACTCCAGCTCCTAAAATGCACACTGTTTGCTACAACCCCTTCCTCTAACTTTACTGATTCTAAAGCTCCTCCCTCAGCCTGCTTCTGCAACCAAACCATACGATAAAATAGGGATTTATATGGTCTGAACATAAAATAGGGATTTATATGGTCTAATCAGGGGAAATAAACCATTCTTAGTCCTTCAGAAGGCAGTTTTTGCTATGGGTTTTTCATTTGGTGCCACCTTCTTCCTCATCACTTGTCTCTCCTAATCTTACTTTCAGGCTATAGGTGTGTTGTCTGTCTTTTCAAGGGCAAAGGCATCAGCTCCAGTTGATTATCTGGATTTCCATTCTGACATGCACGTTCTCATAATTAATGCAAATCCACCTTTGATGCCAGCACAGCCCCTTTAGGCTATTAGAATGTTCAAAATTTTCTCAGAATACATGGATACTTTTTCCCTGTTGGCTCAGAGGTAAAGAATCTGCCTGCCAATGCATGAAATGCAGGAGACAAGGGTTCGATCCCTGGGTTGGGAAGATCCCCTGGAGAAGGAAGTAGTAACCCATACCAGTATTCTTGCCTGGAAAACCCCATGGACCAAGGAGCCTAGCAAGCTATGGTTCACAGAGTCGCAGAGTTGGACACAACTCAGTGACTGAACAACAGTAACATAGATATTTTAGTGGGCACCCTGAGGCTAAATCACTGAGTTTTGTCCAACACTTTCTTAAGGGGAAAACACAATTTATTTCTGTAACCAACTCTGTGCCAAATACTGTGTTATTTTGCCATAAACGTTGCTATTGCTATTGCTAAGTCACTTCAGTCGTGTCCAACTCTGTGTGACCCCAGAGACGGGAGCCCACCAGGCTTCCCCGTCCCTGGGATTCTCCAGGCAAGAACACTGGAGCGGGTTGCCATTTCCTTCTCCAATGCATGAAAGTGAAAAGTCAAAGTGAAGTCGCTCAGTCGTGTCTGACCCTCAGCGACCCCATGGACTGCAGCCTTCCAGGCTCCTCCATCCATGGGATATTCCAGGCAAGAGTACTGGAGTGGGGTGCCATTGCCTTCTCCGGCCATAAACGTTATTTCTCACCAAAAAGCCCTGTGTTTTTATGGGTGGGTAAATTACAGAGCCAGGACTCAGGCCAAGTTCCTTCTATTTCAGTACAATTATCACATGCCTCTGTGACTTAAGGCACAGGCTACAAATGGGCCAGGGTTTCATCCTATGGTTCAACTGCACATGGAAAATTTTACCTGCCTGCTGCACTAAATGGAGTGAAGAATAAACCTATCTGAGCAATTCAGACAAAGTGGAATTTGTTTTGCTGCAAATGGTTCAAATCATTAAATTCAACAAATACCCATTAAGCCTCTATTATGTGTAAGGCTTCACAACCCCTTGCAAGTGCCAACTATAAATTAGATTTGGTTTATGGGAAATCCTCCCCTGTTATTTCTCAGCTGCAGTGTCGTATTGTCATTTTTGCTCCACTTACTCAATTAAAAAAAAAAAGAGAGAGAGAGAGAGATATGCCTAACTTGTGTCAAGACTGGACATCTCTGGTGAACCAAGTGTTATTTCAGGAAGAAAGAATTAAGGGCAATATGCTAGCTTTATGAAGCTGCCAAAAGCTCAACAGAGATGATTCTTCAGTGCCTCCCTCGCCCTCCTCTAAGCTCTCCTAAGCTGGATGGACTGGGTCCCTCCAGAGCTCTTTGCTATCTGGAAATGCCGATTTCTCATTAGCCCGCAGTGGAGTAGCCACAGCCCATCTGTTCAACCTCAGTGCTCTCCATTCCCAGCTCAATTTAAAGATTTACAAACTCGGAGAAAGACCTCTCCCACCTGTGAGGCCAGCACAGGCCCTCCTGGGTCCCTGTGTCCTGTCTACCAGACCAAGCCACATGAGCAGCTCCATGGAAAAGGCCCTACCATTGATGCTGGTAGTGCTCTCCTTCCAATATGGTAATAAGGAGATTAGGGTTTAATCAGATCTGATCCAAATTCCTCTCTTGATCTCCCTTTTGAATACACTCCGTTGAGAGAAACCTTGGTTTTGCCACTTAATATGCAGAGGACAATAAGGAGCTTAAGATAGACACACATATATATAAGCCCTCTCTGAACTTGGGAAATCAAAATTGCAACATGCCTCCCAACCCTTAGGAGCCTGAGGCATCAGTGGAGCCAGACTGGGGAAGATGACTTGTTCCTGTCCTCTCACATCCCCTGCAGAGGATCAATAATGAGAGCTTGCACCATAGCCTCCTCTATGTCCCTGAGATCAAGGAGCCAAACAAGAAAAAGTGCCCAGAGCAGTAGATTGACACCTTGAACCTAGTGTACTTTATCCAGGCATCAAGAGCCTTATATATGAAATTTCACTCAGAGGAGTAAATTTCCAGGGAAGAAAAGAACAGTCCTTGACTCTGTCCATTTATTTACCTGATAGTTGTTTCTTGAATGCCCACCTTCAACCCCAGCCTATGCCAAGTCAGACTACCTTTCTGAAAACAGACAGAAGCATCAGGGACCAACCATGCCCACCCAGAGCTTCCCATCCTAGTGAGTGATAATTGAATACAAGGCCATCTGTGTCAGAAGGAATATGAGTAGAAATCCAAAAGAGGGCTGAAGGAATGTGAGGTGACAGAGACCTCAATATGCTGACAGGTCAGAAAAAAACTTGCTAGTAGAGACAGTGTGATCTGGTGGAGAAGGATGGATGGGAGAGCTGAATGCACAGAAGAGAATCTTTGGAGAGTTAATTTGTCCAGCAATATGGCACCCAGATTGAGCCACCTGCTGCAAACATCTAAAAAGGTTGATTCTAAATCATTTAACTTCTTATTAAGTGAGAGTAGTCAAAGTAAATAATTCCAAACCAGAGAATAAGTGAATAAGGAAACCTTAAATTTAAAATAACCAATGAAGCCAACTTTAGCTTTAAAAGAATTTAGCAAACCTGGTAAACATGAGTATCAGTTATATCAATATATTGAAATAATATTATTTGGCCATAAAAAGAAATAAAGTACTGATATATGCTAAAATATGGATGGATCTTGAAAACACTATGCTCAATGAAAGAACCTAGTCACAAAAGACAAAAATATTGTATAATCCATTTCTATGAAATGTCCAGAACAGGCAAATCCTCTATGGAAATAAAATAAATTAGAGGCTGGCAGGAGCTTAAGGATGGGGGAGTTGGGAGTGATTGCTAATGAGTATGGGATTTTTTTAGGGGGTGAGGGAAATGTTCTAAAATTAGGTATTGGTGACAGTTGAACAACTCTGTAAATATACTAAAAAACACTGAATTGTACACTGTAAATGAGTCAATTATATGCCATGCAAATTATATCTCAAAGCTGTTGGGAAAAAAAGCAAAACCGGAGACAGAGGGAGTGACTTATGGGATCACTGTTGAGAAAGAAGGTCAAAATACTGACTAACCCTAGACTTCAAGTTACACATGCATATCAAAACCCTTTGGGGACTTCTGTGGTGATCCAGTGGTTAAGAATTTGCCTGCCAATGAGGGGGATGAAGGTGTGACCCCTGGTCCAGGAAGATCCCACATGCATGGGGCAGCCAAGACCCCGTGCCCCAACTACTGAGTCCGAGTGCCCCACAGCCTGTGCTCCACAATAAGACAAGCCACCACAATGAGAAATCAATGCACGGCAACTAGAGAGCAGCCCCACTCACTGAACTAAAGAAAAACTGCCCTCAGCAACAAACACCAGTGCACCAAAAACAAATAAATAACAGTAAAAAAGTGAAATAACCGCTGTAGTAGTTACTGAAAGAAGAAAAATAGACTGCATAATCTAAAATAAGACTGAAAATGTAATAACAAAATATAAACTCCCTCTACGGTAAAAAAGGAGAAAAAGGAATAGGGAACGAAATAAATAGACAAATAAGATGCTATAATTAGAAAACATGAATTGAATATATTTTATATGTATGAATATATTAATATATACACAGAAATACAGTGTGTGTCAGTTCAGTTCAGTTCAGTCGCTCAGTTGTGTCCGACTCTTTGCGACCCCATGAATCGCAGCACACCAGGCCTCCCTGTCCATCACCAACTTCTGGAGTTCACTCAAACTCACGTCCATCAAGTCGGTGATGCCATCCAGCCATCTCATCCTCTGTCGTCCCCTTCTCCTCTTGCCCCCAATCCCTCCAGCATCAGAGTCTTTTCCAATGAGCCAATTCTTCACATGAGGTGGCCAAAGTACTGGAGTTTCAGCTTTAGCATCATTCCTTCCAAAGAAATCCCAGGGCTGATCTCCTTCAGAATGGACTGGTTGGATCTCCTTGCAGTCCAAGGGACTCTCAAGAGTCTTCTCCAACACCACAGTTCAAAAGCATCAATTCTTCAGTGTTCAGCTTTCTTCAGAGTCCAACTCTCACATCCATACATGACCACAGGAAAAACCATAGGCTTGACTAGACGGACCTTTGTTGGCAAAGTAATGTCTCTGCCTTTCAATATGCTGTCTAGGTTGGTCATAGCCTTTCTTCCAAGGAGTAAGCGTCTTTTAATTTCATGGCTGCAATCACCATCTGCAGTGATTTTGGAGCCCCCAAAAAATAAAGTCTGACACTGTTTCCACTGTTTCCCCATCTACTTCCCATGAAGTGATGGGACCCGATGCCATGATCTTCATCTTCTGAATGCTGAGCTTTAAGCCAACTTTTTCACTCTCCACTTTCACTTTCATCAAGAAGCTTTTTAGTTCCTCTTCACTTTCTGCCATAAGGGTGGTGTCATCTGCATATGTGTAAACATGAGTAATTACCTGAAAAAATACTGATGTATAAATGGTTACAGTTAAAAGATAAATACTGAAGATGATAAAAATAAACCCACTTCTATGCTGTTTATAGGAGAGACATCTTAGACATAGAAAACAAAAAGACTGAAAGTAAAAGAATGCAAAGATATTCCAGGTCAATAGTAAAGAAAGGAAGTTATATCAGTATCAGCCTAAATTGATTTTAAGGGAAAGCATAACTAGCAAAGGAAAAAAAAATAACTAGACATAGGGTCACTATTTAAAGTTAAAAGCTTGAATTTATCTAGGTCATAATCATTGTTAATGTGCATTTATCTAATAACATGTTGTGAAAATATTTAAAGCAAAAAATTGTTGTAACTATGGAGGAAAATAAACTACTACATTAATGGAAAAAATTTAACATAGCTATCACACTGTTAGTCTAAGCAGAGGGAAAAAAAATTAAGAATACCTATTAAAATCATACTATTAACTGCATAACCTCATGGGCATTTATAGACCATTTGACCCAACAATAAGAGATAACAAAATTATTTCAACCAAAATCACAATATATGAAACTATAAAAAGAAAGGTTTGACAAATTTCAAAGGATTTGGTGTCTCAGTAAGTTCATTGAGCATAAAACAATTAGGTAAGAAATAGTAGCTAAAAGATAGCTAGGAAAATCTTATCACATTTGGAAATTTAATAAATCACTCACAAATCAAAGAAGAAATCATATTATAAACTAGAAAACTTTTGGAGCTAAACAATACTGCTCTGTGAGAAATCCCAGCATTGTGAAATGCAAATTAACATGGTATTGATAGTGAAAAGTATGACTTCAAATGCTTATACTAGGAAAAAAAAACCTGAAAACTATTGAACTAAGCATCTGTCTTAGTTTAAAAAAGAGAGAGTGAAGGGGGAAATAGTGAATTAAATCCAAAGTAGAAAGGGGAAATAATAAAGATAAGATAAGTTAATAAAATAGAAAACCAGCACACAATAGAGAGAATAAAACAAAAGCCAACAGTTGGTTCTTTGCAAAAAGTAATAAAATTAACAAACGTCTTGCAAAGTTGATCAAGATAAAAAGCAGAGAAAATATGAATAAACAATATTAGGAATGAAAAGAGGGACTTAATTACAGATGCCACAAACATTAATAAGATGAGATTATAAAGAGTTTTGTGCCAATGAATGGAAAATCTCAGATGAAAGTTAAATTTGACTAGCCAAAATTATTAATAGCAAACATTTTAAAGTGGATAGAAGAGAACATTCCAAGTACAGAGAGCGTTACATGAGAGAAGAACTAAAGGTAGAAATGGCAATGGCTTTGTGGGGTACACTCACTGATCTGCTCCACAAACATCTACGGACAGACAAGACCCTCAAGAGAGCAGAACAAGGAGAGAAAGAGTCAGAGCAATGTCTGATCTCTCAAAACATCTTTAAAGTTGATCTATAAGAACCAGTGGGTGAAGATAATGGGGAAAAAAAAAAGGAGAAATCTAAGACTTTAAAAGGCTGTGTAATGTTGGAAGAAAACATAGGAAGATAGACAGAAATGGCCAAAGAATAAACAGTGGCAATCTTTAGTATGGTAGCACTGCTGAGGCCTACAAAGAAGGAAGACATTCGGTAAAGTCAGAGAGAAAACTCTATTCACCAAAAGGAGATTAAGAGCCAGCTGAGTGAGAAAAATAGTAAATATGTTAGTTTCCTTATAAGAAAATGATATATGATGTTCATGGAAAGCATGTTAGAAAGATATAAATTAAAATAAGTTCAATGTGAAAAAAAAAAAAAAGCAGTCTGTTTTGTACTCTGGGCTAGCTGCTGTGCGGGAGACCTCGTGAACTGGCATGAATATTGCCCCTAAAGAGCTCACAGCATATTGGAAAGGTTTTAAGACATACACACATGTGTAATGGAAGAAAAATAAAGCTCTCCGGAGGTTCACTGAAGAAATTAGTGAAGACGGGGTCTCAGTTCTGTGTTGGAACGTACTAGGATGAGGATGAAGAACTGGAGGAGCTGGAGGGAAATGTAAATGCGAGACTGGGGGATTCAGACTTCATTCTGGATCAACAAAAAACACTGAAGTTTTTGAATAAGGGAAAACTATGACCACGGCTTAAGATTTATGAAGTTAATATAAACACACATATGATGAATGGGATTTTAGAATGTTAAAAGATGAGGCATGGCAACAATTTTGTTAGATGTTGTAGTAGTCAAGATAAGCTGTGATATGCTCCTAAATTCAGGTGGGGGGGGTAGACACAGAGAGGAAGAACATTATGCAGAAACACTGATAGCCTTAGTTACTGATAAGATGTTGCTGCTGCTGCTGCTAAGTCGCTTCAGTCGTGTCCAACTCTGTGTGACCCCATAGACGGCAGCCCACCAGGCTCCCCCGTCCCTGGGATTCTCCAGGCAAGAACACTGGAGTGGGTTGCCATTTCCTTCTCCAATGCAGGAAAGTGAAAAGTGAAAGTGAAAGTGAAGTCGCTCAGTCGTGTCCAACTCTCAGCGACCTCATGGACTGCAGCCTTCCAGGCTCCTCCGTCCATGGGATTTTCCAGGCAAGAGTACTGGAGTGGGGTGCCATTGTTAGGCCTAGCCTAAGGTAGAGGGGAGATGGGGGGTGGGGAGGGTATCCTAAGATATCCAGCCTGAACAAGTAAAAATTAAATGAATTAAAGACTATTTATTCAGTCATTTCTTTGTTTCAAAGACATGGTTGGGAATCAATAAAATCTTTAATGAGTTCCAATTTCTCAATTTAGGTAGTATGTGTTCTATAAGAGTATATAAAGGCTAATTCAGACAGGAAGACTTGACAATAATGTCAACTGGATCTTGGCCAACGAATCTTTGAAACTGCTGCCAATCAGTCAACAAGCAGTATCAAGGGTACACTCAAGGTCAGAGATAATAAGAATGGACATGGCTTCTCAATGCTTCCCCTTTCTCACCGACGTTTGCTGTACAGAATGTGAGAATCATACAGTCAGAGACACAGAACTCAGGGGGCATTGCCTCTCAAGCCATTTTAAATGGGGGATGCTGAGTACACAGGAGCTTCAGCAAGCAAGGAGTCCACCTTATGATCACATACAGAGCTTGTGCTATGTATTCACCGCTTCACTGGGCTTAACACAGATGGCAGTGAGACAGACCCAGCTATAGATTATAATAGCACAGCAAGAGGAAATGGCCAGAAAGAAGCTTGCTCACAGAAGTTGTGAGTTCAGGCTTCCTGTTTTTCAGATGGGAAAACTGAGGTCCCAAAAGGATCTCGCCCAAACCTGTGGCTTTGGAGGCATGACTGACAGCCAGGCATCCCCTACCAGGTCAGCTCTCTCCACACCACATGTTGCCTCCAGCCTGTTAAAGATTCTCCTTGGAGCTTCTTGAATTGATGCTGGATCTGGGAGACAATGCTCTTGATGTAACCTTTCTAACTACGTAGGGGATGATTCTGGTATCCTTTCCAATCCTTCTCTGGGTCTCAGGGTGGAGTTCATTTTTTACAGCTCTGAGAATCAGGATCATGGAATATCAGCAATGACTGCAGGTGCCAAGGCAGTCAATCCTTTGAGTGAAGAAGAAAGCAAGAATTACCAAAAGGCCCATCAGGGCTCTAGGAGAAACAATCAACACCCAACTTCTGTGCAAATAATTTTCACTGGGACAATGCACTAAAAATGACAAGCACCTTGAGGAAAGGGACTATGTCTTAATGCTTCTATGGGCCTGACACAGAAGAGGTAAGCAGTAGCTGTTCAATTAACTTAATTCCTAATTGATTATATTCTCTGGGGATGTAACAGTCCCCATTTAAGTTTACCATCATACAGTAAAAAAAAAAAACAAAAAGACTGCATCTCCACTTTATTGCAGAAGGAAATGGCAACCCACTCCAGTACTCTTGCCTGGAAAATTCCATGGATGGAGGAGGCTGGTAGGCTACAGTCTATGGGGTCGCAAAGAGTCTGACATGATTGAGCGACTTCACTTTCTTTCTTTCTATAGTTCTTTTGGAGAAGGAAATGGCAAGCCACTCCAGTGTTCTTGCCTGGAGAATCCCATGGACAGAGGGGCCTGGTGGGTTGCAAAGAGTTGGACTTAACTAAGCAACACACACACACACTCCATTTTATATCTATTTTAAATGGAAAAATTTTCACAACTTGGGACACCTTCGCTTCCATCTCTACTAAAATAATCCAACTTTTCTTTGATGATTTGTAATCACCAAATTGACTGTTTTTTTTAATGAGCCCTGTTATAATGTAGGAGGAAGATTGAAAGGTTTCAGACTGTTTATGCAATAAATAGCCACAGACAGCTGCTCTTTTGGGGTTTTATGTCTACATTTGATGATTTCTATCTCCCTTTCACAACATGACTTACAGCTACTACTTCCTGATGCTCTCTTCTTCCCTTACTCAAGCATCCTGGGGACCCCAACCCCCAGAAACTAGAAGGAACATCTTACCTTCATTTTGCAAGAGGTAGTGGAATTGTCCAAAAGATACAATAACTAAGGCCATCTGTATGGGTCAGAGTAGGCTTATACCCTATCACAGCTAGTTGCGCTTTTGCCGCAAAGTGGCCTTACGCAGCAGGAGGCCAACAGAACACAATGGTTAACTTAGCACAGAGACATTCTCCCTGAAGAACGTGATGGTTTTTTTGTTTTTTGTGTGTGGAATTTGTGTGTGTGTGTGTGTGTATGTGCGCGCGCATGTGTGTGTGTGTGCGTGTGTGTGTGGATTTTTGTTGTTGCTGCTTCCAAGGTACTGAATTGATTTTTTTCCAAGGTACTGAATTGATTTCCTTACACTTGAGAGAGATAGATCAGACAAGCATTTTCCCCCAGTACAGCCAGTATTCACCTTTCCTACACTGTCATATTAACACTGCCATGTTGCAGCTTGATAGGATGGCCGTAGATCAACACTCTGTGTACCTCTATCATCCAGAACAGTTTTTTAAAAGAAACAGAGTGCTATCTTTAGCCTCTGGATGTGGAAAGAACTAGGATTGATTTCACTGTTTTCACCCAGAAAACTATATATAGTAAGTAAAGACATCCATTTTCCAGAAGCTTTTCTGATGTTCCTACTATGCACCAAGTGCAGCATTGTCTACAAAGATGCTGCCATCAGAGGAACCGAAATGTATGCAGAGCTGTTAAGTGTTGTGCTTCTAGATGCCAAGTGGGTGTGATTTAAAAAAAAATCCATTCGGCTTGAATTATGCCAGCTCTTCCTTCTTTCCTATTCCACACTCTGTGGCATAATGAAGGTGATTCTTCTTCCTGAGGTTAAAGAGAATAACTGAGCAGGGGGTTAGGAGGAGACCTCATAGAAGGAAAATTCAGGAAGAACAGACAACAGAGAAAGCACTGGAGCAGGACTGGAAGCAAGGCAGTATGCAGATCCTCAGAAAGAGGCCAGCATTTGAAGATAAGGGAAGGTAGGGTTGAGGAGCTCAGAGACAGGCAGCAAGAAGACAAACTATCCTTCTGTATAGTTTGAATCACTTCTATAGAGGATTAGCTGCCTGGACTTATTTTCAAGCTTAATCACATTCACCTTTGCTGTCTGACTTCATTTGGCATGCAGAAAGCTGGATAAGGAAAGCACAGGGCATGCAACAGTCACCCTAAAGGGACAATACGTTCTCTGCAGGCAGGAACAATGTCATATTTATTTTTTACACCCTCTAAACATCTGGCATAGGACTTTCTTTGCCCTGATAGATGCTTACTAAGTACTTTCTATTTTATTTTTTCAGCTACATCTATATGCATCTAAATATACGAGCAATATTGAAAAATATGTATACCATTTCACAATATTCAAAGAGCTCTCCCATTCATTAGCTTGTTATTGTTAGCTGATAACTTTACAGATGAGGAAACAGAGGCACTGAGAGGTTAAATAGATAGTCCAAGCTCATTATTAAGTTAGGGAGGCAAGATTCTAGCCACAGATTTTGACGCAGTGATTCTCACAATTAAATTTCCATAAGAATCACCTAGGAAAGGTGTTAAAGCACACATTCCAAGCCTTCTATTTAGATACTTACTGTATATCTGGCTTAGAATCTGAAATTTGTGTTTTAGTACATTCCCCATAGTCATGTATAGATGTGAGAGTCAGACCATAAAGAAGGCTAGGGGGCAAATAGTTGAAGCTTTTGAACAGTGGTGGTGGAGAAGACTCTTGAGAGTCCCTTGGACTGCAAGGAGATCAAAACAGTCAATCCTAAAGGAAATCAATCCTGAATATTCATTGGAAGGACTGATGCTGAAGTTGAAACTCCAACATTTTGGCCACCTGATGCGAAGAACCGACTCACTGGAAAAGACCCTGATGCTGGGAAAGACTGAGGGCAGGAGGAGAAGGGAGTGGCAGAGGATGAGATGGTTGGATGGCATCATTGACTCAATGAACATGGGTTTGAGCAAACTGCAGGAGATGGTGAAGGACAGGGAAGCCTGGTGTGCTGCAGTCCATGGGGTTGCAAAGAGTTGGCTGTGACTTAACGACTGAACAACAACAACCCAATCATTCAGGTGAAAGTCCATATACACTAGCCCGGTGCATCATTTACAAAGGGATAAGAATAGAACTGGGAGACACTATGGTAACTCGGCCAAGGATGGACTTCTCTACCGTTATGTACCAAAGACAGTCAACGTGGAAGGGCAGCTGGAAACTTTCTCAATTAGCTCTCTTCCTCTACAGTCATAGTACTGTTTGGTGAATAAATGAAATGTTTGTTGAATATATGAACCTGTTTCCAGGATCCTGAAGAGTGTGAAAAGAAGTTTACTTTTAAAACACTTCAAAAACACATAATCTAAAAAAATAACTCATACTATTGAACAACTTCAGCAAATCCTCTGCAGCACCTGCCAAGGTCATAGTTTCGATCTCACCTTCAATTATTGATAGATAGCCTGATAATTTGAGAAGAGAGAAACAGACTTTTTTCAAGCTTTGGAAAAGGAAAGTCCTTTTAATAAGAGATTCTATCCTGATTACATAGCTCTTATCAGGAAATCCCTTGAAAGCTGAATTCCAGAAGGCAACTATTAAAAATGCCATTGAAAAACTGGAAATTATCTGCTTACATAGCTTAGAACAGACCAGGAGGAATTATATATTTGGTGCAGAACAGGAACTAAAGACCGTTCTTACGGCGAGAACTGGAATAAATTTTTGAACTACCTTTGCCTCCACAAGTAAACCTCCTTTCACATTAAACTAGAAAATATTATGGTAAGCACACAAGATGGCAGGAACCCAGCCATTTTTGACTAAGGTAGTCAGTGTACCATTAATGACACCACCAGTCAAGATCTCCAACAAGAAGAGATCAACCCAGAGATTTTCCTCTGGATTATGGAAGAAAATGAGGCTTGAGCCCAGGACCACTTCAACAGGCAGAACCTGGCTGAAGGACAAGAAAGAGATGTAACAAAGCAGGAGCCCATAGACTCTAGACAAAGGGTTAATCCCATTAACACAAACTCAGTCATGACAGCCCCAGGGCTCTAGAGGGACCAAGGCTAGTGCTCCAAAGGACTCAAGAGTTTTAGCAGGAGAAGCCAAGTTCCCTAAAGTGCAAAATTATTCATTCATGATATTGGCACCAAAGATACTGGTGGACTTCTGTCAACAAGACTCTAACTGTAGTTCAGCTCTGGCCATATTACCATTGAATGTGGCCCAAAATATCACCTGATTTAGGACTAATTATGCTTAAACTTCTTAAGCTCACTCTGAATTAAAATGTTTTAAGGATTTCTTCCAAATGCAAGGTGGTGCAGTGGTAAAAATAATTTGCCTGCCAATGCAAGGGACACAGGTTCGATACCCGGGTCAGGAAGATCCCCTGGAATAGGAAATGGCAACCCATTCCAGTATTTTTGCCTGGAAAATTCCATGGACAGAGGAGTCTGGCGGGCTACAGGCAATGGGGTCACAAAGAGTTGGACACAGGGGAGCAATTGAGCACTTTCAAACACAAGACCAAGCATGGGGAATCAACAAAGATCTGCGTTCCCCCATCTTCCTGCCTTCTATCACTTCACTGAGTTTTGGACTTTACCTCCCTCCACGAGCACTTTTGACTACATGATGGGTGAACACACTTCCAGGCTCTCCAGTTGACCTTGGAGAAGTACTGTCTCACTGGAGGATGAAATAGACACTGACAGAACAAGTGAAGGCCAAGCAGAGAAAGGACCTTATTACATCCACTTACCTACCTGGCCTGTCGTTCAACCACGGAAACAGGGGAAAGGGGCCCTGCAGGATGTGTGAGTCCGAGAGTTGTGCTGTTCTTGGGGTTTCTGGGTGATCAAAAAGTGATGCGTGATTTGTCTAATGTCTTTACCATGCATTGAAATTAAGCTACAAATTTGGAATTATTATTATCTCTTCTTTCTCACTATGAAAAAAATAATCTGTTGTTTTAATATCATGCTCAGAAGAAACATTTAAGCCAAATATGGATATCAATTTTATCTAGGATTAATGAAGTGAATATTTTTAAACAGTCCTGTCAGGAAAAATTTTGTCTTTGGGGCACTGAAACAAAGCAGTCAGCTTCTGGGTCTTTTTGCCTGTTGGATCGACAGCTCAGTGAAAGAAAACTCTATATAAATACATACACATTAATATTTTCTTTCTACTGAAATATATATTTATCATGCACGTATTCCTCAGCTTTAATGCATGCTGTCAGACATGGAAAATTAGCTTTTGCATTTACTAACTCCTCCATGGGAAAGAGGTCCCTCATGTGTTAAACAAAAGGGAGCTTTATTGTTTATGAGTCTGGAAAAATAAATGTTGCCATGGCTTTAAGATCTGGTGATTGGTAATCAGTTTTTATAAATGACCACGAATCACTTTTGTGCTGGCTGAGCTTTGTTTGGAATGTGAGATGGCTGTTCTGTCTTACAAGTAAGGAATTATTAATGTACCCTCCCTGGAGGGTTTCAATTTTACCCGTACAAATAGCTGTATATCTACCAAGTGTATGTTCGGTGTGCCTATCTATGAAATTTAAAATTATATGCTTTGTGTAAAACAGAATATATAATAGACTCTGAAATTGAATAAAACTTATTGGACTCATTTTTTATCCTTTGTGACATTTTTCTAGTAAGAGAGTTCAGACAAAAGGCATTGCCACCAAGGAGCCAGGAATGCAAAGTCCTGTCCAATTTAAATAATCACTCCTTTCTGTCATGTTTTACAAAGAGATGTATTCAAACATGCTCTTTGAGCATTTCTATATTTGCTGCTTAGCTTTTACAAATATGAGCAGGCAAAGACACCCCCATTTCCATTTGTATGTTTATGTTACTTGAAAAAAATATAATCCTCACAATTGTCTCATTATAATAATGAGAGGGTTTTCTTCTCTGATAAATAGGACAGAGGCCTGGCTCACATATTTTGTGCAAAACTTCACATTCCTCCTCTTCTTATCAAATAAGGTAAGAAGCGAAGTCCAAGATAATAAGTTCATGGCAAACCTGATCATGCCACCTGCCTTGTTAAAACCCTTTGTTGGTTACCTATAGTCATACGGTTCAAACTTCTTAGTATGGCTAACAAAGGCTTCTCATGACTTACCTGATGATTACCTCTCCACTTTCATCTCCCGACTTCCTTTTGCCAAATCCTTTTCTGATTCTCTAGGCATCTATCTGAACTCCTTTCAATTCTGGGAATGCAGAATTCTCAGTATTTATCTTCCTCTCTTTCTCCCCCTCTTCCTGGCTTAGGATTTACCCCTACCCCCTGACTCTCTCTCTGTGCCTCTCTCTCTTATCTAAGATTACATAAACTGGTGAACAGTGGTGCTGGCTGAAGACTCCGTAGGTAGAAAGTTACACGTGCCTATTCCTGGAAAAGCCTCTTAAAATGAAAGGCACCCAATGCTGTCATATTGCCATCAAATGACCACTTGATATTTTCAAGGAACAGTGTTCATCTGGGTGGTCAGCACTGGTCTCTGTTGCTGGCAGGATGGACAGCTGGAAGCACAATAGACAGATCAGTCTTGGGAAGTCAGAACCTATGCTACTGAACCCATGCATATCCTCCATCTTGGCCACAGCCACTACTCTTCATGTGTCCATCATGCCATTATCAAGATGGCTGATGACAGAAGCCAGCTGCTGTCAACGGGCTGAGTGATTCTGCCCACTTGGTTGTTTTATGTCTCTTCTGTGCTGGATGCTCTCTTGCGGGTATTAATGTGCACTAAACAAACTTCACGCAATTTCAAATGGGAATTTCATGACAATTCCCATTGGACCATCTATATATCATTAACCGAGAATTCTTTGGTCCTAACCTTTCCATCTGTTTCTATTCACCCCTGTCCAATTATAGAAAGTTTGTTATAAAATAGTAAGAAAAATATTTTAAAATGTATTCTATAAAAAGTGAAAGATGTTCAATTAAACAACCAATTATCACTAGAATAATCAACTTTCCCAACAGTATCAAAAATTAGCTAAAGGAATCCAAATTGGAAAAGAAGAAGTAAAACCCCCACTGTTTGCAGATGACATGATCCTTTACATAGAAAACCCTAAAGACTCCACCAGAAAATTACTAGAACTAATCAATGATTATAGTAAAGTTGCAGGATATAAAATCAACACACAAAAATCCCTTGCATTCCTATACACTAATAATGAGAAAACTGAAAGAGAAATTAAGGAAACAATTCCATTCACCATTGCAACAGAAAGAATAAAATACTTAGGAATATATCTACCTATAGAAACTAAAGACCTATATATAGAAAACTATAAAACACTAGTGAAAGAAATCAAAGAGGACACTAATAGATGGAGAAATATACCATGTTCATGGATTGGAAGAATAAATATAGTGAAAATGAGTATACTACCCAAAGCAATTTACAGATTCAATGCAATCCCTATCAAGCTACCAACGGTATTCTTCACAGAGCTAGAACAAATAATTTCACAATTTGTATGGAAATACAAAAAACCTCGAATAGCCAAAGCTATCTTGAGAAAGAAGAATGGAACTGGAGGAATCAACCTACCTGACTTCAGGCTCTATTACAAAGCCACAGTTATCAAGACAGTATGGTACTGGCACAAAGACAGAAATATTGATCAATGGAACAAAATGGAAAGCCCAGAGATAAATCCATGCACCTATGGACACCTTATCTTTGACAAAGGAGGCAAGAATATACAATGGATTAAAGACAATCTCTTTAACAAGTGGTGCTGGGAAAATTGGTCAACCACTTGTAAAAGAATGAAACTAGAACACTTTCTAACATCATACACAAAAATAAACTCAAAATGGATTAAAGATCTCAACGTAAGACCAGAAACTATAAAACTCCTAGAGGAGAACATAGGCAAAACACTCTCTGACATACATCACAGCAGGATCCTCTATGACCCACCTCCCAGAATATTGGAAATAAAAGCAAAAATAAACAAATGGGACCTAATTAACCTTAAAAGCTTCTGCACATCAAAGGAAACTATTAGCAAGGTGAAAAGACAGCCTTCAGAATGGGAGAAAATAATAGCAAATGAAGCAACGGACAAACAACTAATCTCAAAAATATACAAGCAACTCCTACAGCTCAACTCCAGAAAAATAAATGACCCAATCAAAAAATGGGCCAAAGAACTAAATAGACATTTCTCCAAAGAAGACATACAGAT
>NW_011494717.1:3824760-3831229 GCF_000754665.1 Bison bison bison | reverse complement strand
CACTGTTGGTGGGAATGCAAACTAGTACAGCCACTATGGAGAACAGTGTGGAGATTCCTTAAAAAACTGGAAATAGAACTGCCTTATGATCCAGCAATCCCACTGCTGGGCATACACACTGAGGAAACCAAAAGGGAAAGAGACACGTGTACCCCAATGTTCATTGCAGCACTGTTTATAATAGCCAGGACATGGAAGCAACCTAGATGCCCATCAGCAGATGAATGGGTAAGAAAGTGGTGGTACATATACACAATGGAGTATTACTCAGCCATTAAAAAGAATACATTTGAATCAGTTCTAATGAGATGGATGAAACTGGAACCTATTATGCAGAGTGAAGTAAGCCAGAAAGAAAAACACCAAGACAGTATACTAACGCATATATATGGAATTTAGAAAGATGGTAACAATAGCCCTGTGTACGAGACTGCAAAAGAGACACCGATGTATAGATCAGTCTTATGGACTCTGTGGGAGAGGGAGAGGGTGGGGAGATTTGGAAGAATAGCATTGAAACATGTATAATATCATGTATGAAACGAGTCGCCAGCCAGGTTCGATGCACGGTACTGGATGCTTGGGGCTGGTGCACTGGGACGACCCAGAGGGAGGGTAGGGGAGGGAGGAGGGAGGAGGGTTCAGGATGGGGAACGTGGGTATACCTGTGGCAGATTCATTTCGATATTTGGCAAAACTAATACAATATTGTAAAGTTTAAAAATAAAATAAAATTTTAAAAAATAAAAAAAAATAAATGGAAAAGAAAAAAAATAAAAGCAAATTTCATATAAAAAAAAAAACAAAATTTGAAAAATATAAGTACTTTTCATTAGCTTTGGACAGGCCACACAGTATCGAGAGACATAGTCCAATTAATACTTTCATATATTTTGTCTCAATTTTCTTTTCAACTTGTAAACACATATCAATTTGCAACCTAAAATATCAGACTCATGGCATAGATATTTTTAAATGTTTTACACCTCTCAAATGAAATGTTTATTGAGATATGAAGAATTAGTTTCTAAGACAATGAGTAGTACTCCAACTATGTTAAGTCAGAACTGGATTTACTGGAATTTTAAAACAAGACACTGATATTTCCCTGAAGATTTATTCCACTGTATGACACATATTGGAGATATTTGTGTTTAGTTTTCTGGAGCACACTTCAGGAAACTTACTACTAATATAGCTGTTAAAAGTATGCAGCACACACACACAACAAAAAATCAATGCCCGTTTATTAAACTTTTAAAGAAAATAGAAGATGATAAATTTAGTGATCTTATGCTCATTGGTTAAGTCATGGAAAAATTCTACAAAGATTTCAAGAATTATAAATGCCAATACTAATACAGCTAAACTCCTTGAGAGAAAAGGAATGCATGCCAAATATCCAATAATCAATGGCAAAAAATAGCAGTGCAATTACACTTTCTCAATGATATTTACTCCATATGAATCAAGTAACTTTAAAGGTCCGAAGAAGTTTGTGACCTATCTGAACTTGTATACAAATTTATGTTGCAATTGAAAATTTTTGTAATACAAATCAATAAAAATGATTTTACATATTTTTCTAATATGAACCAATATGAAATTTTTCATTGTAATTGACAGTTATCTAAATTGTTTGCAAAACCATAAAAAAAAAACTCCTAAGAACACTTTCTGATATTAATAAATTTAGAGTTGTTTTTCAATTTATGTACTATCTTTTTGAATTAAGTTTTAATAATAATGAGTTGACAGTATAATTTACTTCATCTTAACAATCATATTTGGGCTTCCCAGGTGGTACAAATGGTAAAGAACCTGCCTGCCAATGCAGGAGATGTAAGAGATGCAGGTTCAATCCCTGGGTCAGGAAGATCCCCTGGAGAAGGGCATGGTAACTCACTCCAGTATTCTTGTCTGGAGAATCCCATGGACAGAGGAGTCTGGTGGGCTACAGTCCATGGGGTCGCACAGAGTCAGACACAACTAAAGCAACTTAGCCTGCACAAATCATATTTATGAAACTGATACACATTTGCTTTAAAGTCAACCCAATTCTTTAAAAAGAATAAACCAGTCTTATCAGTGTGGATATATATATTAAAGGCAAATTATTCCTTTTGATAGTTGATTAAGTTGGACAACTTTTAAGTATGTTTGGAACAACTTATTCATGAGAATCTACGTTTTCAACTGCAAATTTTATGAGATAAGTATATCCCATAAAACATAACATCTGCCATGAGATACACTTTATGTACAAAACACATCAGAAGTACAAAAATCTTCTTACAAATAAATCTCACCAAACTTTCATATTCATGCACTGAGATATTGGGTCAAATAAAACTACTATTAAAACTAATTCACCTGTTTCCTTTCACCTTTTAATGTGACTCTTTGAAAATGCAAATTATTTGTGTGACTCACATTTTATATTGGACAGCATTGTCTAGAGCTCCTCAGCCCACATTGTGATAAAGATCAGGAAAGTTGGCATGACCCTGAAAAATATTATAAATGCATGCAGTTATCCATTACATATCATGCAAATGTGAGCTATTTCTGAACCCTGTGATAGGGATACAAGAGAGTCTGTCACCAAATCAATAGCTCCACACCATTTACCTAAGTCTATATTAATCTGCTCTAGCAAAGAGAACACATCTGGCAAGGCAGCTGTGATTGTGGCTATGCTTTGCTGAGCTTGCAGTAATCTACCATCATTCTCCAGGCTCTATACAGTTTTTGCAACTAGACTCATGAATTAAATGGAAATATGATAAGGACCACGACCTGCATCCCTTAGAAGCTCTAAGTAGAATGCAAATCTCAACCATACCCTCTAGAATGAAATATGGAGCTTGATTCACTATCTTGACTGCAGGGGTGTAGAGGGCTGAGGGGTAGGTCAGAGGTTTTCTCTATGGTAGCTTTGACCCCAATATGTTAGCAGTACCAACTGCCAACTATGTCAAAACAATTGTCTATTTGAAGATGGGAAAATGAACACCAGAGGACACCACATGCCCCTATTCTAACAGAAGGACCATATGATTTAGGTCTCTGGGAATCAATAAGAACTCAAATCCTGTACAGACCAGTCCTTTGAAAGTCTTGGTATTCCTCCTTCCCCGTAGTTACACATGTAAATGACTTTAGATCTCTTTAGAGAAAGATTGGGGAAATAAGTTACTGAGCATGTATGCCATGAGGCTACACGGTCCTTCTTCCTAGAGACTTAGCCACCTCTTCAGGCAATCACGTTGGTTCTGAGTGCACTTTAACATAATAGACCTGCCATGTTTGGGCATTTAGCTCAGCTATTAGTTTTAAAAATAAGAGTTTCTTTACATGCAACCAAAGATGCCCTCGAGCTTTCCTATTTGGCTTTATATTGCCTTTACTTATCTTCAGCTGATCATTATCTTTCTATAAAGCATCAGTGGCATTTGACAATAGCCATCTAATCCTATTACCCTAACAGAGAATATTTATACATCTCATTGGAGAAGGGCATGGCAACCCACTCCAGTATTCCTGCCTGGAGAATCTCATAGACAGAGGATCCTAGCAGGCTACAGTCCATAGGGTTGCAGAGTTAGACACAACAGAAGCAACTTAGCATGCACACACACATGCTTTCATCTCATACGCTGATCTCAAAAGACCCTGTTAAATCCTGCATGCTAGCACATTCCCTTCCACCAGTTCACCATCTCATTTCAGCACTAGTGAAAATGTTAACAGGTTGGAGGGATACCTTTGGCCAAGGGCTCTCTGTGCACCAATGATTGGGTCTTTATTGCAGCCTGGTGGCTTGTGATGGAAAACCTCATCTTAGCACCTGCTTTCCTGGCCCACTCCCAGTATCAGTCTTCACAGGCTGGATTCTTTGGAGCAGATGTCAAAATGGAGAGATGGTGTTTTGGGTGGAAATTGTTGCTTCCTAGAGGAGGTGAAAATGGAGCTGCCCCTTAGAATGTAGGATTGAGACAGTACAGAGAGAGAGATACAGAGACTATTCCATGGGTTTTGTTTTTGTTGTTTCTTTTTTAAAGGAATAGGGACAAAATTAGTGCTTTGAGAAGACTGGCATTTGAGATCAGGATAGACTTGAGACTGAGGAAAAGTAATCAGAGACTGGTCACATGACAGTGAAATCAAAAGAGGAGTGAAAAGGATAAAACAACAAAGAATTGCAAGGAAAGAACTGATGTGATCTAGAAACAATCTTCATGAGAAAGAGAAAGATTTCGGACCTGGATGTTTTGGATGATAATAGCACCCTTGAAAGAGAATGAGACTTTGGGAAGACAGGTAATGAGTTGAGATTCCCAATGAGTTTGCTGAGATGGCAAAAGCTGTACATTTCAGGAAAGGTGCTCTATAGGTTTGTATCTCATAGTAAGAGTCTAGATTGTGGGTCAGAGAAAAGAATGTGTTATATCAGTTTGGAAACAGACATTGAAAGCCTGAAAGACAAAACTTAGAAAGAGCTTACAAGCTTGAGAGTTGAGGTTTGGGGGACACTCACTGAGGGACCAGAGGAGGAAAACAGGAGCTACCGATACAGGGAGAACCTACACAGCGCCTGGTAAGTGCCTTGGGAGAAGGATTTCACACAGGCAGCTCATCAGTGAGGCAAACCTACTACAACTCCCATGAGCCAGTTTGCACAAGTTCTACACTGATACTTAATTTTTCTCAATTAATTTTTTAATGTTTTTTCGTTCATTATTTATGATAAATGTTGCCAGATATTTGATTCTATCTTCCCTCAAGGTTAGAGTTTATTCCTTTAAATACACGAAAAGAGAAAACATGTCTTTGCTGAGGAAATCTTGGAAAAAGATTTGGAGATAAAAATATTTTCAAGGTGAGTCTTCCTGGCTACTACAACACAGTATCTAGACACAGCATCATTATACCCCGATTTGAGGGGTCAATAATACAGCCGACAGCTTGTGCCCAGGACACAGATCCACAGAGATGCTCCATGGGTTTGCATCCTTGATCTTTGAAAAGGCCAACCCAGCACCACAAAGAGATGCCTCCAGTTCTAAATATACAAAATCTACTTAGGGAAACTGGTAGCCTCTTATTTTCACATTTAATAAAAGTATGCACAGCTAATCCTCTCCAAAAGCTTTAGCAACTCTCTCCTTGTAGCAGTTTTAGAAACCTTACAGCCATCAAAACCCACATATCTCAAATCTACCAGTCTCCCCCTTTAGTTACCCAGTCTCCCCCTTTCTTTCATAACTCTGTGTTCTCCAGAACCTCAATCCAGGTCCACAAGATATAGGTCTCTTCAACAACAGCCCCTTTCACCTTCCTGCCTTATGTAAAATGTGGCTTTTTCTTGAGGAATCACGTCTGCCTCCCTCCCGTTTTGAAACCAATCATTCTTGCACATCCTTTGCTAGCTATTCAATTCTACTTCTGGACTATTTCTCCACTGTTTTCTTGCAGAAACCCACTGCTCCTTCTAGATCTGTGGCATTCTGTCTCTGGGTCCTTTTGTGTCCCTCATCCATCATCATCTATCCATCCCCATATCATGTCTTAGTCTATAGACACTAGCAGTCAGTCCACAGTTCCCTTCTCTACCCAGGCATTTCCCAGGCCCAGGTGGATGGACTTCCAACCGTGCACTCACTTAGTGCATGTCCCCTCCACTGGGCTCCTTCCCCATTTCTCTTCCCCATCTCCATCATAAGCAGTTTATGATTGCCAGGAACCCACTCCACTTAAAAAATAAGAAATATGTTAGATACTGCCCTCTGAGCCCAACACTCCCTTGCAGCGATCCCTCCAACACCTCCCGCAGCCAATCTTCAATCCCAGAGAGCTTCTCAGTGTTTTCCCACCAGCACATCTTACTCTCTATGGCCTTTCATCTTCAGTTAATTCCTTGTAGAGTTTAAATTCCAAGGTCTCATTTCGTTCTTTTCTTAACAATGTCCTCGACTGTCTTGCCAAAAAATATTATAGTCTGGGCTACCATCACCTCTTTTCTAAACTACTGAAACAGCTGATTTATCCCATAGCTTCTCCAGTAGCTCTCTCACTTCAGTTCAGTTCAGATGCTCAGTCGTATCCGACTCTTTGCAACCCCATGAATCGCAGCACGCCAGGCCTCCCTGTCCATCACCATCTCCCGGAGTTTACCCAAACTCATGTCCATCGAGTCGGTGATGACATCAAGCCATCTTATCCTCTGTCATCCCCTTCTCCTCCTGCCCCTAATCCTTCCCAGCATCAGGGTCTTTTCCAATGAGTCAACTCTTCGCATGAGGTGGCCAAAGTATTGGAGTTTCAGCTTCAATATCAGCCCTTCCAATGAACACCTAGGACTGATCTCCTTTAGGATGGACTGGTTGGATCTCCTTGCAGTCCAAGGGACTCTCAAGAGTCTTCTCCAACACCACAGTTCAAAAGCATCAATTCTTCAGCACTCAGC
>NW_011494717.1:3811551-3824656 GCF_000754665.1 Bison bison bison | reverse complement strand
TGACCACTGGAAAAACCATAGCCTTGATTAGATGGACCTTTGTTGGCAAAGTAATGTCTCTGCTTTTCAATATGCTATCTACGTTGGTCAGAACTTTCCTTCCAAGGAGTAAGCGTCTTTTAATATCATGGCTGCAATCACCATCTGCAGTGATTTTGGAGCCCCAAAAAATAAAGTCTGACACTGTTTCCACTGTTTCCCCATCTACTTCCCATGAAGTGATGGGACTGGATGCCATGATCTTCGTCTTCTGAATGTTGAGCTTTAAGCCAACTTTTTCACCCTCCTCTTTCACTTTCATCAAGAGGCTTTTTAGTTCCTCTTCATTTTCTGCCATAAGGGTGGTGTCATCTGCATATTTGAGGTTATTGATATTTCTCCTGGAAATCTTGATTCCAGCTTGTGCTTCTTCCAGCCCAGCGTTTCTCATGATGTACTCTGCATATAAGTTAAATAAGCACTGTGACAGTATACAGCCTTGACGTACTCCTTTTCCTATTTGAAACCAGTCTGTTGTTCCTTGTCCAGTTCTAACTGCTGCTTCTTGACCTACATATAGGTTTCTCAAGAGGTAGGTCAGGTGATCTGGTATTCCCATCTCTTTCAGAATTTTCCACAGTTTATTGTGATCCACACAGTCAAAGGCTTTGACATAGTCAATAAAGCAGAAATACTCACTCTCTAGATCTTTCTTAACTGCAAATCTGATCACAACACCTCCCTGCTTTCAATACATCAGCAGTTCCCCTATCCTGAGCTTGCTTACAAGGGCCTGCTTAATGGAGCCATGACTTTTATCTCAAAAGTCCTCTCCTCTAACTCTCCTTGACTAATTTCTGCTCCCATCCAACTGCCATACTCAAGGACTTTCAGTTCTGGCATGCATCTCCTCCTCCCCTATTCCTTTACCTCTCCCATCTTTTCTTCTCTCCTCCCCTCTCCTCTCCTTCCCTCCCTTTTCTTCTCATTCCTTATGTTCCCTCTCCTCCCTTCCTTTTCCCTCTCTTTTCTCCTCCCTAACTCATCACTTTCTGCAACTCTTCCTGGAATAGTTTATTCCATCCTTGAGCCTGTTGATGCTTCAGGTACAGACTCCTCCAGAAAGGCTTTCCTGGCCCCTAGTTCTAATAAAACTGGTTTTCACAAACACTACTTTAGGTTATAACAGGTCTTGTTATCTGAATTAGAATTTCAACTTCTTAGCAGTGCTGTCTCCACATAATGCTCTCCCAACGCTCCCTTTGTTCTTATCGTCTGTGCTCTTCACTCCTGACCCTAACACCCAGACGCCTTCATGGCTCAGAGCAAACCACCTCTCTCACCTCCTCCTTCATCCCTCTTGTAAACTGAATTTTTCATATTTTCATGAGCTCATGCCTCCTCTTTAGCCACAACACACTCCTGGACATTCCTCAGTACACCAAGCTCTTTGATACCTTCATGTCTGCACATTTTTTTTGCTTTCTGCTTAAAAGGATCCTGTCCTCTTCTCTTTGCCTGGAGACTTCCAACTCAGCTTTGAAGACTTAGCTCAGATGTCAGCTCTTACATGAGTCTCATTCTCTCCCCTGTGCTCCCTCAATATTCTGCCTAAAATTCTCTCAGAGCACAGGGTACTGTAATTCCAGGTTTATATGTGTGTTTCTCAATGAAACAATAGTCTTTAAGTTGGGAAAACATCTATTCAATTTGTATCCATTAGGTCTTGAGCATAGAGAAAAAGAGAAAAGGTTTTAATCATTATACCAGTGTGGTATGGTTCAAAAATGTTTTCTCAAGGCCCACAATTTCCATTATTTCCCCAAATTCAGCTGAGCTTTCAAACAATCACAATTGTCAGTGAATTACACATTAAAATGTATGTGACAAATATTTTGCTTCTAACTAGTCAGTATTTATAGACAAAACAGTCTAAACTGCATTGCTTGTATTTTCATAAGGTCACAAGAATTTGCTAAAGGCAAAGCTGGTTGTTTTGACCATGCATTTCCATATTTCACAGGAAGATGATGATACAATACCACCCTGCAATAAACCTCAAGCCTAAGCAAGAATTTATTAGAATGAAATTGTTGTTTTGAATGTTTATTATTTCTTCTCATCTTACCAAATCTAGTATAATCTGAATGAAAAGTATGAAAAGGAAAAAGAAAGCACAAAAAATTATTTGGCTTTTAGTCTAGAATTTGATTAATGACTCTAACTTTCTTGGAAATGGTGTTATTTCACTAAAATATTAAAGCCTTTGTATTATTATTTACTGAGGCTCAAAACAACACATTTCTAACTTGTATCTGCTTCCTATCTGTCATTTGGAGTGAAATTAGTTCACTGAATCAGATATCATTCTAGGTAGTAGCCAAATACACATTCTCAGTGGATCTAATTTGATCCCAGCCCTCTAACTTACAGAGTCTAAAATACTGCGGGGAGTCAAGGGGAAAGGTGTGAGTATCATTGGAGAATCCTGCATTACTTCTGCTGGAATTTATCAGAAAGTCAAAGGGAATAAAGTATTTCTTTTAATCAATGAGTCTTTGTTGGATGCTTATTAGGTAGGAGAAATGTATGTAAGCTTTAGGGGTGCAACAAAAAAGAAGGGACACCCCCATCACTGTCCTCACAGAGCTGCCAGTCTAGCAGGGTGACAGGTAAGTAAATAAGAAGCTGCAATGCAGTAGGACAAGCGCTGCTGCTGCTGCTAAGTCGCTTCAGTTGTGTCCGACTCTGTGCGACCCCAGAGACGGCAGCCCACCAGGTTCCCCCATCCCTGGGATTCTCCAGGCAAGAGCACTGGAGTGGGTTGCCATTTCCTCCTCCAATGCATGAAAGTGAAAAGTCAAAGTGAAGTCACTCAGTCGTGTCCAACTCTTAGTGACCCCATGGACTGCAGCCTATCAGGCTCCTCCGTCCATGGGATTTTCCAGGCAAGAGTACTGGAGTGGGGTGCCAAGTGCCACTATAAGGGAAATATTGTGTGTCATAGGGTGACATGTAGTAGGGTATCAGGCATCTGAACATCTCCTGGCCCTCAAACCACTAGATGCTAATAGTATGTTAAATGCACTTTAGGAGTAAAAGGGAAGAATTAGGTTTTCAAAAACCCATCATAGGTGTTCAAAATGTTTATTGAATATTTGTTGTTGATCAGTCACTAAGTTATGTCTGACTTTTTGTGACCCCATGGACTGCAGCAAGCCAGGCTTCCCTATTCTCCACTATCTCCTAGAGTTTGCTCAGATTTATGGCCACTGAGTTGGTATATCACCCTCTTCTGCCTTTGCCTTCAATCTTTCCCAGCATCAGGGTGTTTTCCAATGAGTCAAGTAAATAAATGCAGAGGCTTTCAGTCAAACAAAGGCAGTGTCCTTGGGTCACAGTGGCAATGCCTGGAGTTGGGACCAGTACTGTATAACAGCTTGATCCAGAACACAGCAGTGCAGTGAATAGTGAGCTCTGGGGAGGGTTGAGAACTCCACATCACCTGCTTAGGGTAAAAGATCTCGCTAGCACAGCTACAAATGGAAAGTCAGTGTCCCATCTTTATCCTTCCCTAGAGATAAGAGTCTACAGAGCTGACCCCTCAAGTTCCCCTAGAGTTCAACAACTCGGGGGGAAACAGCCAGCTGCATTCACAAATAGATTATCCCAAGCAGCCCAAAGGTGTTTTTCCTACATTTTACTGGATTTACACTCAATTTGATTTCCCCAAAACAAAGATGACTTGGAATCCTAAAAAGAGATCCATTTTCAGAGCAAATATCTGAAAAACCTGTCAGGAGTACAATCCATTTTAGAATCTCCAAAGCACTAAGGCCTCAGTATATCGCTGTTCTACAGTGGATTTGAGATTTGTAGTTTCTAGACTCTACTTGGCAAAAGGATCTGTGTCTCTGCCAGATCATTTAGCAAGTGTTCACAGCACTTCAATCTGTCATGGGTTGTGTTTAATAAGGCGTGTGTGTCCACAGCTACCCTCTCCAGGCTGACTGGAACTTGTCACCTGCTAGGTGGTTGCCATCACTCTTTTCCAATGAGACAGAAATGTGTGTATAATGAAGGGGTAGACAAGGGAAGCATTCTGCCTCAGTGGTGAGTTCCTACTTTTTGGGGGGGGATTCCAAAGAGGAAAATCCACAAACTTGGTTGAATGTATAGAAAAATGGACCATACTCCCAGTGCTCTGAGAATTCTTCCCTATCTTCAAGTCCAGTGAAAATTAAAGAGCCAAAACTTCAGAGGTGTTCAAGAGACCATTTGGTTCAGCCCAAAGCATCCAGACAAATAAAAGTTTATTTCATCTTTGTATGTGTGGTTTAGATAGAGGATAGGGGTACTGCTTGGAGTCAGACAGCAAATCAACAAAGTGTTTGAGTCTAGAAACCAAGCCTCCTACCTGCAAATGGCCTTAGCCAGAGCTCTCCAACTCTTTCAACTAAATCTGTTTCATTACAGACAAGGGTATACACACACCCCAAGAGAAAAGGTTAGAACCCATACAGGTGACTTCAGGCATGGAATTTCCTTGAACTTAAATATTGGAACTTTTTAAAAACAATTTGTGAATTTTGTATTCTACTCATGAAGTATCTGTTTGAATTAATATAAAATCGCTTTTGCTTCAAAAAGGTCCCACATTTGTTCCATTATCTTTGCATATCCCCAGGGTTATGGGAACCCAAGTTCAAGAAACATGTCCTGCTTCGTGAAAATACAGCTGTTGGTTCTCTGGCTTCCTTTATTCCATCCCAGCAGAGTCTTGTTACACAAATGCCATTTTTCCACCCATGCCATCTAGATCCATCTTATGAGAGGTATTCATGGTAGGACAAGACAAGGAAAATAATCCCCTCTTTTCACATAATTTTTGCTTTTTAAGCTTAGTCCTCCAACCTGTAAAGTTTCCTAGGCCTAGGCCATAACACCTCTGACTTGCAAATGAGGATATAGCAAGAGTCATTATTCCTTGCAAAATCTATCCAAACAAATACTGGCTCCTCACCTTCCAAACTGGGACATAAGAAGTACAGGAGCAAGGAAAGCTTGTGGTAACTCTAAATTGTTGTTGTTGCTTAGTTGCTCAGTCAGGTCCGACTCTTTGTGACCCTATGGACTACAGCACTAGAGGCTTCCCTGTCCTACATCATCTTTCAGAGCTTGCTCAAACTCATGTCCATGGAGTCGTGATGCCATCCAACCATCTCATCCTCTATCATCCCCTTTTCCCCCTGCCTTCAATTTTTCCCAGCATCAGGGTCTTTTCAAATGAGTCAACTCTTGACATCAGGCAGTCAAAGTATTAGAGCTTCAGTTTCAGCATCAGCCCTTCCAGTGAATATTCTGGATTGACTTCCTTTAGGATTGACTGATTTGATCTCCTTGCTGCCCAAGGACTCTCAAGAGTCTTTTTCAATACCACAGTACAAAAGCATCAGCACTTCAGTGCTCAGCCTTCTTTACAGTTCATCTCTCACATCCAAACATGACTCCTGGAAAAACCATAGCTTTCACTACATGGACCTTTGTCGGCAAAGTAACACCTCTGCTTTTTAATATACTGTCTAGGTTGGTCATAGCTTTTCTTCCAAGGAGCAAGCATCTTTTAATTTCATGGCTGCGGTCACTACCTACAGTGATTTTGGAGCCCAAGAAAGTAAAGTCTGTTTCTGTTTCCATTGTTTCCTCATCTAATTGCCATGAAGTGATGGGATCAGATGTCACAATCTTAGTTTTTTGAGGGTTTTTTGAACGGTAACTCTATGAGTTGGTGAGAAACACAGCAACAAGAGATTATTAGGGATCCTGGTTCTATTTTCTAGCTCTGAGTCTATTCTCCGGGAAAAAGTAATACTATATAGTAGAAACCAAATTCCTTCTTCAAATATCAATTCATCTGTTTTTTAAAAGGGCTCCACTGATGACTCAGCAGGTAAGGAACCTGCCTGCAATGCAGGAGACAGAGGAGATGCAGACATGCACGTTCAATCCCTGGGTCATGAAGATCCCCTGGAGGAGGAAATGGCAACCCACTTCAGTATTCTTGCCTGAAAAACCCCATGAACAGAGGAGCCTGGCGGGCTACAGTCCATGGAGTTGCAAAGAGTTGGACACAACAGAGAACAGCACTCAAATTTATTTTCAATACAAATTATACCCAGACATCTAGAAGAAGAACTACTTGGATGCAAAATATTGGACAGAAAATAAATGCATACTGTTAAGTTTAGCCATGAATGCCACCTGCATACCTTAGGTTCAACCCCAAGAGTTGTTTTTGAATGCTATGGTATTTACAGACACCACATACCCACCCTGTAAAATTAGGGATTCTTCCTGCCCTGGAGCATTCCAGGACACAGCACCTGTGATGGTAAATTTTATGTGTATTTTACGTGTCAACTTGACTGAGTCAGAGGGTCCCCAGATATTTGGTTAACAATTATTTCTAGGTATGTCTATGAGGGCGATTCTGGAGGAGATTAACATTTGAATCAGTAGACTGAATGAAACAGATTGCCCTTCCCAAAGTGGTGGACTTCGTCTAAACAGCTGAAGGCCAGAATACAATAAAAAGACTGAGTCAGAAAGAATTCCCTCTCTCTCCATCTGTCTTCAAGCTGGGACATCAGTCTCCTCCTGCCTTCAAACTCCAACTCAGACTTGGACTAGAATTGATGCCATTGGCTCTCCTAGATCTCCAGCCTGCCAACTGAAGGTCTTGGGACTTTTCAGGCTCCATAATCATGTTAGCCAATTCAATACATACATAATAAATATAAGTATTTAATATATACAATCCTTTATATATGTGTATATATATACACACATATATATACGTGT
Source organism: Bison bison bison (assembly GCF_000754665.1). NCBI lineage: Eukaryota > Metazoa > Chordata > Mammalia > Artiodactyla > Bovidae > Bison > Bison bison. The sequence continues at coordinate 3,817,816 of NW_011494717.1, read as the reverse complement.
GTTTGTGTGTGTGTATATATATATTATATATTCCAGAGAAGGAAATGGCAACCCACTCTAGTATTCTTGCCTAGAAAATTCCATGCACAGAGGAGCATGGTGGGCTACAGTCCATGTGGTCACAAAAGTCAGACACGACTGAGCAACTGAGCACATACTATATATTCCACATAGTTTCTCAATACACACACACACATATGTATATACATATATACACATGTACAATGAGATATAGATATAGATGAAGATGTAGATCACTGGTTCTGTTTCTCTAGAAAACTCTGAGTAACAGAGCTCCCCACTACCACCACTAGATCTGGATCTGCCCAGATGACTTGTGGTTACTGACTACATCACTGTCATTTTCTCACTTATAATTATCTAGTAAATGTCTTTTTTTCTCTCATTTTGAAATGTTTCCTTTAAAATGGCAGCATTTTCTTGGTCTGTGCTATTTTATGGCTGGTGAGTAACTGGGTTTTATGGCATGTCTATTACAAATAGACTTGGATCTCACAGAGGAATTTCTGTGTGTTTCTTAAGTTGAATAAAATATTATGCATATGCTTTTTTATGTTTTTGGCAAGAGTTCCATCACACTGGCTTGGTGCAGTTTATGCATTTCTTATTTTCTATTTTAATATAGGCTTTACTCCTTGGGATTTCTATTAGTAATGCTGGAGGACTTGGAAAGGCTTTTAGAAGTAAAAGTTGTTATTGAAACCCTTTCACAATGCATAATTAAAAGGATGATACAGTACCTTTAGTAGATGAGGCCAGTTACAGTGGCAACTTTAAGGAAAAGACCCGGCATTCTAACCCTTGCACTGGGACTCTAGAAGGTCAGCCAGTTACCCATCACTCCACAGTTATCCCTTCCCAGAAGGCCGCATGATCTAATAAAGAAGGAAATGACTATTGGGCTCTCTCTCTAACGGGACCCATTCCAACACTGAGAACAAAAGGATGCCCCCAGATAACTTGGGGAATCAGCAAAGCTCTGCACAATGGAGCCACCACTGTCACCAGGGCTATCCTGTGAGCAGCAGCTCTGATTGCAGAGGAGCAGGACTTTGTCTAGGATTCCTGACACCAGTCTGCCTTCCCTTCACCCCATCTAGGAGAGCTTGCTGCTTCTACAAGCACAGCACGCACTCTGCTGGTGTTGTAGCTGCTGTGTACTCCTACAAGCTAATGCAGCAGACTCGGCCAGGTTCCAAAACAGAAGCTCCTTCTTTTTTCACATTCCTTACCAAAACCCCAGCAGGAAAATATCACTTGAAAAAAATCCTTCACCTTCTGGCCCATATCGTCTATGACTATGAAAACTTTTATTGTGGTTCTGCTGAGAGGGCTCCCCTGGACACCAAGCCCTAAGCCTATGTCAGACTCCATACTTATTAAGTACCTACAGCACCGGGCCCTACTGTAGGGATGTAACTTTGACACACATCTCGCTGTGTGTCAGAGGTGTAAGGGTAATAAGACAGTCCCTGCCTTGGAAAGGAAATCGGACATAAGCAGATCATTTCAATGCAAAGACAGAGGTGCTAGAAGGCATATGGTGCTGAAACCTTAGACCACAGTCACTAATTCAGCCTAGAATTCAAAAATGACTTTGAGGACAGCAGAAAACCTGAACTGCATCTTGAAGGAATCCGGAAATATTAATGAAACAAGTGGAAGGCTTCCTTAACTCCCTTACATAGAACCACCTCCAACTTCTAATTTGCTTTTCCAAAAATAGTCCCCAAATGATGTAAAATCTAGGTCCCAAAGCCACAGGGCACAGTGTGCTGGGTCCTGGAATCCTTAGTTTAGTGAGAACCACTCCAGGATACAATCCATGAAATCACCCGCTTGATGAAGTTTATACCTCCACTTTCCTCCCCTGGGCTCCAACCACAGATCCCCAAAACTTAGCCTCTGGTGCCTCACAAGGGCACTGTGTTCCCTCAACACCCCAAGAGATGAAGCTTCACCTTCTGTGAAGGAGGCAGGGATATGGGCAAACACCTAGTCACCTCAGAGGAGTTTCCAGAGAGACAAAATATATGATGCTCATGTGCCCTGATTGTGAGAAGGATATTTTCCAATCTTCAGTGAATGGTTACGGCATCCAATTTAGGTTTTCAATCCCACAGCCTACCCTGCGTGGAAGGCAGAGAAAGAGCCTCAATTTCCAGGTTTATAAATGTCGAAAATGGGATATTCTCAATAAAATTGTGGTGAGCATTTATGTTCATTAAATGTGATTGCTGCAGTAATGATACACACCTAAAACTCCTTTAACCATTTAAGAGAAAACCTAGGCTCCAAGAAAACCCCACAGCAGAGCATTAAGATCCAGTTTTTTTTTTTTCTTTCCTTCTTAGCAAACCAATTACAGTGCTGGAGTGGGTGAAACACCCCAAGGAATAGTCTATAAGATCATCTAGTAATTGGGCCAATTTATAGTAGGTAACAGAGAAATGCTTAAAATTGTCATTTCTGCTGGTTAGGGCTGAATAGGAAAGAATGTGATTAATAAATAGCTTAAGCAGCAAACAGAAAGTACTTACAATGTACGAATGCTCTGGGGAGATGAGGTATTGAGACAATCATTATGATAAAGTACAGCCAGATGATAAGCTTAAAGAGGCTGAAACAACTGTTGAAAACGTCACATTAGGGGGACATTTGGGCTGGAATTTATTATTAAGATTTCCTTTAAGTGGCCTTTCAACCATAAGGTCAAATGTTAAGTATGTTAAGGTGAGCTGAAATCAAGGAGGATTTTTTTCAGCATGAATTGACAAGCCAGGGTCCCAGAGGCAGGACCAGGTTAGAGCCTCTCTTCCCAGCTGCTGTCTAGAGGACAGTGTTGGACATCACTGCAGTAGCCTACTGACATAAACCCTAGCCTGTGGAGAGAATGGGAGTCGTCTGGGTGATGGTGAACGCAGGCAGAATGTCCCACCATCTATCTGGGACAGAACCTCAGGCTCCCAGGAGCCTGCTTTTACCTGAACTGTGCCAGGAAACACAACCTAGTGCTGTATGGATGCCTTCTTGAAGCAGCAGAGTACAAGTTTTAAAGGGACAGACCTCTGGCATTTAAAACTAGGCTCTTCCAGTAACTTTAGATAAACTGTGAAGTCTAAGAATAAGTTTATCTGGCATTCCCTTCAGTCACTCTCTCCACTGTTTCTTCCTCAAACAATCTCTGCAGGGAACAGCAGTTGATTTTAACAACCAGGCATCCTTTCCCCTTCTCCTAGAAAGCACTCCTCCTCTGGAGGACTTGCCTCTTCCTGCCGACAGGCAAGTCTGACAGCACAGGTGGCACCCAAGGTGATACGCGTCCCTCTCGCCACAGTGACTGGCTAAGGGATGATATCATAACACAAGTCACAGTCATCAGAAACTTTCCTTCGGGTTTTACATTTGAGTTACAGTCCTAGAACGATGGCAGCCTGCAACTGATTATGGTCTTGTTCCCTCCCCGTGATGCTTCATAGCCCAAATCTCTCTGGAAAGGAAGAGACATTCCTGAATGTTAACCACTCCTCCCTGTCTCCTTTTGCCTCTATTATTATACTGTGCTTCTTTCCCTCAGAGCTCTGCCTTCAGATCACTGTCAGATGACATCAATTAGGTTTCAGTTCAGTTCAATCACTTAGTCATGTCTGACTATTTGCAACCCCATGGACTGCAGCACGCCAGGCCTCCCTGTCCATCACAAACTCCCAGAGTTTACTCAAACTCATGTCCATCGAGTCGGTGACGCCATCCAACCACCTCATCCTCTGTCATCCCCTTATCCTCCTGCCTTCAATCCTGCCCAGCATCAGGGTCTTTTCAAGTGAGTCAGTTCTTCGCAACAGGTGGCCAAAGTATTGGAGTTTCAGCTTCAACATCAGACCTTCCAGTGAATATTAAGGACTGATTTCCTTTAGGATAGACTGGGTGGATCTCCTTGCAGTCCAGGTGACTCTCAAGAGTCTTCTCAAAAAAAAAAAAGAGTCTTCTCCAACATCATAGTTCAAAAGAATCAGTTCTTCAGTGCTTAGCTTTCTTTATTGTCCAACTCTCACATCCATACATGACTACTGGAAAAACCATAGCTTTGACTAGATGGATCTTTGTTGGCAAAGTAATGTCTCTGCTTTTTAATATGCTGTCTAGGTTGGTCATAGCTTTTCTTTCAAGGAGCAAGAATCTTTTAATTTCATGGCTGCAGTCACCATCTGCAGTGATTTCAGAGCCCAAGAAAATAGTCTGTCACTGTTTCCATTGTTTTGCCATCTATTTGCCATGAAGTGATGGGACCGGATGTCATGATCTTAGTTTTTTGAATGTTGAGTTTTAAGCCAGCTTTTCCACTCTCCTCTTTCACTTTCATCAAGGGGCTCTTTAGTTCTTCTTCACTTTCTGCCATAAGGGTGGTGGCATCTGTGTAACTGAGGTTATTGATATTTCTCCCACAATCTTGATTCCAGCTTGTACTTCATCCAGCCCAGCATTTCACATGAGGTACTTTGCATATAAATTAGATAAGCAGTGTGACAATATACAGCCCTGACATACTCCTTTCCCAATTTGGAACCAGTCTCTTGTTCTATGTCCAGTTCTAACCACTAGGCTTACCCAATTATTTAAAAGACTGCTAACTGCCATACCAAGAGTGGACCCACACTAAAAAGAAGTATATCCAAGAAAAGTGAAAATGATAGAGAGATTAGAAACCACATAATTTGGGAAAAAATCTCAGGTGTGAAGGATGCCTACCCTCAAGAAGGGAAGAGTCTGCAAGACATGGAGGCTGACAAGGAATATCCTCAGTTCTGTCATGTTCAGGTAGGTTTAGAATACAGAACAAAATTCAATGTATGGAAAGAACAAAGACATAGATTTTTTAACAATAAAGGACAGACAGATTATCCTAATATAGAAAGACTTTCCATTAAAGATAATAAGTTCCCTGTGTTGATGGACATTTTCAAGCGTATGTTGGACATTAGTTCAGTCGCTCAGTCATGTCTGACTCTTTGCAACCCCATGGACTGCTGCACACCAGGCCTCCCTGTTCATCACAAACTCCCGGAGTTCACTCATGTCCATCGAGTCGGTGATGCCATCCAACCATCTTCAATCTTCAATCTTGCCCAGCATCAAGGTCTTTTCAAATGAGTCAGTTCTTCGCATCAGGTGGCCAAAGTATTGGAGTTTCAGCTTCAACATCATTCCTTCCAGTGAATATTCAGGACTGATTTCCTTTAGGATAGACTGGTTAGATCTCCTTGCAGTCCAAGGGACTCTCAAGAGTCTTCTCTGACACCCACAGTTCAAAAGCATCAATTCTTCAGTGCTCAGCTTTCTTTATAGTCCAACTCTCACATCTATACATGACTACTGGAAAAACCATAGCTTTGACTAGATGGACCTTTGTTGGCAAAGTAATGCCTCTGCTTTTTAATAAGCTATCTTGGTTGGTCATAACTTTTCTTCCAAGGAGCAAGCATCTTTCAATTTCATGGCTGCAGTCACCATCTGCAGTGATTTTCAGATCAGATCAGATCAGTCGCTCATTCGTGTCTGACTCTTTGCAACCCCATGAGTCGCAGCACGCCAGGCCTCCCTGTCCATCACCAACTCCCGGAGTTCACTCAGACTCACGTCCATCAAGTCAGTGATGCCATCCAGCCATCTCATCCTCTGTCGTCCCCTTCTCCTCCTGCCTCCAATCCCTCCCAGCATCAGAGTTTTTTCCAATGAGTCAACTCTTCGCATGAGGTGGCCAAAGTACTGGAGTTTCAGCTTTATTTATTTATTTATTTTTTTGGAGTTTCAGCTTTAGCATCATTCCTTCAAAATAAATCCCAGGGCTGATCTCCTTTAGAATGGACTGGTTGGATCTCTTTGCAGTCCAAGGGACTCTCAAGAGTCTTCTCCAACACCACAGTTCAAAAGCATCAATTCTTCAGCCCTCAGCCTTCTTCACAGTCCAACTCTCACATCCATACATGACCACAGGAAAAACCATAGCCTTGACTAGACGGACCTTTGTTGGCAAAGTAATGTCTCTGCTTTTGAATATGCTATCTAGGTTGGTCATAACTTTCCTTCCAAGGAGTAAACATCTTTTAATTTCATGGCTGCAGTCACCATCTGCAGTGATTTTGGAGCCCATAAAAATAAAGTCTGACACTGTTTCCACTGTTTCCCCATCTATCTGCCATGAAGTGATGGGACCAGATGCCATGATCTTCGTTTTCTGAATGTT
>NW_011494717.1:3802504-3811451 GCF_000754665.1 Bison bison bison | reverse complement strand
TGTTTTTCTGGAACTCTCTTGCTTTTTCCATGATCCAGTGGATGCTGGCAATTTGGTCTCTGGTTCCTCTACCTTTTCTAAAACCAGCTTGAACATCAGGAAGTTCACGGTTCACATAATGCTGAAGCCTGGCTTGGAGAATTTTGAGCATTATTTTACTAGCGTGTGAGATGAGTGCAATTGTGCAGTGATTTTAGAGCCCCCCCAAAATAAAGTCTCTCACTGTTTCCACTGTTTCCTCATCTATTTGCCATGAAGTGATGGGACCAGAGTGATTTTCTTGGAGAGATTTTCACTTTTAGGTACAAGAAGAAACCACTAGTGATTCGATTCTAGGAAGAATCAAAGTAATGGCTCTAAACATAGGACTACCTGACAAGCAGATTTTATAAAGGCCCCCAGCCCTTGTGGGTGGAAGCAGAGAACAATAGTGGGCTGTTTGGACTAAATTAGCATTTTGGACTAAATTCTAGCAGTTCCTTGGTGCCTCGTTATATGCTATATGTCTAGCTGGAGATGTCAGACATGCTGAGTGAGCAGCTCAGGATGAAGCAGAGAGACAGAAAGCCCTGAAAGTCATTCTGGATCTGAGCCATAAAAGGTCTTCGGAACAAACGACCAGGACAACCATCAGCACGGTATGATGTCAGGGACCCTAAACAGCCCGTGTTCTCCTTAAACTGCTGCTACACTCATTGCTGATTCCCAATATTCTTATATTGAGGTTCACTTTTTATTACAAAATTTTGAGTATTGTTGAAGGGGAGAGGAAGATGGCCTGCAATGGAATCACCTACATCTCAGTAGAAATGAAGCATCACAGAGCACAAGAGCTATAGAGAGAGCAGGAGCAGCATCTCTTCTTCTCCATCCATCCCACTGCTCTGGCTCAGGCCTGTGTCTCTTAATCTCTGCATCAGCTTCTAAATGAATCCCTGACTCATGCTCTCCAATCCATCTTTCACATTGGAGCCAGAGTGAGTAATCTTTCATAAATGTAGATCTGACAATATTACCTACCACCACTTAAAATCTCCCAGTGTCTCCTACTAACCTCAGAACAAAGTCTATGATCTTTAGCACCACCTACCAGGTCCCCAATAATGTAGTCATAATTCAACTCTAGCCACTCCTACCTACCATGAATTTCAATGTAATTCTCCATATATCCCTTATTTCTCATCTCCTTATCTAGGTTGAAGCTGTTGCTTCTACCTAAAACGTTTTTTCTAATCTTAATTGTATAAATAATTATTATTCACTCTTTGATTTCAGCTCAGGTATCACAATTTTAGACTCTTCCTGTTCCCTGCCTCCCCCAACCCTCCAACCAAAAGCCAGGCAATGTTACCAAGGGGATAACCGTGGCATGGATCCAGAAGCAGGGTGAAAGGATGAAAGGAAAGGGTATTGAAAATTGTCAAGTGCAGCCTCATGCACATGCTGGGTCCTGTGTGTTTAACCCTTTCAGATAACAGCCAGGATCTAAGCCAGTTGGTACCAGGCCCTCTCACAGCCCATGTCCCCATTTGAGAGCCTTTATAAATGTTTCCTTCTAGGAGAGAGGTTCATCTGAGGTTCTAGAACTTAGCCTGTCCTCCAGGGTGCCTAGATTTTACATAAGACCAAAAGCCACGCAAGCATAGTGACAAAAACTCTGCCACCACAGACTGATCAGCAGCTACCAAGGCACTCACTGCTGTAAGAACCAAGGACAGGGCACACAGAACACACCAAACTTTGGCAGAGTGCAATCTGTCCCAGTGACTCCAGCAAAGTACAGAAATGTCCCAGGCAAGACAGCTCCCGTGAAGAAAAGCATCACAGGTTCATTCTTATCTCTATCAGTCTACAATTGACAGCATAACTAGTGGATTATAAAAGCCAAAAAAATAGAATAAATAAAACTATTTTTTACCCATGCCATAAGAGTTATTGGGCATTCATTCTGTGTTTAGGACAGGGGGCAAGAGGCTGGGGCTTGCTGCACCAACCCCTGTCCCAACCCCTTAGGGGTCAACACTAGCAGTGAAGGTGATGCTGTATTTGCAGTTTTCATGCGAATCCACAAGGCCAGGGATCAGTGAGACTAAAAAAACCCTCACCCTTAATCAGGGCTCTTCTTGGGTTTATGGGTGGGTGCTGGCTTCACCCACAAAGAAGAATGATTAAGGAGAGGTCCACTGCTGGTCAGCAACTCCTCCAGAGTTACCAGAATAGAGAAACTAGGTTCTGGTGAGAGATGCTGGGACCATGAGAGCATAAAACAAAAGACCAAAAAAAAAGAGCAAGATTACTAAAGTGAAATCTGAAGGTTAATTATTTTGTTTTATAGAGAAAAAAGAAAAAATGAATTGATATCAGGTTTTTGAAAACCAGAATCCACTGCATGCCTGCCACAGATCCTGATGTTGACCCAGGTATTGAATATGGATTTATTATTGGGGCATTTTTATTATGCTTTAACTGTATACATTTTTTAAAGACAAGCTTTCTTTTTAATTCAATAAATGTAATGCTTAAAAATGAAAGACCTTTCATAAAATGAACTCAGGTTAAACCAGGTTCTTAAAGTCATTACAATCACTGTCATAAGGATGAATTAAGAAGGTTGTTCTGGTCTCCAATTTAATAACACTTTTGACTGCCTCGTAAATTGTGTGATATATGGTAATTTGGCATCCGGTATTTGATTGGCTTGCTCCTCCAACCCTTCCTCATAAATTAATGTCATCATGAACACAGACATGTTCTTTCCTACTCTCCCTGGGTCCTTTTTAATAGCTATTAACCCTTGCTTGCCACCAAGACAGCATTAATTTAACAAAAACCAACAAAAACTATAGCAATTAAAAGACTCAAGAATATTTCTAATAATCTGTGTGACTAGTTGCAAGCATTTAAGATTAAAAATACCTGTCTCTTCGCAAAAAAACCAAAATGACAATCTTTTTAGTATGTCTTCAATGCACTGGGCTCTGTGGCTTCGTATAATTATGAACCTCCAAATACCATGCAGGAAAGAACTCCATGGGCATCCAGGCTGTATTAGATACATTCTAATCAGTACAGTGATGGAGACAGGCCACTAAAGCAGAAATTCTATGACTTTGCTGTGATGGGGGAGGTAGAGAGAGTTAAAGAGGATCTTGAAGAGCACCAAATCCAGGCTTTCTGAGGTCAGAGAAAGTTTGTCAGAAGTTACCCCTAAACTGAAATACAGCAGACAAGCAGCCAGGCAAAAATATGTGCACTGTGGAAGAAGCAGAAGTAGTGCGTTTGAAAGTAATTAAAACAATATGTGGGAATAAACATTGTTTATCTAAAGAACTGAATGAGGTTTAGAATGGCCAAGGCATAAAGGACAAGAGAGAGTGAAAGATATGGCTGGAGAGGTCACCCAAAGAAAAGACATGCAAACCATTTGTTTAGGAGGGCAGTTTCTGAGCTGGAGACTTTTCTGAGCAGGAGACTGACATGTCAGGTTTGTAACTTATGCATTGCTTCCTCTGACTCTAGTAGTGAGAATCAGATTAGATGAGGCAAACTTGGAAGTCTGCAGGTCAGTTAGAAGGAAGGCTGCCATAGTAATCTGGATGGCCATGATGGTCACCTGGACTTGGAAAATTACAATAGAAATGGGGGCAAAGTATATTAACTTTGAGAAGCAGTCAAGCCATAGACGCAATAGATTAAATGATGGCATGTGACAACTGATGGAGAAAAAGGGGTCCCTGATGAATGATACCCATATTTCTGACTTGAGCAAGTGGGTACAGGAGAGTTTTCACTGAGATGAGGGCCACTGGGAGAGGCACAAGTTTGTGAGGGAGTTAGGGGTTCAGTCCTGGCTGTACCAAGATTGAGACGCCTGTGGAATTCCCAAGGGGAGATATTTAGTAGACAGTAGGACCCCGCTCCAGTACTCGTGCCTGGAAAATCCCATGGACAGAGAAGCCTGGTAGGCTGCAGTTCACGGGGTCGCAAAGAGTTGGGCACGACTGAGTGACTTCACTTTCACTTTTCACTTTCATGCATTGGAGAAGGAAATGGCAACCCACTCCAGTGTTCTTGCCTGGAGAATCCCAGGGACAGAGGAGCCTCGTGGGCTGCTGTCTACGGGGTCACACAGAGTCGGACACAACTGAAGCGACTTAGCAGCAGCAGCAGGACACACAGATACAATGCACAAGAAGACGCGGGCTTCTGGAACAAGTTTCTTTTCAGAAGCACAGGGCCTACAAGTATAAAATGGAACTGCCGCGTCAGAAAGAAAGCTCACATTCAGTTGTGGGGTCAAGAATGACTTCACAGAGGTTATACTGATTTAAGATCTTTAAAGAAGGGTGGGATTTTAAGTGACTTTTAGAGAAAAAGTGGACTATTTGAAGCTGGAGGAACCTGATTGAAAACACAGTGAGAAAAACTGATAACATTACAGGAAATTATTAATATTTACATTTGGCTAAGGTTTAAGGTCTGTTTGTGGTAAATAGTAGATAATGTAGCTAGGAAAAGGACTTGACTGAAAGGCAGGAAGGCTGGACTAGGTTCTGCAAGTGATATGGATTCTTCAGAGGTGTCTGAACTACGGAATAACAGTCTTTATGAATTTCACAGACCACATCTCATCTTGCTGAGCCTTTATGAAGAAGGCAGGATTAGAGAGATACCAGAACAAGAAGGAAAGCTTTTGAACTCAGACAGCGCTGGGTTTGATACTCAGCTCCCGGCTTCGTTACTCAGAAGTGATATGGTCCTGTTGAGTTAGTTCCTGTCTCCTTGGGTATAGAGTGAGCAGTATGATACCCACTTCCCATGGCTGCTATGAACATTGAAGATCATAGATTCAAGGTACCCAGTACGGAGAAGTCAATTACCATATGAAAAGCTGCTGGTGGTGATGGTTTAGAGAGTTGCAGCTGTGTTTGTCAGGCTGGTCCCTCAGAAATAGGACATAACAACAACAGCCACCATTTCAGCTGGAGAAGGGGTATTGCCAACTGGAAAAGAAGCATGAAGTGAAGTGAGGTGAAAGTTGCTAAGTCGTGTCCGACTCTTTGCAATCCCATGGGCTATACTGTTCATGGAATTCTTCAGGCCAGAATACTGGAATGAGTAGCCTTTCCCTTCTCCAGGGGATCTTCCTAACTCAGGGATCCAACCCAGGTCTCCCACATTGCAGGTGGATTCTCTACCAGCTGAGCCACAAGGGAAAAGAACCACAGTCCTTCTCAAAACAAATACAATATGACTGTTTCCCACTGGAAAAGAACTAGGAGGGAGAAAGGCAGTGATGGCTCCTCAGCTCATCCCTGTGTGTCCACATGTATTAATCCCTGTAAAAAAAAAAAAAAATGCCTACAAATCAGTGTCTCATGCCCCAACACTGAAGTAACTTCCAAAGACACAGCTTCCAGAGTAACCTGAATCTGAATTTGTGGACAGGACCCAGAAGTGTGTACTTCACAATGTATCTGAACTTCTCCTCCCCAATGCATGATTTCAAAAAACTCAACATTTGAAACTCAAGCAGTAACCATTAGCCACACATCAGATTCTTTCTACCATGCCAACCAGGAGTGAGTAAGGTAAGACTTACCAAGTACACCCATAACAGAGAAGACTGGCATAACAGAGATTTGTGGATGGCATTTTATTTCTGAGGCCAATAACAGACTATGCTGCTTGAGATCGTTAGAACAAAGGCTTCTACTCAGACTTTGGCTTACACAGGAGGAGCCTATACAATAAAATAGGATATTCCAACAAGAAGAACTATATCTTCAGAATAGCCGGGGGGTGGGGGGGGGGGGACTTCCCTGATGGTCAAGCAGTTAAGGATCTGCCTTGCAGTGCAGGGGACACAGGTTTGATTCCTGGTTGGGGAACTAAGAGCCCACATGCCACGGAGCAACTAAGCTCTCACACTGCAAATACTGAGCTTGTGTGCTCCGTGCACCACAACTAAAGAGTTCATGTGCTGCAACCAAAGATCCCTTGTACCACAACTAAGACCCAATACAGCCAAATAAATGCTGTTTAAACAAAAACGAATAGACAGGGGAAGGAAAAGGCACCCATGGCATTTCCACACTAACTGTCAGGGTCTACAAAGGGTCTGAGGTGTTGCCCTATCTGCAAGCTAACAAGTTAACTTGCCACAAATTCACGGATGCTTTCTTAAGTCAGAGACAAAAGACTCTGTTACTCACAACAAAAGCAGTAGCCAGAGGGTCAGCATGGATCACAGCGCCTCAATCCCCTCAGGGCAGCACAGGTGGACCTAGATGGATACACGGGAAGTGGGCTGAATTACGAGAGGAATCCTGAGCGGGAGGACCCCATTTCTTTATAGAAACGTGCAAGAAAACTTGCTCTCTATCTTAGAGGAGACATTACCTCATCCCTCAAGGTTACATGCTGCAAACAAACACTGAAAAATGGCCCAGATAAAGACTGTTCAAGGCCTCACAATCTTGGCACACTGGGCAAGATGTATAGGAGCCTAAGAGACCCATAAACAATGTCTACCCACACTAAACCTTATCCCACTGGGGCCAGCCTTGAGCTGTATAACTCAGCATCTGAAAGTATTCTCTCTTCTTGGAGACTAAGTCGGGGCGGGGAAGGCGGTGGGTCGGTGTGGTGCAGTTAAGGCTCACTGGGATAATGCATCTCCAAAAGTGGATGTATTTAATCAGTCTCCTTAATGACTCCTTGGTGACTATGACATCATAACCAAGGGTCAAAAATACACACACACACACAAGGTGGGTGTGTAAGAGGGAGAGAAAGAGAGAAGAATGATTTAGCTCCCTTTCAAAGCTGTCCCTGACTCTATAATGCTGAAATCAGAATATTCCAGCCCTGGGGAAGAAACTTCTGTTAATTCTCAAGTTCACAATCTGCCACATAAATCAGAGTAATACGGTAAGCTGTGATAAGCACAGTGACACATGTGGAGTTCGATTAAGTCTTTTGTTCTCCCTGGGGAAAGGAAGAAAGGCTTCTTTACATGATATAGCAATATCAAATTATCTGCTATTTTTTAATATTGCACATCTTAAAGTCATATCTGGGGTTGTTTTGTGAAAAGCGAACTGATGAATAATTTAGAATGGTATCTTAGCACCTCTCCCTGCATATAAAAAATGTAATCTGACTTAATTGTATGTTGCCATGATAACATTAAGAAAGTCCCCAAGGGGTAACTGGGACATGCCCGGCTTAATGAAAAGTCAAAGGACATTACTTGAATGTATATGAACTCCATTTTCATGCTTGCACTGCATGTTTTTTGGAATGTGGTGCTGGCCTCCCTCTCCTGAGAGCTTGGAGTGCACAGCAGTGTCTGTGGTGGCTCGCCTTTGCTTAAAGAGCTAATTAACTGCTTATCATGATTTTCTCATTTGGAAATCAAGAGGCTTATGGAAATCCTTTGGAACAACAACTTGGAATTCATGCAACTTCATTACTCATTGAACTCGGAACTCTTTTGATGGTGACAGTTTCTGTGCTGTGTTTTTTCCTGGTGCATCCATAACAGTGAAAACTGTCCCCAGCATTGAAACTTCGTGCCTACATAACAAAAAAGTAACAGCCTGGAGGGAAAACCTTGCAGGAGAAGCCAGAATTACCAAGGCAAAATGTGTCTGTATTTATACAGAGACAAACTCCACTCGCAGCTGGCCGGAGCAGAGAAGAATGAAGTCACTACTCATATGGCAGAGAACTAGACTCTGTAAAGCTGATGAGAGTCAGCAACCTACACAAGCGCTGGAACTCAGATGGTTCACATCATCAGGATTCAGTGAATGAAAAACAGGTCTGAGGGTGAGCATTCAGAATGCCAAGAGAAAGACACATGATCAGAAATAAGTCAAGCAATAAAAAGCCCACTGTCAGGACTAACCCTGGTGGTCCACTGGCTAAGACTGAGCTCCCAGTGCAGGGGGCCCAGGTTCAATCTCCGGTCAGGAAGCTAGATCCCACATGCCGCCACCAAGAGTTCCATGTCGCAATGTAGACTGAAGATCCCTTGTGCTACGACTAAGACCCAGTGCATTCAAATACATAAATACAAAAAAAAAAAAGCCAACAGCCATGGACAGTTGTGAGTCCACCCACAGCTCTGAAAGCAGCCTTTGGTTTGTTTGGCTTTGCCTTCCTGGTCACAAAGGGATATCATCTGTATCCCTCCCTTCTTTCTCAAAGGCACAGAGGAGCCTGGTGGGCTATAGTCCTTTGAGTTGCAGAGTCAGACACGACTTAGTGACTGAGCACATACACACGCAGCCTGGTATGTTGCACAACTGCTGGCACTGCTGAATGTTAATACTTGAGGTTTATTCAACCTCCTTTTGATGCCTCACCTCCACTCTTCCCTTCCACCCCAGACATCTAGACTTCACATTCTTTTCTTGCCCTCAATCCAATCAAATTTGGAAAACTCAGCAGTGGCCACAGGACTGGAAAAGGTCCGTTTTCATTCCAATCCCAAAAAAGGCAATGCCAAAGAATGCTCCAACTACCACACAATTGCACTCATCTCACACGCTAATAAAGTAATGCTTAAAATACTCCAAGCCAGGCTTCAGCAATACATGAACCCTGAACTTTCAGATGTTCAAGCTGGTTTTAGAAAAGGCAGAGGAACCAGAGATCAAATTGCCAACATCCGCTGGATCATGGAAAAAGCAAGAGAGTTCCAGAAAAACATCTATTTCTGCTTTATTGACTATGCCAAAGCCTTTGACTGTGTGGATCACAATAAACTTTGGAAAATTCTGAAAGAGATGGGAATACCAGACCATCTGACCTGCCTCTTGAGAAACCTCTATGCAGGTCAGGAAGCAACAGTTAGAACTGGACATGGAACAACAGACTGGTTCCAAAAGTAGGAAAAGGAGTACGGTCAAGGTCTAGGTATATTGTCACCCTGCTT
>NW_011494717.1:3790832-3802404 GCF_000754665.1 Bison bison bison | reverse complement strand
CCTCTATGCAGGTCAGGAAGCAACAGTTAGAACTGGACATGGAACAACAGACTGGTTCCAAATAGGAAAAGGAGTACGTCAAGGCTGTATATTGTCACCCTGCTTATTTAACTTATATGCAGAGTACATCATAAGAAATGCTGGGCTGGGGGAAGCACAAGCTGGAATCAGGATTGCCGGGAGAAATATCAATAACCTCAGATATGCAGATGACACCACCCTTATGGCAGAAAGTGAAGAAGAACTAAAGAGCCTCTTGATGAAAGTAAAAGAGGAGAGTGAAAAAGTTGGCTTAAAGCTCAACATTCAGAAAACTAAGATTATGGCATCCAGTCCCATCACTTCATGGCAGATAGATGGGGAACCAGTGGAAATAGTGGCTGACTTTATTTTTCTGGGCTCCAAACTCACTGCAGATGGTGATTGCAGCCATGAAATTAAACATCACCTACTCCTTGGAAGGAAAGTTATAACCAACCTAGATGGCATATTGAAAAGCAGAGACATTACTTTTCCAACAAAGTTCCGTCTAGTCAAGGCTATGGTTTTTTCCAGCGGTCATGTATGGATGTGAGAGTTGGACTGTGAAGAAAACTGAGCACCGAAGAATTTATGCTTTTGAACTGTGGTGTTGGAGAAGACTCTTGACAGTCCCTTGGACTGTAAGGAGATCCAACCAGTCCATCCTAAAGGAGATCAGTCCTGGGTGTTCACTGGAAGGACTGATGTTGAAGCTGAAACTGCAATACTTTGGCCACCTGATACAGATAGCTGACTCATTGGAAAACGCCCTGATGCTGGGAAAGATTGAGGGCAGGCGGAGAAGGGGTTGACAGAAGATGAGATGGTTGGATGGCATCATCGACTCGATGGACACGGGTTTGGGTGGACTCCAGGAGTTGGTGATGGACAGGGAGGCCTGGCGTACTGCAGTTCATGGGGTCACAAAGAGTCGAACACAACTGAGCAACTGAACTGAACTAAACTGAATCCAATCACAGCTTGCTTTGCACACTGTTCCCTCCTCCTCTAATCCCTCTCCTATCTCTACTCTTTCTTCATCTCTGCTCACCTAGATGTATCTGTTCTTCAAGGCACAGCTCAAAGCCAGCTCCTCTAAGAAGCTTGCCTCAATCATTGCCTGCTTATTCTTTCATCAGAATTCTGTGTTCCTTCATCTGTGTTCTCACAAGTTTCGGTTATTATTTGTATTATAATACTACACTTTTCACTATCTACAGGCATGTGAACATTACTCTCGAGTTCACAAGGCTATTTCTTGAGGATAGTATTTTTTCTTTCTGTATATACATGACTGAGCATGGTGCTCTAAATCTAACACATGCCTCGTAAATGCGGGCAAAATATTACACTGAATATTACACTGAATTTAAGTGAACACTGACCATCTTGGAATGATGAGATGGTTTTGAATTTCCCAGAAGACTATGGTATAAGAATCCACAGGAAAAAGTGTGCCCTACATGCTGAGAGCTCACTGGGATTCCTGAAAGAGCTGAGGACACCTTCACAGCAGATCCCCCTCTTCTGTGGGCTATGCTGTGAAGACTGTGTTACATGCAGTGCAGGAGGAAGGAATTACATATAATGTATGAGAAACTCAAGCACCAGGCTCCAGAGGAACAGGTCTATGGACTCAAAGCCAAATCATTGGTTGCAGCTCATCAGCTGGGACTTCACAGTGGCCCAGAACAGTCCATAATGGTGATATGCAGTTGACACATCAGACCCAAAGTAAATGCTCTTTTTGCTTCTTCAATGTCACAATGTTTATTTCATTTCAGCTGCCTCTTTGCAAGTTGGGGCAATTAAATCTTCCAAACTTTCCAGGTGGTAGTCACAGTAAATCCCTGCTTAGAGTCTCCTCAAGTGACAGAAATGTCTTGGATTGGATACATAAAAAGACAACAACACTCAAACAGGTGGGATCATGCCATCCAACTACTCAAAAGACCCATAGTTCCCTCAAATCCAGGCTTTCCATGAGATGTATGTCTGCTTGTTTCACTGATCTGTGTGCACTCGGTCATGTCTGATTCTTTGTGATCCCATGGGCTGTAGTCCACCATGAATCCATGAGATTCTCCAGGCAAGAATACTGGGATGGGTTGCCATCTCCTCCTCCATGGGATCTTCCCCACCCAAGGATTGAGCCCATGTCTCCTGCATCTTTGGCAGGTAGATTCTTTTATAACTGAGCCACCTGCGAAGACTTGACCTTCTGTAGTCATCCTCAAAAGGATGGTACTCTTTGAGGAAGAAGAAGGCATTGTAGGCTCATGAAGATAAGGGTACAAGAGTATAATGCTGATTTGAGAATCTCTGACACAAATGGTGATGAAATTCAGGCAACGCAAAGATTCAGATAAATTCAAAGTGGATTCAGTTCCACTTGAAGAGAAGAAGCTATTGGTGAGCCCAATTAAGACAGAGGAAAGTTCAATTGGGTACAGATACGGGGAAGAAGGGATATATGGAGATTGTGGCTGAAAAATCCTAACTCAGGATCAAGGTTTTAGGTTTGTCTAGTGGTAATGAAAATCTAGGTATTATGGTACCCATGGGTAGATTTTAAGGACTGGAAACAAATCAAACAGTTCTGACAGCAGAATACAAAATATCTGTTGAAACCAAAGAGGAGATAAAAAGCAAGAGTGGAAAAAAAGAAAAAGATTCAGATGATTAATAGCTGAAGAAGCTGATATCAGTTTGGGGGACAGAAGAGAATGGAGGTGTGGTTGTAGAAATAAACAGGTAAACAGAAAGTATGAAGTAGGAGCTACAGGAAAGAGTGAAGAAGAATTGGTCTGTTAGGGACACTGCTACCCTGTTTTACTGCACATATCCTTGAGAAAATGTGCTTTTAAATGATATCAGTCATTTACTGTCATGAAGAAAACTTGCATATTGGTTTTTGATAGCAAGTCTGGGTAGAATACTGATAAACAAGCGTAGAGGTGGACTCTGAAATTTGAAGTGAAAAGAGAGAGCTAGGGTAAGGAGGTTGGCTAGAGAGAACCTGAAGTGAGTACATAAGAAAGGGAGAGAGGACTGAGCAGACAGGATATATTTGAAGGATGACCCAGGAGGGAACCACCAGGGAGACAGGCATCTTCCTTGAGTCTCTGTGTATTCTGTAACACTAACAGGGAAATGGGAGAATTGGTTTCCTGAACTCAGCATGTCACATAAGAGTCAACTGCTGGCCTACAGATGCTCCATAATGGCAGCAGAGCCTGAAACAAAAGGCACAGCATAAAACGTAAAATGACTCACCTTGTTGAGCATCAGGACATGACCAGCAGCCAGGAGCCACTGCCATATACGGACCAGTGACAGCGCGCTTCTCCATTACTGTTACTCACCTCAAGGAAAAAGCCAAAATGGCGGTCCAGTCATTGGGCACCACTCTCCTTCCAATAACTAAGTGCCATTTGAATCGTCACAGACTTTTTGAGAGGCCTGTGGTACCTTTAGTGGACAATCCATCTTCCTCAGCCAGCACGCCTCACAGCCCACTCTCAGCTGCTGCTGCCTATGCCCAGCCTGTCTGACAAGCTATCCAGTCCCACACAAGGACAATCCCTAATTCAGAGCCTCATTCTGATCTGTGGTCTATTGTCACTCTCAGTGTTAATGCATCTTGGGACTTCCCCACCTAAAACATCCACTTCTGACTTGTTTTCACCAAATACAAGTAGATTTTTTCCCAGTTGTGATTTTTTCATACAAGTGACTGCTCTGAGATGACAGAACTCTCCAGTCATCTCCTCTGGCTTTATCTGTGCAACCAGCAATAGAGAGAACTGGGGAGAGACTGGACCCTGTAGAAACTCCTAGCTTACAACCTGAGTTTGTATCTACTCTCACTGCTCAGTGAAAGTCTTTTGTTTATTTTTTGATCCATTTCATTTCAACTCTGGTTAATTTCTCCAAAGGAACTTCTCTGAGGCTTTACAAAGCAAAATGACTGCTCAAGCCTACGTGTTTGGAGACATTCTCAGTCATGCCTTTATCAATTCAAAGGTATTTAGCAGCATGTTTCCGAAAAAACCATTTGCCTTTATCCCATTCTGCCAGTTTTCCCTTTGCTTCTTCACTTTCTTTCCTATTAACACGGGTCCTATTATTGAGTCAAAATGTGCCTCCTCCCTTAGGATAGGAGGGGGAAAGAGGAGAGTGTAACACACTGAAGTTTCTAAAGGATTTGAGTTCGGGGCATTACCTAACTTCTCCTTGAGGCTTCACTGTTTTCAAAGTAGACTCCTATTTAGTAATATAAAACCCTGAATAATCAGGTATATTTGGATAAATAAATGGTGAACCTGTGGCTTCCCAGCAGGTAATGATGAAAAATAAATAGCCCTCTCTGGTGGCAGATATAAAGGTTTCATTGCTACCAGCACCTAAAATTGGACATGAATGTAAGTACTGAGTATTAAAGACAGCAAAGCTGAATGTTTTGAGTGACAAATAATAATGGGGACAAATTCTAATAATATTACTATATGCTTTACTTATATAATTCTTAAGCAACAATTTCATAAGTAGATATGTTAATTTATTTCATTTTCCAGATGAGGAAACAGGTTCAAAGGACTATTTTTTGCAACTTCACACAGCAGCCTGGAAGTCCATTCCATGTTGGAACCCACAGCTCCGATATCCAGAGCGAGCCCTGCTCCCACAACACCATCCTGTCTTATTTGGTGTTCCTTGACCAACGGTCAAATCCTCTGGCCAAATAGCCCCCAGAATGGCTCAGGTTCTTGGCAGCTGGTGTAGGCTGCTATTTGGAAGATCAGAGTAGTTTTAAAGGCATTCATAGGTTTTCGTGTTTGAACAATCCTGACAGCATCACTGGTTTGACTACAAATTTAACTTGTGATCTAAGTAGAGGCCAGAAACAGACTCTACTGCCTGGGAGACGTTTAATGATGGAGTCAAATTCCTTGTTTCAATAACTTTTAGGGTATCTCTGAATGCAGGAGCAACCAAATGACCTCTTGGAGAAATGTCAGTCATCAGTGTTTGCCAACCTAATGAGGCTGGAGCTCAGTGGAGGCTCCCATGGAACACAGCAGCGCTCGGGTGACTGAGCACCTGCTTTATAGTAAAGCAGACCCACACCCAAAAATGAACCCCGGCACCCCCTGTGATAAGCTGCATGGATTCAGTTGTGTCATGTAAACTCCTCTGCACCTTAGTTTCCTTTCCTATCAAATGAAATGATAACAATACCTTCCTTTCAGGGTGACCCTAAGGATTAAGTAAGATAACTTGTGTAATATAGTGGGCACATACAAGACCTCAATAAATGTTAATACCCTTTATTACTGCTCCCTTTTCAAAGTAAATTTAAATGACTGATTTGTATTACATTAATATAACAAAGTTCACTTCAAATAACTTGTGTTTTATTCAATCTATTATGCTGAAGCAAAATGATCCATCAAATGTTTTTAAATGGTCTTCGTTTTTACAGTATGTCTGATGTCTCTCAAACGCATAGGAACTGATACATTAGGCTGTCCTCTTCCAGTCCTGCACACATATCAACAATCTTGAGGACATGGTACCAAGGTATCCATTTCCTACCTTACCTCTGGTTCTAGATCAGTATTAGAGAAGTTAATTTAGAGACTCATAATCAGTTATCTGCCATGGAATGAAATGGAAAAGAATGAAAAATATCAGTTCATCACACATAGTAAAATGAAGTACTATTCTATAAAATGTTTACTTCATTTCTATATTATTCATATATTATATATATGTATAGATGCACTAGTTGGCACCATCAAATATAGTTTTTAGCATGGGTCCCAATCGAACATGTTTGAATGCTATCACTTTGGGCTGTATTCAGAGGCTCCAGTAACTAGAAGGTTAGAGCTCTGAGGATGGTCTGGAATACAGCATCCTGGCAGCAGTTTGTGTAGATTTGTTTTAGGCACAAGAATTAGGTTCAGCTTGTTACCCATGATGGTATGATGTCATCTTTAACTCTGACCACACAGCTGGCCAACTCAGAGACAAAGATCAATGATTAAAGAATGCATAAATGAAGTTGTCAGAGCATCAAGTGTATAATTCTGTTTCCAAAGAGCTGCAGTGTGGGTACAGCCTTTGTTACCTATTCAAGCACTTCTGTTCATTCTATTTTGGGGGACTCTGTCATGAATTCAAACAAATACATGTCTCTCCCTGGATTCCCAGACACGGCTGGGGAAGGCAGGAGGTGAGTAGGAGGTTTACTTTCTGGAGTAAATGTTGCTTCATTTGGTCTCTTGGGATTTCTTGCTTCACTAAATCAAATAATGGTCTACTATCTTTCTTTTATTTCCTACTTGTGCCATAGAGAAAATAGGTCAAATTGCATTTTACTCTCAGATACTCATCAATGATCACATTTTCTTCTAACTGTTCTTGTTTCTTTTCAATTCCTGTTTGTCATCTTCTACTACTTCTTGCCTCAAAAATCTAGTGCTGAACCATGATATCCGCAATTTACCTTTAAATTTAGTTCCAGAAATAATATGTATGCCTACATGTTTCCCTACAGGATGTATTTATTTCTTGATCTCAATATAACTTGAATGGCTTTGGTTACAGTTGTAAGAAGAACATTTCTAAGAGAAGACAATCAGATCAGAGAGAGAAGGTGTTAATATAATCAGGGCTTCTAAGAAAAAGCAATTTTGACAGATTAGAAATTGTATCTTCATGTGGATACTGCCCAAGTTGTCAAGCCCTCTTCCCACAGTGACAGCAGCTCCCTCAAACTTCTGGGACACCCTGTCTTCTCGTCACATTATGGAAAGCCAGCCCGGAGCTATATTTGGACCTTTCTGTCAAAGAAGACTATGAAACAGGAAGTAAAGCTCCCTACTGAAGTTTCCAGTAACTGTTGCTGATGCTTTCTAGATGGTACCATGTAAGTTTCATGTGGAAGCTGGGGTGTACAGAGAATAAGTAACTTAACCTACCCTTCTGAAGAAGTGGTCTCTCATCTTCCTATGAAACCTGGCAATGTCCCTATGCACCAACTTTGTCTCAATTCGGAAAACCCACAAGCAACAGAATGTTTATATTCGCTTGGAAGTTACCAGTGAGTAAACCTATCACAGCAGACCGGGAGCCTGGCTCACAGCTGAGGAAGATGTGGGAAGGCAGATACATTTAGCCTTTCCCTGTCTCTACACAGCCACTGGGGACTCTTGTGAGAAGCTAGCCACTAGCCCAGGGAGAAAGGGCAGAGCAGTGCTGAGTGAACAAAGCAGATATTCAGTGCTTATAGATAATATCCAACTCTGGCATCTGTGGAGAGCATGGTGAGTGAGGGCATCTCCTAGGAAACCAGCAGATAACATGAGAGAGACAGGCTTTAACATAAAAAGAGCTGCAGGGGAAACAATGCATGTGAGCTAGAAATGAGCTGCATTTCATAATGCAGCAGTTGTTTCCTGTACAACAAATAGGCCTGCCCTGCTCACGGGGATGCATCAGGGCTTGGTGCAGGGAATCCTGAGCTCTGACTCTCTGGAGGTCAGGATCTCACATGTGACGCAGGAGAAGCAGAGCCTAACATGTTAGAAAGCTAACAACCCACCTTCCCCAGCAGCCCCAGGCACTGTGGGAATCTGCAGTGACCATGCAGACTGCAGAGAAGGCATGATGCTGGGGTGGAGACTGGCTAGGCTTTTGACCTGCAGGGTGACCTGCCTGGAGGCGGAGGCGGTTGACAGGATGGTGACTGCCAAGAGAAGCCTCAAGTCCTCAAAGCTTTCTCTTTCTCCACTTCATCCCTCGCTTCCTTCACATACACACAGACACGCTGCTTTCAAAAATCTACTCCACTCTTTACCTTTTAAAAGCCACTTCCAAAATTCACTGGGAGATTAGCATTAAAAAAAAAAAAAGTATGATGATTTTAGAACATCATCATTCACCACTTTGGTCATGAAGGCATGTGTTTATGTGTCTACTATTTGCTAAGCAAGTCTCTGGGACAACCAGAGGCCAACTGAGGATCTCCTATGCAGCGCTAAGGCCCACACTGACTGAGGACCAGCTGGTCCTCAGACCAGCCAGACTGAGGACCTGAAATGTTGGACCTCTCACTGATGACTGTTTAACTCTTGGTTGCCAAGCAACAGGTGTTGCTAGCACAACAATAAACATACTTTATAATAATCTTCTGAGTCTTGGCATTTAGCCATTAAAGAAAAAATCTTCCTTGGAGAATTGCTAGAATTAAGAGGATATATTGTTTCCATGCTGCTGTTGTTACCTGACTGAAAGTGTTGTTCCTGTCTGGTGAGGGACACATTTCTATCCAAATGCTTCTCTTGCCCAAAAGCTGTCCATTGAGATTGTCAGGATACACATCAAAACTATTTCAGGTAGTACATACTGGTTACCAAAGACATTAAACTTTCATAGAACCAACCAACCCACACAGATGCTTTGATTAAGAGTTTCAGCTCTGATCTGATGAAGAAATCTCCCTGAAACTTATTTGAGCCTCTTTCAGGACAGACATGGTGTGCTAAATTAAGCAACAGTATAAACAAAATTGCCAGAGAATTAAAAGGACAAATCATGGTCATATCCTTTAAAAAGAAGGTAAAAAATGGGACTTCTATGCAGGAAGAGGTTAGCACCATAGACCAGCATCCTGGTAGGAAGGGTTTCAAAGTATTCACATTCATTTATTACAGGAGTGGAAAAAGCATTTTATAATCAGACAAATCTAGCCCAATCCTAGACTAGTCACTTTAAAGTCTGCAAGTTGAGCCTCACCTTGATCCATTAATTTAAAAAAGAAAATTCTCCTGAAAGCTATCACACCCAACTATTGTAAAATGAAATGAGCTAAGTAATGACTCGTGCAAATTCCAGTCCTGGCTCATAATAGGTGCTTAATAAGTACTCCCTCCACAGCCTTGCCTTCCACTGAACAGAAATGTCATTGGGCCCATTTCAGCTGCAGCAGCTCTGATGTTTAAGCCGCCTAGTGCTGCACTAAAAGAGAGCTCTAATTCAGCCTCCTCACAAATGCAAACTGACCGTGCCCATTAGCACACATTAGTAACGCTCCTGGTACTAATTGGGAAAGACTCACACACTACATTTTTACAAACTCCTTAAAAGCCTCTCCTCTCTCTCCATCTGTACCAGCAACTCGCCTTGAAGGCCCTCCCCTCACTCACTCTTCTCTTTCTCACTGCCCCTGCTTGTCCACTGTCTCTTTTATTCTGTGTTCACCTTCAGCCCTCACCCTGGACATGCTGACCTCCCCTTACCCTCCTCCTGCTAAATTTAGAGGCTGAGCTGTCTCCCTGGTGTGAGAGGTTGAGAGCCGTGGCAGCAGGCTACAGAGCCCATCTTGAGTTGGCTGTCGGCAGTGAGGGAAGGACAAATGTCAGGGAGCCCTGCTCCCCGCTGCCCTCCCCTAGCCCCAGCATTCACTCCTCCTCAGCCTCTCTTGACAGGCAGGGTAAAAGGAGGAGGGCACCGAGGGCCTTTGAAGTCTGGCTGCCTGTCACCAGAGCTCAAAGAGACCAAGGGCTTGTCAGAGCACAAGTCACTGGGGCTCTCTCCCTTTCCCAATTAATTCAGTTGGCTCTGGAAGGAAAGGGACTGAGATATGCCCAGAACGGAGTTGAAAGCACAGCTTACCAGCACAAAACTGCAGCATCATAAAGTTTTCCTAAGCACCTGATCTCGACCATGGTGTGGGTGTTAGTCGCTAAATCATGTCCGACTCTTCGCGACCCCATGGACTGTAGCCTATAAGGCTCCTCTGTCCATGGGACTCTCCAGGCAAGAATACTGGAGTGGGTTGCCATCCCTTCTCCAGAGGATCTTCCCAACCCAGGGATTGAACCTGGGTTTCCTGCATTGCAGGCAGATTCTTTACCATCTGAGCCACCTGGAAAGCCCCCCGGACACTGGAGGAGAACTTCATTCCCTCTTCCAAGAGTAGTAGCCCCTACACAACTGATGCAGAGATGGGAATCGAAAGACTCTTTCCCTCAGACTCCTGTTTGCCCCACCAGCTGGTCAATGTTAAGAATCCTGTCACCAGAACTTTATTTCAGCTTTATTTCTTCCCGCCCTCCAACTGTATCTGAAAATCTGGCCCAGTCACTTATAAGAATCGAAATCTCTGGTCTTTTTTGAGAATACACTTGGAAAAGGAAAAGCCCAAATCCTCTGAAAGTGGGAGACGGAAGCACTGGGGGTGTTGCCAGAAGAGAAACACTGCTGCTGCTAAGTCGCTTCAGTCGTGTCCGACTCTGTGCGACCCCATAGACAGCAGCTCACCAGGCTCCCCCATCCCTGGGATTCTCCAGGCAAGAACACTGGAGTGGGTAAGAGAGAGACAAGAGACCCCAAAGACAAATGCCTTTGTAGCCACTGTTCACCTTATGGCACTGTTTCGATTCTAAAGTTTTCATTGAACTAATGTTTATTTAGTCCCTGCTGTGTTCACTCATGTTCTGTCTTATAGATGCGTTTACTCGTATTCTGTCTTATAATTCCCTCTCCAAAGAGAAGCCAGACAGGACACTGACTGCCCAAGCCTGGATGTGTACCAGCTCCTCTCCAAGGACACAGGGGTGGGGTGAGAACCAAGGTCACTGTTGGACTGGGGAGAGCTGTGTCACCTGCAATGCAGCAGGTATCAACACTGACAACAGAAGACGGCACAGAAGATGTGGGAGGACAAGTGATCCCTTAAGTTATATGTTGAGACAGAAAGTGAGGCTGAGGAGCTTTGATGGTTGTAAATTGACTCTTCACATTTCACGGGAAATGCCTGCATGTGGGGTGACTTCATCCCTGACTCTCATTCTAGGTCATTTTGTTACAATGAAACCCCACAGTAGTGCTGTGATGAGAAGAACCTGTCTATCCAGTGTCCAGCTCTTATAAAGAAACAGAATATATACAGGAGAGTGTAAATGCCTGTGAAATGCTGGGATGGACAGGTGTTATATCATCAGTTCAGTTCACTTCAGTCGCTCAGTCATGTCCAACTCTGCGACCCCATGAACCACAGCACACCAGACCTCCCTGTCAATCATCAACTCCCAGCGTCCACCCAAACCCATGTCCATCGAGTCAGTGATGCCACATCCAACCATCTCATCCTCTGTCATCCCCTTCTCTGCCTGCCCTCAATCTTTCCCATTATCAGGGTCTTTTCCAATGAGTTAGCTCTTTGCATCAGGTGGACAAAGTATTGGAGTTTCAGCTTCAACATAAGTCCTTCCAAAGGGAGAGTGACATTGAAACATGTAGAATATCATGCAAGAAACGAGTTGCCAGTCCAGGTTCGATGCGCGATACTGGATGCTTGGGGCTGGAGCACTGGGACGACCCAGAGGGATGGTGTGGGGAGGGAGGAGGGAGGAGGGTTCAGGATGGGGAACACATGTATGCCTGTGGCGGATTCATTTTGATATTTGGCAAAACTAATACAATTATGTAAAGTTTAAAAATAAAATAAAATTTTAAAAAAAAAAAAAAAGGAAAAAAA
>NW_011494717.1:3773150-3790732 GCF_000754665.1 Bison bison bison | reverse complement strand
AAAAAAAAAAAAAGAACACCCAGGACTGACCTCCTTTAGGATGGACTGGTTGGATGTCCTTGCAGTCCAAGGGACTCTAAAGAGTCTTCTCCAACACCACAGTTCAAAAGCATCAATTCTTCAGTGCTCAGCTTTCTTTATAGTCCAACTCTCACATCCATACATGACCACTGGAAAAACCATAGCCTTAACTAGATGGACCTTTGTTGGGAAAGTAATGTCTCTGCTTTTTAATATGCTGTCTAGGTTGGTCATAACTTTCCTTCCAAGGAGCAAGCATCTTTTAATTTCATGGCCGCAATCACCATCTGCAGTGATTTTGGAGCCCAGAAAAATAAAGTCTGACACTGTTTCCACTGTTTCCCTGTCTATTTCCCATGAAGTGATGGGACCAGATGCCATGATCTTCGTTTTCTGAATGTTGAGCTTTAAGCCAACTTTTCACTCTCCTCTTTCACTTTCATCAAGAGGCTCTTTAGTTCTTCACTTTCTGCCATAAGGGTGGTGTCATCTGCATATCTGAGGTTATTGATATTTCTCCCGGCAATCCTGATTCCAGCTTGTGCTTCCTCCAGCCCAGCTTTTTCATGATGTACTCTGCATATAAGTTAAATAAGCAGGGTGACAATATACAGCCTTTATGTACTCCTTTTCCTATTTGGAACTAGTCTGTTGTTCCATGTCCAGTTCTAACTGTTGCTTTCTGACCTGCATACAGGTTTCTCATTTCAACATTCTATAGCCCCGAATCTGAGCCTCCTTTCTCATTCAACTACTTCTACTAATTTGACTTCAGATGAACTGTGCAGGGATGTCATCCTAGTAAAATTAAATGTAGAGACATAAAAGGATTGAGTGTTTATTGTGGGATATGGGTGGTGGGTGCTGCCCCAGGTCCCGACTCCCTGACCACTCTACAACTGACACCCCTCACAGGGACAGTGATTGGATACATACTGAAAATGATTCAACTTGGTTGGCAATTTCAACAATTTGTCCAAGTACCAAGAAACTGAAGGATATAGGAATGCTCCTGAGGAGGAAAAAACTGCGTATGTCACTCTGCTGTAAATTACAAGCAGTTTCAGTAGCAAAGTCATTCTCTTCAGCCAAAAGATTCACTGCCAGCTGAGGACCACACACTGAAGAGGATCTGTAAGTGTGACTGGAGATGGATCACCTACCTGCTCTTGGCCTGGCTGGTGCTCTGGGGAGACTGGGTGCCATGGGCCCTAATGACAGGCCTTACCCCCAGCAAGCAAGTTCAGCTCTGGACTGCAATGTGGGCAAGGAGTGGATGAGTAACTTGTCGCTTCACTATTTCTTGGTCTTTCCATAGCATATTTTATTTACAGTCCAGTGTTAACTCACTTGTGAAAGCTAGAGTCAATGAAGAAGTAGCTCTTAGATGGCAGAACCCTTCATTAGTTTGGCAAATGGGTGTTGACCACGAGTAAGTTTCAGGAGCTGTGGCAGGCCCCCCGTTAAAGGAAGAGGTGAGGACAACCTCCCCTGTGTATTACACACAGACACACATGGGTAATGCAATAACCAGGTCTGACACCAGAAAAAGAGAGAGGGGAGGAAACAGGTGGGCAGAGGACGCCAGGAACACTGACTGCATCAGCTCTTCCAGCTTCCATCAGTCAGGAGGGAGGCGACTCTCCTCTCCCTGGGAAGTCACTCTCAGGACTATAGGGATCGGCCCCCACCAGGACTCGTGGAGGCACAATCTGACTTTCTGTCTTCGTGGAGAGCCATGGAAATGAATATTTAAAGGTATGGGATCATAAAACTGTAGGACATAAGAAAACATCCGCCGCTGAAGCCTGCTGGCGACACACTGCTCCATAACATGCACATGTTTATGGCTCCCCAACTGCTTCTGGCTCATTTGCAGAAATGCCGCACCTGAAGACTGGCATCCTGCCCTTCACCCTGGAAGTTTAAAAGTCACCAAGAGTAGTTTCTTTGACGGGAGAACCCAGGCGAGCAAAGGCACAGCTACCAGGCCCTGAACCCAAGGGAGCCCCGGAGCCAGGCCTCCTTATTCCGCTGTATCCGTGGCTCCACCCACATGATTGATGGTGCGACAGAACAGGCAGGAAGCAGGTTTTTGCATCAAGTCAAAGCATTGGTCAAAGGGAAACTTATTTGATTTTACGACTTACTGTTCTGTTTAAATTACTTTGTCATTAAGGTTAGTTAAGAAAATATTTTCAACTGTAGTTGTACAAGCCATAGCTCAGTGTTTTCTTCTAGATTTATATGTGAACACACTAATCCCCCAGCCACATTGTTTTGTATGTCTTAATACAGATGCATACATGCATGGTTCTTGCACACACAAGCACATATACATGCACATTTCTTCCCAGAACACTTGCGCATGCCACATTCTTTTCACAGATATGTTAAAATAAAGCTTTAGTTTCATCCTAAATTCTCCATGTTGCCTGGATCATTGCATCCCTGACATTTCAATATGATAAAACTCTGCAGAGGAGAAGCTTCTGTCCACTTGAGCCTTGCCAGGGCCACGGCTTCATCAGGACTACCAGTTATACCTGCTGTTCTAGCAGCGGCGACCACAAGACTTCTTCTGGGCACAGATACCATGGAGCTGAGTCAAAAGGACTCCAGCAGAGTCTGCATTTGGACCAAAGTATAAAAATTCCAGAAGGACAGGCTGGAGCTGAGAACTTCATTTCCAAGAGACATCATTTCCTCTCTGGAGCACTCAGGCTGAAAATAAACCTCCTGGAGAAGGAAGACCATCCTCCTGAAGTGCAAAGGCCCAACGCCAGAGCCCATGCAGGACTCCCAGAAGAAAATGCAGGCACTGTATGCGCCGAGGAGAGGGAATCAACCATGTCCAAAGGCAGGGATATAAAGGCATGGAAGGTGTTATAGACTACACGCTTGTGTGCCTCCAAAATCCATATGTTGAAGCCCTAATCTTCAATGTGATGGTATGTTATTCCAAAGGTGGGTTTTGGGGAAGTAATTAGGTCATGAGGGTAGAGATCACTTGATGGGATTAGTGTTCTTAAAAGATACACAGAGAGCTCTCTGTCTTCCCACTATAGCAGGGCACAGCAAGAAGACTGCAGTCTGCAGACCATGAAGAGTGTCCTCATCAGGAACTGAAATGGCTGGCACCTAGATCTTAAGACTTGCGGCACTATAAGAAAAAAATGTCTGTTGTTTAAGCCACCCTGTCATGGTGTTTTGTTTGGACTGACTAAGACAAAAAAGGAAGGCCAAAGCTCCTAGCTGCAAAAAATTCTACTTAGGCACCCATGAACACCAGTGGCTGCTAATTTCAAGCTGCCTGGTGGAGAGAGTGGAAACCCCTCTGATGTAGGTTCCGTGTCTTTTGTTTAATTCAGCCAAGGTGGACTGGAACCTGCTGGATACTCAAACTGTACTCTCTGAAGAAGGTTTCTGAACTCCAGGACCCTGCGTTCCAGCAGGCCAGGCACCAGACTTCAAGATTAAAGGAAGACATGGAAACATGTTGAAGTTCTCAAATGAATGGTCTGGGTGGAGCCTTGACACCATATTCAAAACTGCCAATTCTACATGCACATTGCTCTTAGCTCTGTGGAGTGCTCAGAACAAAATTATTTCAGCACAATAAAAGTGAGTGCACTTTCCCCCCTGCTCTTGAGTGCTCTGTCCTTTCCCATCTGGATCAAAGCCCAGAGCTGACTCTGCGTACAGGAACACAAGACCACAGTGTCACCAGCAGCTAGGGGGAGTTCTAGGCAGCACCAGTCTCCTCCTTAAGGAGAAGGTTGCAGATTTCCTAAATCATACAAGGCTGCTGTAACAGCAGTCATAGCAATAATAATAATCATGAGCACTGGCCAGAGAATGATTCTTGAGGACAGAAACTGAGTCTTTCGCTTCACCGTATCCTTGACAGAGCCTGAACCCAAAATACTGTTCAACAAATACCTAAATGCATAAAAGGCTGAATGGAGGAATACAGAGGTAAATGCAAGAATCCCTATTTTCCCATCTTCCAGGGTCACCAATGCCTTTTCTGTTTAAATAAGAATAGTCCAATTCCTCTTCTGTGGCTGCAGAAAGACCATGTCTCTGAGCAGGTCCCCTGTCTTAGCAGTGCTATGAAGCCCAGGAAGGGTGGGCAGCCGACTGCCCCCAGGGTGGGGGCTGCTCCTCACTGCTCGGTCTACAGATGCTCTGAGCTCCTCCCTGCTGACTTCTGTCCTCGGGCCCCATCCCTGTGCTTCCTGCTCTGCTTCCCCTACACACGGGCACCCTCTCTCCTGTCATTCCCCAAACCATGGCTGACACTCAGCTGTAGAATTTCAGAACTCAGTGCAGTCTGAGAATGTGCCGGTGCTGAGAAGAAAAGCCTCAAAGTTTAATATCAGAAACCACAGCTTCTAGTGCTTGTCAATACATTGCAAGCCCCTGGTGGAAAGTGGCTCCCTCTTTGGGCAACAAAGGCCCTCAGAGTCATCATACGTCCACCCACACACTCTACCAGCTGCTGGGGCACTCCCAGGTAGCAGCCCCTGAAGTTCTCCCGTTCTCTCCAAATCAGGAGTCCTGAATCCTGCCTTCCTCAACTCCAAACCAAACAGTTCACCCAGAGCCCTTGCCCGACCACAGCAAGGGCATAGACCTACACCATCAAGCAGAGCGGTACAGGGCCTCCTTTGTCTTTGTCCCCCTCTTCTTCCAAGGTGAGGCTCTGGACTTTTGCATAACCAGTGGGCTCACTAAAAAGTTCCCCGGGCCAGAGAACACCACTCCTTCAAAGACAGATTCTGCAGATTACAGATTAGTTGTGCCAAAGTGTTCTTTTTAGCCATGTAAGTGTCTAGGATCTGTCCCAAGAGGGAGAAAAAACCCTGAAGGGCCTCAGCACGGGTGGCCGGGGCTACCCACCAAGCATCTAAGGGCCTAGCCTGAGCAGTGTCACCCACCACTATTCAGCGTCCCTTGTTCTTTCTCTGGCCTGTTCTGTGGAAAGGACTCAGGAGGAGGACTGTCAGAGCAGACAGGGCTGGGCGGCAAGAAGGCAGCAGCAAACTCTCTTCTACCACTGACATCTTAATAATCACCAAGTTTTCAAAGAAACTTCCAACCACAGGGAAACTTCCCGATGAAATTGACTTCCAGTGAAATGCATTTACCTCTCAGCTCTTCTCCACATGTACTTTATGACAGCATCACGAGTCTCCTGCTTCAGGATGAAATCTTGTCAGCCTGTAAGAGCAAAGCAGGATGGAAGTAAGTTAGTGCTAAGGAAAAAAAAAAAAAAATGTCAGTCAGGCTCCTAATTGCCTCAGAAGCTGCTAAGGAGGTGCGGGGCCTCCATCCCGTACCCATGGTGCCCACAGTGAGCCCACTGACCTGTCAGAATGGCCAAGGCAGCAGCCTCTCTGTGGCTGGAGGTGACAGGCTGCACACAGGAAGTGGGCAGGTGGATGGTAGTGCTGACTCCCTGCACAAGGCCCACCCAACTCTATGCCTCCCCTCCCCAGGGCCAGGACTATTCTCTGCAGGGGACTCCCATCAGCTCCCTCTTTCAGGGAAAGGTCTGAAGTCATTTTCACTCTCCTGTCCTCTTCCCTAGGGGACCAGCTTTCTCAGCCTGAGTTCTCAATGGCAGCAGCAATAAAATGGGAGAGGGATGTGAGAGAGAGAGAGAGAGAACCACTCTTCCCTGCCTCTGAAATTCTTCTTCATGGCAGCCTCCCTCTCCCAAGTATGCTAGGAGTCTGTCTTCTGCACAAAATACTGTTTTCCAAAGTTCTACTCATTCCTTTCCTCACCCAGAAAATTATCCTTGATTGTTCTAGGCAATGAAAACTTCTCCCTTCCCCGAATCGAATTCTGTCACTCAGATTCAGCCTCAGATCTGGGCCTGGGAAGGCCTCTGGCTTCCCCTCCCAGTATAACTGAGCAGAGGACTGACTGCTCACACACACCAGGCAGGGCATCTAATCCAAACCCACAAAGTACAGAAGATTCGGAATGTCATTCCTTTGTCTGTCTGAGAAAGACCCCCGCATAAGCAGAAAAATGCCCTCCCACTGAGGTAAAAACCCAAGGCCTCACTCGCTCCAGCTACTGATAGGGGCTGGTGGCCTGTCAGTGCTGGTTTTGACAACCCTACTTTCTGACCTGCTCTTGTTCTTAAAGTTCAAGGCTTTTCTGGAAGCCACAGGGGACAGGACCATGGTATTTGTCAAGAAAATCACATCTGTACCAGAAGGTGAAAGAAGGCTGAGTGAAATATGCCACCATGTGGTACCAGAGGCTTCAGAATGACAACTGCCAACACTCATCCCTCCATCACTGAAGTGACCGAACACAGGAACTCTGAGGAGGGCCTGGGGGTCACTGTGGGGCCAGAGGCTGGGTTGGAGGTGGAGGAGCTGAGCAGACGGAGATTTAGCTGGGCCTGGGCCTTGCTAAGTCAGAGAAGGCAGTGGCACCCCACTCCAGTACTCTTGCCTGGAAAATCCCATGGGTGGAGGAGCCTGGTGGGCTGCAGTCCATGGGGTTGCTAAGAGTCAGACATGACTGAGCAACTTCACTTTCACTTTTCACTTTCATGCATTGGAGAAGGAAATGGCAACCCGCTCCAGTGTTCTTGCCTGAAGAATCCCAGGGATGATGGAGCCTGCTGGGCTGCCGTCTATGGGGTCGCATAGAGTCAGACATGACTGAAGCGACTTAGCAGCAGCAGCAGCAGGGCCTTGATAAGTAATGGAAAATGGGGAGCTACACAGGAAAAGGCCTGGTCCTGGGAATCATGAAAAGTGGCTTCCAGTCATAACTTGGATACAACACACTGTAGATCTTCCAGGAAGGCAGTGAACATATCAGAACCTTTGTTTTCTCAATTTCACTGTTAAATGAGGTAACAGCTAGACACTCACGAGCTTTAACATATAATGAGAAAAGAGAACATGCCCAGACTAGAGGTTAGGAGTGGAGGTGCTCTGGTGAACCTGGAGACCATTAGCCAGACCCAGAAAGCATCACTGAAGAGGAAAGGGGAGGAAAGATCTTGCCTTAGGAGGTAGAGATGAAGGAGGGGACTGGGCAGGACAGTTGCAAAGGCAGAAGCGGAGGAAGTTGTCTTCTGGGTTGGTTCTGTGAGCCACGATCTGGGGAGAGACATCCAGGCTGGAATATACTTTGGGATTCTTTGCGTGAACACGATAGTTCCATCTGGGAAGAGAGAGTAGTAACAGAGGTGGGGAGTGAGTGTACAGAAGCAGTTAAGGACCCTGAGGATCACCACATGGTACTGCAGCTGGCTAGAGCAACTATGTATCTCTTTCCAACTCTTGTTCAGTGACTTCAAATCGAAAAGCAGTTTAAAATTGGTGGTGAGGGAGGAGGCGGTGGTGGGACAGTACATATGCCACAGAAAACTGGAAACTAACTGGAGCTTGTTTTCTAAGAGCTGGTTGATAAGCATTTACCACTGACCAAGGGTATCTAATTTTAAGGGAGGAGATAAAAGGCCAGTAAAAGAAAGGACAAAACAGCTTCAAAGATGTAGGAGCAGAATCAGAAGGGAATGGTTTTCTGAATCCAAGGCAGGAGAGACAGCCCAGAGGAAACGGCCTTCATGAGATGGAGCCAGTCGGGCTGAGCCACTCACCCTCTGGCTAGCATGTCCTGAGGCTTTGGTCACATGCTGCTGGTCCCATGCTGGAAGGGGAGGTGACCCTAGTGTGGGTTTCTGTGCCTATACCACCTGATCAGGCATCACCCATGGCCTCACCAGACTAGAGACAGCTTGGACTTTTTCTGACATTTCCTCTACACCCTTGGCACTTCACAAAATGAAGGCATCATCAGGAAGCTATTTCACAACAGCTGAATCCTCCTCTGACAGACAACATTTAGCCAGAGATGATAGAAAAACTTCATCCTTCCCCGAAGTGTAGACATGAGAGTAACATGGAGGAAGTAACAGCCTCTTTCACAGCTAGATTGCACTCAGACCCTGCTTATGCACCCACCATCCCCAGACTCACGACTCTCCAGGTTC
The DNA here is from genome assembly GCF_000754665.1 of Bison bison bison. NCBI lineage: Eukaryota > Metazoa > Chordata > Mammalia > Artiodactyla > Bovidae > Bison > Bison bison. Next base: position 3,782,676 of record NW_011494717.1, on the reverse strand, counting down.
TGGGAGCTTCTCGATTGTTCCCTGACTGCAGGGCCCATTCTCTGCAGAATGCTGGCAGGCAGCAGTAACATTATGTATCTGCTCCGTGCTCAGGCAAGAAACCATTATGTTCACGGATCATTATTGACATCCTGACATTTGTCACCTTCTTTCATAGCAGTTAAATCTTGCTTTATCTGTAAATGTCACCATGTCATTTATTCATGAAAGGGGTCACATTCCTGAAATAGCATGCCTCAGTTTAAAAGGGGAGCTTGCCTTTCTTCGCAGTAGGTAATCCTCAAACAAACTTTACTGCTGATAAGTGCTTTTTTATTGGAGTTTCTTGGCCTTAAATGACATCCTCAAATGTAGAATGCAGTTCTGTGTTTGTGGAAATAAAATCTGAATGCTGAACAAGAGAAGATTGTTGAGATTAGAAAAAAAAAATGAAGGTTTTTCTGTTGCTACCATATGTAGTAAGTTGGATATAAACAGATTTGAATTTTTTTGAGAGTAAGCCATGATTTTAATAAGATTGTTATGCTTCTGGAAACACGCCTGTGGCCTTTTTGAATCATTTATGCTTCAGATACCTCAATAAGATCAGGGGCTTTTGAACCTTCCTGGGGTGATCCCTTAGCTGGGGACACTGGAGGAAAGAGCCCAGCACACGTGATGTGCTCATTCCTCCCACCCCTAGATCCCAAGGACACTGGTGGAGAGATGATTAGCTCTGGAACTTAAGCTGGCAGGAAGAAATTTCTTCTTTACAAAGCTTGCTCAAAGTTCACTTTAAGGAAACTATACAATTTATCATTCAAACCCAGACACTTTTTTGAGAGGGAGAAGTGGCACTAAAAATAATTAACAGGTATTAATTGATCTACAACTACCGTGAAATCAAACAGGGCATATGGCCAGCCAAACTTTAAGGCTTTGTCAACTGTCTCGTTGAAGAGGTTTACATCCACCAGCTGCTAACTAACCATTATCCAGAAGAAGCTGTTCTCCCTGCATGTGAGGTCCTGCAGCTATCTGCCTCCAACTCAGTTTTCTAACCCAATAGTTCTAAAAGTGTGGTCCACAAATGGAAATGGCCGGAAAAGGGTGTTCAAAAACCAGATGCCCGGCATCTGCTTCAAGCTACTAAATCAGAATCTCCAAGAATGTGGATCATGTACCTGTATGTTAACAACACCTCCCCGGTCCTAGAGGTGAAATGCACACTGAACTTAGAGAACCAATCACTCTGATCCAAATCTTTTGTTCTCCCCACCTACTCTGTGTTCTGGTCACACTGTGGTAATAGGAAGTGGGTGGGTAAATTCTACGCTTTTTGCCCAGAAAAGTAACTTTCAGATGGGGTGGGAGCTGAAAATAGATTCTCCATTGTGCACAAATACAGAGGCTGCGGCACTTCCCGCATAATGCCATTAAACATCAATCTACTCCCCCATGCGGAGTCATGTGTGTAGCCGTCTCACACCCACTAGGTGCAGATGACGTGCACGAATACTGTCTCGGAGGAGCTGGGAGATAAGAAAAGGGTTAGATGACATCAGGATCATCAAAAAAGGTGATCAAATGCAATTAAAATTGCTCACTGTTAGAAGAAAGGGCGAGGGAGGAAGACTTTCCCAGGCGCTAATGAGATCCTTTCTGAGTGTGATAGGGACTATGGCAACAAGTGTCACAGACCACAGCTGAACCTGCGTTCCCATCCATAAGCCCAGGCCAGGGTCACGGTCAAACAGATATCACTGCCTCAGACAATGTCCTCATTAGTTCACTACAGTCATTACTGCCGTGGCAACGGCAGAATGCCTTCATCCTGCTGATGGCCCTGAGAGGGACCAGGTGGGTGGCTGGCAACTCAAAGCAGCAAGGTAGACAGAGAATTAGAGCACAGTGGTGCTCTATTCGTGTGGTGCTTTCAGACGCATTTTCTCACCTCCCTCAGTTCACCCATAGGTGGAGCTGAGCCCAAAGCCGAGACGTGATCTACAGTCCCAGGTGCGGCTTCTCCCCCATTGCCCTCTGCCTCTGGGAGGAGCACTTGGCACCAGCACTACAGAGCATGTGTTAGGGCAGTATCTTCTGAAGTTCCCCGGGCCCCTATAAGGCTGAAACCCTCCCACCAAGACTGAGCATGGGCACTGGCCATCCTGTTGAACTCCAGCCTAGGCCAGTAGTCACTGAGGACCAATGGTGAGAGTCCAACAAAGAAACTGTCATGGGACCCGGAGGTGGTGATCGAGTGTCTACTTCAAGTCCATCTCAAAATCCGGACCTTTCCGTTTATAATTCTGTACTCCATCAAGGGAGTCCCTGTCTAACCTTCAAATGCCTCTGTTCTCAATGTTCCATTCTCATTTAACTAGACAAATTCACCCTCAAGTTCTCCCCATCTACCCCAAGACTGGCATTTCACTGAACTTCATATTAAAGAGAGAGTTCTGTTAAAGCTCCAGACTACTGTCAAAGAATATTAGGCCAGGTCTACCCAGCACCCCAGAACTTTTCATATGGGTTCCCATCAGCTCTCTCCCCTCAGCCACCTCAAGAGCCCTGCCCAGAGCTGGATACTGCGTGGGCGGGGAGTCAGGACACAGTTCCTGGTCTAGTGGAAGTTTCAGACCAGCTGAGAAGACAGAGAGGGTCAAGGAAGGGGGCAAATCTACACCAGTCAGACCATCTGACACCAGTTCTTCTGAGCTTCGGGCCTCTTAAGGACTATGTGAATTATTTGGAGGAAGTTCCTTACCTCCTTGATACTTAGTTTCCTAATAGATGGAGAGCATACCGATCTTATGAGATTCACTGTAAAACTGACCCAGGAGATGTATTTCTAGCTCTTTACACAGGGACACCCAGTAGGGATACACATTAATACCCTTCCTTCTGGCCTAAAAGTTAAATATAAATACGGTCATCAGCTCTGAGTTGGGAGTAAAATTTTACTAACTGCAAACAGGCTCATCCTCTCACTTGTTCAGTGCCTGTGAGAGAGTAGATTAACCTACAAATGCCTCAGGTTCCTCATCTGTGGACTGTAATTGCTGTCCCTCCAGCTACCTAGCTCCAGTTATCATCGAAAGAAAAGCACAAGGCACGTTTTAGAATGGCTGGGAACTGGCTGGGAGACAGTTTTCAGAGAGGTGCAGGGTGGGGCTCTATTATGACCACTGGGATTGAAAAGACAGCTCTATTTTCTACTCTGTCTTTCTGTTAAATTGAACTTCAGCCCTGGAAATTAATATCCCCACTGCATTTTAGTGAGGTGGCTCTATTTTTACAAGCGCCGCAGAATCAAGCCCTGATCTGTTATGCTGTGACCTTTCTCCGGGCTCTGCATCAGGGAATCATAATTCAGGGCCGGCCTCAGCTTTGGAAACCTCCATAGGCCTTTTATGACATGAGTGCTATTGAATATTCTATAAAATCTCCTTGGAAAACTGGCCCACATTTCTTTATAATCTCCCCAGACTGTTTCTGAAGTCCCTCTATAGATTTTTTACTCTAAAAATCCATAGTGTTTCTTAATAAGGATCTGGGCCTCTCCTAAGGGATTGTGGAGAGGATAAGGCTGGATCGGGTCCCGGGGGGAGGCCGAGGCGGGGCAACTGAAGCGATTCTGTTAATATTAAGCCCCTGGATGAGGATTCTGAGCTTAGGAGCCTGTCAGCAGGATACAGCCACTTCCAGTAGATGGACATGAAGGGAGGAATTGAGAAGTTGAGCCATATCCACCTCCCATCTCCACTGGATCCCACGTCCTCCTAACCTTGAGAAGGCGAGGTCCGTGTATAGGAATCAAAGCCCCTACACCTTCTCAGATGCCCTCAACTGTCTCTTTCTTTCTCTTGATCAAACACCACCTGTGCCAAGCTGTCCCCTTGCTTCTGCATTTGTATGAAGTACAATGTCACGGGGCATGACATCTGGCTTTCTGAGCATTTTCTAGGGAACAGATCACACAATCTGAAAGTGCAATTCTGTCAGCTCCCTCTGGATGCAACCTTGACTAAAGAGAAATAAAAATGGAAGGAAACTGGGCAAACAAATGCCCCTTTCCTCTTCAATGTTAATGGCTTCAAAAAGTGGTTGTTGTTGTTTTTTTTTCTTTGCAAACCTTCGCAAGAAGTCCAGGGTGCAAGGAAACATACCTATGAGGACCCAGTGCATCTCTAACACACTCGGCAGAAGCCTCCAACAGCACAGCAACACATAGCATGGCACTGCTGTGCATCTTTGCTTGCCCCACTTCCCCCTTTCTGCCTGTGCTCTCAACACCTCCATCTTGCAACTCCCAAACAAATGGTTAGTACCTTAATTCCACTGACACTGCTTTCACAAGGACCTGGGCTAAAGTACATGGCTTTACCAAGTGTGAAGGTCAAGCAAGTTGTGATAGGCCCCATCAGAGCCAGAATGTGATCCTGGGGGATAGAACTTCTACATGACTTATCTCTGTGCCACATTACACTGCTTTTGCTTAGCACAGGATTTGGCACATGGTATGTATTCCACAAGGACCTGAAATATATGGCATCAAATTGAGTATATGAGAACCAGAAAAAAAGCCTGAACACCGCCCCCACCTGCCCCCCAAAAAATGTTTTCTTCCAAGGTGAATGAGTTAGGAGACTCTGAGCTCCTGCCAGCACCACCTGGTAAAATAGGGGCACTTCCAAGAAGTCTTGAAAAGGGTCAAGCATCATATACTACCCTGGATTAGTCAGGGCTTTCCAGAGAAACAGAACCAAAAAGAATTCAGAGAGAGAGGATAGAGAAAGAGAGAGAGAGAGAGAGAGAGTGAGTGATTTACTATGAGGAATTGCCTCACATGATTATGGAGGCTAAGTCCCACATTCTGCCATCTGCAAGCAAGAGACCCAGGAAAGTCAGTTGTGTAAGGCAGTCTGCATGTGAGGATCTGAGAACCAGCGAAACTGACAGCATAAACCCCAGTGTGAGGGAGGGAAGGACTGATGCCCCGGTTCCTGCAGTCAGAGAGGAGGGGCTGAAACCTCCCTTCCTCCACAGTGTCTTTTGCTGACTCACTGAAATTCTAACAACTCCACTCCACTTGGAGCACAGATGGAAACCCAGCAACATTAAGAAGGCCTCTGGATCTAAAAAACAAGGAATTCAAAAGCCTGGACTCTAAAGAAGAGGTAGTACCACCTCACTAATTCCCTGTGGACTAAAAATCAGGTTTAAAGATAAAGATGTCTCATGCAGTTTTCCTGGTCCCAGAGTTCAAGAGGGCAGTGACAAGCATTATCACTAAAAGGAACAGCACTTAGAAATTAGAGCCAACAGAGACACTTTAGGACAGAAGCTGAAAATGGATGCAGTTTCATGCCAGAATGTGTCACTGTTACATCCCTAGTTGAAAATGGATATTACTAAAGGCCAAGATAATTTAGAGGTATGGAGGGACTAAGCCATGAAACAGCTTCATTTTACAGATAGGAAAACTGAGGCTCAGGGAGGCTGGAAAACTGAAAATCGAGCCGAAGTGTTCTCATACAAAGCCCACCATGCCCACTTCTTCCTCCAGATGAGCCACCCAAGGTGAAATGGTGACTACAGCTTTAAGGAGGAAAGGCAGATGACAATTTGTCTCTTCCAGAAAGTTTCAGAAAATATAGGCATCTAACCAAGGAGACTTGAGAGATCTGGAGAACACTTTTGTAGGGCAGCTCCTTCCCCAAGGACACAAGCCAAGCAGGGGTCTTGATACCTGTGGGAAAGAGGGGCAGAGCTCCAGCTGTGCAAAAGCCAGAGAGCTGCCCCAGTGCTGCTAGTGAACTCAGCCAGCAGCAGCAGGTCTGTCTGCTAAGATCTGGCCTCCCATCTCTGGAGACCTAAAGAACTAAAACTCGCGTATGGCCAGAGGCAGGGAAATCACCCAGCAAGCCTTGGGCACGCTACTGGATTTGGGCAGCTCCTCCGCTGAATTTTAATGAAGTAATTAAGAGCTAGATAATAGAGCTGGGGCTCTGCAGAGCAACACTCATGGCCCTAACCTCTTTGATATGTTCCTGCATCAGGAAGCAACTCTATCACTAAACGGCTTCATTAATATTCCAGCCAGCTCTCTGGCTCTTAAAGTGATCTACGCCAAAGTTTGTTAGTCTTTTAAATTACCTGATGAAGTCCCTTGGAAAAAAAAAAGAATGAATACATTCTGGGGAAAGAACAACATCACAGCGGGTGCTAGAAGAAGGCCTGTATCCAGACCAGTTAGGCTTGTTCATATTTTCTCTAGTCTGGGTTATGAACAGAAATAATGATGGGACCACTTCATCCATTCTGATGGGGGACATGGCTTAGGGCATGGCAGCCAGGGGAGCTGGAAGCCTGTCTTCGCCTGGGATGCCTCTGCCACTTGGCAGATACCTGGACTATTGGACAACACAGCTATTAACTCCTTGACCCAAAATAAAGAAGCTGAATGCTTGGGCTCCATATGGCCAGAGGGATTTCTTCAGAGAAACCTACTCTTCTGCCCCAGAGGTTTATCTTTGTCACTTAAGGTGTGGGAACAGAGAAAAGCTGGGTCTCACCTGTGTGTTCTCTCCTCTTCTTTGCCTTCTTGGTCCTCAAGGCCCATTTGACACCTCACCTTCCTGAGTCCTTTCCTGTATAACCCTAGAAGCTTAGAGCTGGGACCTCAGTGTTTAATTTACCCCAGTCCCTCTCCTGTATTACCACTTTAAAGAATCCCTGATAAAGAAGATCCAGATTCTGTTGGAAAGATTCCAAGGACAAGGAGCTTGCTTTCAGAAGTTCAGTGTCAAGCACTTCTTGTCATAAAAATATACTTCCACTGAGAAGGAATCTGTTTCCTGACGACTTCAATGACTTAGAAATAGGTGTTTGGTGTAGCCAAAAGGGGCTTCCCTGATGGCCCAGTTTGTAAAGAATCGCCTGCAATGCAGGAGACCCCTATTCAATTCCTGGGTCAGGAAGATCCGCTGGAGAAGGGATAGGCTACCAACTCCAGTATCCCTGGGCTTCCCTTGTGGCACAGCTGGTAAAGAATCCACCTGCAATATGGTCAAAAGGAGGAAGCAAAAGGGGGCTTATGGTGACTGTACAGTTCTGCATCTTGACTACGGTGGTAGTTACATGAAGCTATGCATGGATCTACACACACACATGTAAGTGAATGCAAAACTGGTAAAATCTGGGGACTTCCCTGGCAGTCCAGTGGTTAGGACTCCATGCTTTAACTGCCGAGGGTGTGGGTTCAGAACCTGACCATGTTGGCACCCTGATCTCAGACTTTACAGGCTTCAGAACTGTGAGGAATAAATACCTGTTGCTTATGCTACCCAGTTTATGATATTCTACGATAGCAGCTAGGACTAAGACAGAAAACATTTCTAGGTGTATTCTCTAGCAAGTTTCAGAGAACAAAAGCTACCACCCAACAGTCTTCACAGCCTCAGGGCACTCCTAAATTTTCTCCTGGAGTTGGCCTTGCCCTGGGTGGGCTAGGTCTGCCCTTCTCACGGCCTTTTCTCTGATTTGCATCTTCGATGCTCTTTCAGACTTCGATGCAGGATACAGGATGCTTGGGGCTGGTGCACTGGGATGACCCAGAGGGATGGTATGGGGAGGGAGGTGGGAGGGGGGTTCAGGATTGGGAACACGTGTACATCCGTGGCAGATTCATGTTGATGTATGGCAAAACCAATACAATATTGTAAAGTAATAAGCCTCCAATTAAAATAAATAAATTAAATTTTTTTTTTAAAAAAGCCTTGTTTTGAGAAATAAGCCCTCTCTAACCTGGTTATACTTCAATTTATTCCAATAAGATCTAACACATCAACCCTTTACTCTGAAGAGGGCACAAAGTTAAGTATTAGGAGCAGAACACAGACAAACCATGCCCATACTGTGCTCTCTTCAGTCTCCTCCAGGAGAAAAGACAATCGATCATTCTAGTTCAGAAAATGTCAAGTCTTTCTCCAAAGAGCTTACATTAACCAGTCTGTAGCCATTAGATTCTCCTGCTGATCCTTCTTTACTAGAGAATCCATGTGTCCGTGCATTAATTAATTATTGTTTCAAGACAATGCTGCATAACAAACAATCCCAAATCTCACTGGCTTATAACAACAAACATTAATTTGTCTCCTTCATTGGTTTACCAGTAGGCTGGGATTCAACTGATCTCAACTGTGCTCTGCTAGGCTTGAATCTGGACTAAGGATAGAGTTCAGGTATGTTCTAAGTATCATATCATTCTCTGTGGACCAGACCTATCCAGAGCATTTATTCCATGGCAGAAATACAAGAGGCTAAGCCAAATAACCCAAGCACATTCATCGGATCAGATCAGATCGGATCAGTCGCTCAGTCCTGTCCGACTCTTTGCGACCCCATGAATCGCAGCATGCCAGGCCTCCCTGTCCATCACCAACTCCCGGAGTTCACCCAGACCCACGTCCATTGAGTCAGTGATGCCATCCAGCCATCTCATCCTCTGTCGTCCCCTTCTCCTCCTGCCCCCAATCCCTCCCAGCATCAGAGTCTTTTCTGATGAGTCAACTCTTTGCATGAGGTGGCCAAAGTACTGGAGTTTCAGATTCAGCATCATTTCTTCCAAAGAAATCCCAGGGCTGATCTCCTTCAGAATGCACTGGTTGGATCCCCTTGCAGTCCAAGGGACTCTCAAGAGTCTTCTCCAACACCACAGTTCAAAAGCATCAATTCTTCGGCGCTCAGCCTTCTTCACAGTCCAACTCTCACATCCATACATGACCACAGGAAAAACTATAGCCTTGACTAGACGGACCTTTGTTGGCAAGGTAATGTCTCTGCTTTTGAATATGCTATCTAGGTTGGTCATAACTTTCCTTCCAAGGAGTAAGCGTCTTTTAATTTCATGGCTGCAGTCACCATCTGCAGTGAGTTTGGAGCCCAGAAAAATAGTCTGACACTGTTTCCACTGTTCCCCCATCTATTTCCCATGAAGTGATGGGACCGGATGCCATCATCTTCGTTTTCTGAATGTTGAGCTTTAAGCCAACTTTTTCACTCTCCACTTTCACTTTCATCAAGAGGCTTTTTAGTTCCTCTTCACTTTCTGCCATAAGGGTGGTGTCATCTGCATATCTGAGGTGATTGATATTTCTCCCGGCAATCTTGATTCCAGCTTGTGTTTCTTCCAGTCCAGCGTTTCTCATGATGTACTCTGCATGGGTGACAATATACAGCCTTGACGAACTCCTTTTCCTATTTGGAACCAGTCTGTTGTTCCATGTCCAGTTCTAAGTGTTGTTTCCTGACCTGCATACAAATTTCTCAAGAGGCAGATCAGGTGGTCTGGCATTCCCATCTCTTTCAGAATTTTCCACAGTTTATTGTGATCCACACTGTCAAAGGCTTTGGCATAGTCAATAAAGCAGAAATAGATGTTTTTCTGGAACTCTCTTGCTTTTTCCATGATCCAGCAGATGTTGGCAATTTGATCTCTGGTTCCTCTGCCTTTTCCAAAACCAGCTTGAACATCAGGAAGTTC
>NW_011494717.1:3772689-3773050 GCF_000754665.1 Bison bison bison | reverse complement strand
CTTTACTAGCATGTGAGATGAGTGCAGTTGTGCGGTAGTTTGAGCATTCTTTGGCATTGCCTTTCTTTGGGATTGGAATGAAAACTGACCTTTTCCAGTCCTGTGGCCACTGCTGAGTTTTCCAAATTTGCTGGCATATTGAGTGCAGCACTTTCACAGCATCATCTTTCAGGATTTGGAATAGCTCAACTGGAATTCCATCACCTCCACGAGTTTTGTTCGTAGTGATGCTTTCTAAGGCCCACTTGACTTCACATTCCAGCATGTCTGGCTCTAGGTCAGTGATCACACCATCGTGATTATCTGGGTCGTGAAGATCTTTTTTGTACAGTTCTTCTGTGTATTCTTGCCATCTCTTCTT
>NW_011494717.1:3759407-3772589 GCF_000754665.1 Bison bison bison | reverse complement strand
TTTGCATTGATCTCTGAAGAAGGCTTTCTCATCTCTTCTTGCTATTCTTTGGAACTCTGCATTCAGATGTTTATATCTTTCCTTTTCTCCTTTGCTTTTGGCTTCTCTTCTTTTCACAGCTATTTGTAAGGCCTCCCCAGACAGCCATTTTGCTTTTTTGCATTTCTTTTCCATTGGGATGGTCTTGATCCCTGTCTCCTGTACAATGTCACGAACCTCATTCCATAGTTCATCAGGCACTCTATCTATCAGATCTAGGCCCTTAAATCTATTTCTCACTTCCACTGTATAATCAAAAGGGATTTGATTTAGGTCATACCTGAATGGTCTAGTGGTTTTCCCTACTTTCTTCAATTTAAATCTGAATTTGGCAATAAGGAGTTCATGCTCTGAGCCACAGTCAGCTCCTGGTTTTGTTTTTGCTGACTGTATAGAGCTTCTCCATCTTTGGCTGCAAAGAATATAATCAATCTGATTTCAGTGTTGACCATCTGGTGATGTCCATGTGTAGAGTCTTCTCTTGTGTTGTTGGAAGAGGGTGTTTGTTATGACCACTGCATTTTCTTGGCAAAACTCTATTAGTCTTTGCCCTGCTTCATTCCATATTCCAAGGCCAAATGTGCCTGTTACTCCAGGTGTTTCTTGACTTCCTACTTTTGCATTCCAATCCCCTATAATGAAAAGGACATCTGTTTTGGGTGTTAGTTCTAAAAGGTCTTATAGGTCTTCATAGAACCATTCAACTTCAGCTTCTTCAGTGTTACTGGTTGGGGCATAGACTTGGATTACTGTGATACTGAATGGTTTGCTTGGCAACGAACAGAGATCATTCTGTCGTTTTTGAGATTGCATCCAAGTACTGCATTTCGGACTCTTTTGTTGACCATGATGGCTACTCCATTTCTTCTGAGGGATTCCTGCCCGCAGTAGTAGATATAATGGTCATCTGAGTTAAATTCACCCATTCCAGTCCATTTCAGTTCGCTGATTCCTAGAATGTCGACATTCACTCTTGCCATCTCTTGTTTGACCACTTCCAATTTGCCTTGATTCATGGACCTGACATTCCAGGTTCCTATGCAATATTGCTCTTTACAGCATCAGACCTTGCTTCTATCACCAGTCACATCCACAGTTGGGTATTGCTTTTGCTTTGGCTCCATCCCTTCATTCTTTCTGGAGTTATTTCTCCAGTGATCTCCAGTAGCATATTGGGCACCTACTGACCTGGGGAGTTTCTCTTTCAGTATCCTATCACTTTGCCTTTTCATACTATTCATGGGGCTCTCAAGGCAAGAATACTAAAGTGGTTTGCCATTCCCTTCTCCAGTGGACCATATTCTGTCAGATGGCTTCACCATGACCCGCCCATTTTGGGTTGCCTCACGGGCATGGCTTAGTTTCATTGAGTTAGACAAGGCTGTGGTCCTAGTGTGATTGGATTGACTAGTTTTCTGTGAGTATGGTTTCAGTGTGTTTGCCCTCTGATGCCCTCTTGCAACGCCTACCGTCTTACTTGGGTTTCTCTTACCTTTGGCGTGGGGTTTCTCTTCACGGCTGCTCCAGCAAAGCGCAGCCATTGCTCCTTACCTTGGACGAGGGGTATCTCCTCACCTCCGCCCTTCCTGACCTTCAACATGGGATAACTCCTCTAGGCCCTCCTGCGCCCGCCTCTGCTTATGTCATATACACTAATTCTATTCGTTAAAGCCATGCTTAATATCAATTGGGGCTTATATTCTTGCTCTCAGGAAAAGAGCACCAAAGTTAGAGGGCAAAATTCATGAAGGTATCTCTATTACAGGGGAGGAAAAAAAGAGTAAAGATCAATAATCCATCTACCATTCAGTAATAACTAATTTACTCTTTGAGACAACTTCCCCAAACCTCAGATGCCCCTGCAGAGCAGGGTCTCTGGAGCCCAAGACATGAGACAGAATCAATCGGCCAATCAGTTACACTTCCCTTCCACTGCGGCTTAGCACAACAATGGCCCATTGTAACCAGTAAGCAGCTGTAGACACAAAGGGAAACATCCTTTATTGTGTCTCCCTGGCTTTGTTCCAGGCCCCAGTAGAACACAAACCAGAATCCCAAGCAGCCTTGGCACTGGACAAAGGTGAATCACCTCTGTAGCAAGTCCGCCAATCTCAGAGAATAAAGTATTGGAGTCAAATGTCCTGAGACCAGACCTCCCTGTCCATGTCCACCACTATCCTCAGAGGTTGTGGTATCCTGGTCCTCAGGAGCAACTGTAATCACCCAGTCACGATGATCAAAGTTTCATTAACTGCCTTTTTCAGAGGGGCTTACTACATGCCACATACTGTGCAAAATGTTCTATTTTGATATACTCTTCCAAAGACCCTGTGTGATGGGCATTAATCACCCCTCTTTATCAATGAGGTTCAAAAAGATATGATAATTTTCTCAAGGCTACATAACACAAGGCCGGGCAGCTGGTGGAAGTATAAATATAAATGAGACAGAGGTCATACGATGGACCCTAAGCTCTTCTGTTCAACAACATCCAAATGGTTAGTTCCAATTCTAGAGTCTCAGTTCTACCATTCATAAGTTACTGCCATGAAAACAATAAGAAGGCTACAGTGAATTAGCATTTGTTGTTTTAGTTGCTAGGTTGTGTCTGACTTCTTTGCAAACCTATGGACTACAGCCCGCCAGGCTCCTCTGTCCACGGGATTTCCCAGGCAAGAACACTGGAGGGGGTTACCATTTCCTTCTCCAGGGATCAAACTCGCATCTCTTGCATTGCCGTGGATTGCTTACCACTGCACCACCTGGGAAGCCAGTGAATTGGGGAAAAGCTTTGTGCAGAACTCCGTGTCCCTAGGAGAACAGACACAGGAATCTTTGGCCTGGGACTTCAAATCCTACCTTATCTCTTATGGTCTATCTTCAGAGCAGCATCTGTGAGCTACAACAAAGCTCAGTGACAAGTCTAGGGAGGAAAGCCTGGACCAGAAGGGGAGAAAAGTTCCCTTGTGTCAGGCTGTAAGTTTCCTTATCCTTAGTGGCTCAGTGTGGCTTCCCTAGACTCCATCCCACCAGGCTGTTCTATGGCAGGCTCAGGGAAAGAAGACTGCCCACCCTATGCTGTCTGATTTATAACTGCCTCTGGCCCACATGACTACTGCAGCAGGAGCTGCCTCAGTCACACTGCCACTGAGGGAGAAATACGCGGCCATTTCCCCAGTTATACCTACAAGCTCCCCAGCCAGGCTGTCTCTCTCCCTCAGAGCTTGGGGAGTCAACTCCCATAAGAAAATGGGGCTTAGAAGAGGGAGGGGGTTGACTGGATAGAATGGATAGAGCCCTGATCCTCTCTGAGGGTCTCCCTTCCAGTCGTTTCAGATTACTCAAATGGAGGCCCTACATCTATCATGTTCAGAATCCCTGTGTTCCTCTAGTAGTCAACCTCCAAGGGTACCTGGAGTAATAAAGCTATCATGAAGCCACTCTCTCTGTCCTGTGATGTTAGTCCTGTGACACCACGTTTTTAGCCAATGCTGAGGAAGGAGGCTGGTTGTTGATGAAGGTGAGAGGACAAACCTTCCTGAGAAGGAGGACCCAGAAAGTCCTCAGCAGACAAGGAAAACAAAAAGGCGAGCCAGATTCCAGACTATGTCAGGTCTGTATCCAGACAATGGGTCTCTCGTCTGAGCTCATTCCATATTCTGTTACCATCTAGAAAGATAGACATGTGTAAGAGGAAGAAAGGGAACTGAGCCCAGCCAGGAGGGGTTCTCCTGGACAAAGGGCTGCAACTACAGCTGCCCAGTACCCATGTAACTGAGGAAGATGTTGGGGGAAGCCGAGGCTCCTGTGTAACTCCTCCTTTGGTGTGTCTTCTGTGATAAAATGTGATTTAGGCCAGAAAGAGCCCCTGAAGATTCCTTCTTCACAAAGTCATCATAATAGGTTATTTGACTTTGGAAAACAAAACAAAACGAAAAAAGAGACAAGAACACTTGACCCAAACTTTCTGGAACAGTGAACAGTTCTTTCTATCAGCATTCTGGCTGATATTCTTCTTAATAAGTTTGAAAAAGAAAGGCATTTTGGCGGTCTTTTTCACGCCATGTGCTTCTTCAGCTCCAGAAAACCTTGGCTGGTGCAGTGCCCCTACCTGGGGCTCCAACAGCTAAGGCTCTCCACAGCACAGCTCACATCATGCCATGCTGTTATTGCCCTTTGCTCCCTGCCCTTCAAGGAAAGAACATTTTCAACTTTGTACATTCTGGCTGATGGGAGTTCATTAGGTTTATTGAATAATAAATACATAGAGTTCCACTTTCTCTGATGTTCCTACATGCCTCCCTACCCTGCTACGTGCGCTCAGAGATTTCTTCTTCTTTCAATTTTGGGACTCAGAAGCTATGTAGCCTGGCACTGGGCTCAGATCTAGTCCTCACAGATGGAGGGTTCAGCAACTCAAACCAGGGTCCAGACTGAGAAAGTCTCTGTGCCCCAAACCCTAGCACCTCCAACAGAGGAGGACTCACAGGTGTGCAGCTGGTGGTGGTGGTGTAATTTCATGCCCACCAGCTCTCCAGCTCACCTGAGAATGCTGAGCACCAAGGTCAAGATCACAAATATTGTCTCCTGCTCTGAGTCAAAGGGGCACAAGGTCCCTAGCAATGCTCTAATTCTGCCCTTTCCATCTCTCTGCCAGTGACTCCTGGGGAAGGGCACAGTGTCCACAATGTATGGAAGTCAGGGAGAAGGAATGGTGAGTATTGGTGACAGAGTCAATTCCTGCTCTCCAGGAAAGGAAGCTGCAGTGCCTAGGAGACCAGAGAGCTCTCATGAACCATAAGGTACAGTGGCCCCCACTCCCCCTCACCTCTACCTCCCAGATCACAGCGTACCTCAAGCTGCTGTGCACAAGCTTCTGAGTCAGAAGAGCTCACTGACTTCTCCCTGGAAGGCACAAAGGCCTAGAGGGAACTGGAGGGAAAGTAATGCCTCATAATATTATCTAACTAACATTCTAAGGGTCCCAATGTCAGGAACCCAGAAAAGTACCTACCCTTGCATACACACACAAAGCCTCCTCTTTTTGGAATCGGTTCATCAGCAGGTGTTCTCTGTCAACTAAATAAAGCAGATGGAGACCCTGAGCAACAGTCCCAGCCTTCACAGAGTACCCTATTTGGATGGGGTGGCAGGACTCACACAGAAGCAGCTGAGGACACCATACTGTGGACAAACAGACTCTACAGGTAACACAGGCCTTCAGAGCAGCAGGAGCTCATATGAGGAAGGGAGGTCACTGTGACTACAAGTTCCTGAAGGGGACGAAGCCTGAGCTGGCTCCCAAACGAGAGAGACATCAATTCAAGCAGAGAGAAGGCTCGGAGAATTTTAAGTTGAAACACCACATAAAAGCACGGATTTTGTGGTAAGATATGCAAACTGTACAATTTCAGCAATGGCACAATGGGCCATTCAATCCCATTGTATAAAATGATGCTGTCTTCTTAGGCTTGATATTAGTTTAAAATAAAATAAAACCATTTCCCGCTTGATTACAGTTAGAATCAGAGAAGGATTTTCGGTCTGACCCTCAGTAGTGTTTAAAATAGTGGAAAAGAGCAGATAAGGCATTGAATAAAATAAATGTTTCTGATCTCAATCCAGTTACTGCTGAATGCAGCAGCGGATTGGAAAGGTAGGTCGCCTCTGGCATTCTCAGCCATAAGAAATTTAACGATGGATGAAAATGGATAAAATCAAGATGCTCTGATAGAATGGGAGGCTTCAATATCTCAGAAAATTAGGATCCTTGTAACCAATTTTACAATGGCTGGATTATAGCTAAATAGGATTTTAAGTCTATTGTAAATGAAAGGAAATCTAATATAACTGGGCCACATCATTTTTACTGAAATGCGATAAATGCTAATTTCCTTGCTGGGCACCAGTGACTTGGCTTGTGATAGCGGTTTGTAAGGTGCTCAAGTCTGACCAATCTCAAATTGGCCTTTTCTAGTTCTGAGGTTGAGCTTCGAATTGCCGGGGTGGGGGGGAGGAGGGCGGGGTTGGGGATAGTTAAGGGAAGCAATCAAGGTTTTACCTGCTTGGCTCCACAGCCTCATCACCATGTGTCCAAGATCACTTTTGAGAACCACCCTCTTTACCAACAGGAGCCTGACCAGAGCTACAAGACAGTATCACAAACACCTGATTTTAACAATTCTCCCTCTTTGTTTTTTAATTATCCCTGTCTATGTTCAAAGCAAAGTACAAACTATCCTCCAAAAAGTGCAAAGGCATTACTTTCACAAACACAAAAGCCGAGAGAGAATGGCAGACGGCGAGCAGTGAGCACGGCTGGTGCCCAAGATACCAGCTAAAAAGCAATGGCATGTGTGTGTGTTACTGAAATGCCCCCAAGCATTCCAATTCTGGAGTCTTTCTTTCCTTCAGAATTCAAATAAAATCACTGGAGTCCCTGCTTAGTTTCTCGACCACACAGTTCTCTGGGAACATAAACACACGGTTGCTGCTTGTCCCCAAGGCCACCGCAAACCATGACAGACGCTAGACTGTAGTACTTAACTGACTTTCCCAAACACTTGAGGATGTCATGATAAACTACAATACTGAAAAAGGAAACTGAAAACTTGAGTTCTCCTAAAATCTACAAGCCATAACACACTGCACACCTTTACTGACTCTGTCCCTCCTTAGCCCTGGCTGTGTTAATAGGGTCTATCCCAGGTTTTAGCAGTTCCTTCTACTGACTTGTCTTGCCAATCTCCCCAGTGACCATCCCCTAAACCATCTAATAATGTTATTTATGTTCATAAGTATAGCTAATATTTACCTAGCATTTACATATGACATTGTTTAGGCCCTTTATCTGCATTAATTCATTCAGTTCTTCTAATAGTCTTAGTAAATGGGTTATATTATATTCATATTTTATAGATAGGTAAGTTAAAGCACAAATAGATTGATTACCCAAAGTTTAGAGAACTGCTATGTGGTAGAGGTTATGATTCAAACCCAGAAGGCTAACTCTAGAGATATTGATCTGAACTTTCATACTCTGCATATCCAAAGAATTATCTCTAAACAAAAGGAAGACCTGGATCATCCTAGTATATAAGGCAGTTTAGTGGTTAACCTTATGTGTCAACTCAGCTAGGCTATGGTGCCCAGTTGTTTGGTTAAACAGAAGTCCAGATGTCTCCATAAAGACATTCTTTTAAAAATAGAGACCATAAGAAAATCATTAAATAAGTGAATGAGTAAATCAGAACTAAATGACTAAATAGTAATGAATGATTAAATTGATAAAACTAATAACTAAGTAAATAAATCATTGTACTCTTTACAATGTGGATGGGCCTCATCTAAGCACAGAGCCCTTAAGAACAAAAACTGAGTGTCCACAGAATAGAAGGAATTCTACCCAGGACCACAACAGAAACTGAGTTAAAATTACTTAAAATTTACTGAGAAAGTAGATGTTAATCATTCTCATCATAGGAAAAGAAAAAAAAAAAGGTATCCATTGAGGTGATAGACGTGTTGATTGTGGTATTTCACAATATATACATATGTCAAATCGTCAGATTTTACATTTTAAATGTACACAATTTGTCAATTATACCTCAGTGAGCTGTAAAAATAAATACAGATGTGAGAGAAAGGGAGTCAGGGGAGAAATTTTTTAAAAAGAGGACTGCAACACAGAAACCCTGCCCGAGCTTCCAGCCTACTGCCCTGTGGAACTAGGACTCAAGATCTGCAACATCAACTTTTATCTGAATTTGCAGCCCACCAACCTGCCCCACAAATTTCAGCCTTGCTAGACCCTACAATCAAATAAGCCAATTTTTAGAAGGCTACACATAGATCTATAGCTCTTGCCAGGCTTAGGTATTTCAAGACTTTAAAATCTTGTTTCTATAGGATGCCAATCCAAGCTTAATTTTTATGCTTGATTGCACTGAAAGAAACTTCCCAGACAGGATAGAGGCAGAAATAAAAAGGGTGAAGGAGAACCTTCCACAACCTTCCCCAGTGGAACTTTTACCAAATGAAGATGACCCATACTCCTTCCATCCAGGGAGAATTCTGGGCTGTAACCCTGTGGTCCACAAATGAGGGAACTTCTGCTGCATCCACAGGGGTTTTCTCAAGACATATGCAGCTCACACACTGCCCTCTGTGAAGGCATGTTAGTTCCTTCTCTTTTCTGGATGCTGTGTGCTAAGTTGCTTCAGTTGTGTCCAACTTCTTGCGACCCTATAGACTATAGCCCTCCAGGCTCCTCTGTCCATGGGATTCTCCATACAGGAATACTGGAGTGGGTTACTCTGCCCTCCTCCAGGGAATCTTCCTGACCCAGGGATTGAACCCACATCTCTGGACACTGCCATGACCTGAATGTTTAGGTCTCCCCAAATTCATATGTAGAAACCCTAATCCCTTAAGGTGATGAAAACAGTAGGTGAGACCTTTTGGGAGGTGATTAGGTCATGAGAGTAGAGCCCTCATGAATGAAATTAGCATTATAAGAGATGCCATAGGGCTCCCTAGCCCCTTCCCGCCATGTGAGGATACAATGAGAAGCCTGTGACCCCAAAAAGAGCTCTTATAAAACTCTGTTAGCACCCTTTTCTCGGATTTCTAGCTTCCAGAATTGTGAGAAGTTTTTGTGGTTTATAAGTCACCCCGTCTGTGCCATTTTGTCCTAACAATCCAAAGACAGTCACCAAGATCTCCTTATGCTTCGTGGCACTCACCACCTCCTGCCCAATGCCATTAGCCACATCACTTGGCTTCAACTCTGAGGCATGGGAATTGAAATCTGCTGACCAGAGTCCAGTTGTCTTCCCAAAAGAGGATAAATGTGCCACTCACATTTGGAAAACCTTGTCTTCACTCCCGGATTTTGTTAGTCCCTCACCTTTCCCCAGCTCACTCTACAGTTCTCACTCTCAGCCATCAAGGCCAAAGACACACACCTTCCCCTACTCTCCTACAGCATTCCCACTCACTCATTCCACTCCATCCCACTGGCCTTTGCGTTGTTTTTCAGGGAGTCAAGAAAGCTCTTTTCTGCCTGAGGACCTTTATAGCCACTAGTTTCCTCCTCCCAGAATGATTTTCTCAGAATGTTCTATGCCCCCCTTCTTCCTTCTGTTAAAACTTCAGTCCAGTTGTCACCTTCTCAGGCCTTCCCTATCTAAAGAACATCTCCCCCTATTCTCTTAGCCTGCTTCCGTTTTCTTTATAGCCCTTTGCCTAGGGAAAACTGAAATAGAATATATATATTTGTAAGTAAATAAATATATATGTATGTGTGCATGTTAATTGCCCACAGAACCCCATTGGGATGAAAGCTTCATAAGAGCAGCAGCTCACTTTCTCTTTTGCTCTCTCCTTTCTCCTCAAGATCTAAAGAAGTGCTTGGCATAGAGTAGCATATTCAGTTAAATAAACTTAATAGTAATTTAATATCATTTGAAGGGTTCATCTTTTTTTCTCTCCAAATAAGTGAACCAGTATTCTTATTATTTGCTACAATATAAACCATTACTTACCCACTGGTTTTGTACTGCTGACTTTATCATTTGCCAAGTTCTCATATTTTAGGTACTAGAAAAGTAGGTTGAAATTACCATTGGAGATATAAATAATATGAATAAAAATCATTATATCTAGTACCTTACATAGGCCTTTCTGCAATGTGCATATTTTTTAAAAGCTCCCTGTGTGATTCCTGTGTGTCCTCCTACCTTTACCCCTCATGAAGAACAACTGCTCTAGCTACTTAGCACCTCATGTGGGCTCAGCACTGGAAGATAAAGAAATGGTGTAAGGCATAGATTTTGCCCTGGAATCACTTACTGTCTCAGTAGGGAGACAAAACATGTACTGGAAACCATCAGAATATTAAGTACTAAATTTTCCAGGAAATTATACACATGGAAGAGCATTAAGATAAACACTGTAGGAGACAATCAGAAACAAAGAACAGCTTGGTTGCCCGTGAAGGATTCATTGTGACTATTAGACCTGATTTTTATACAGAAGAATAAATAAAATGGAATTCTGCTCTGTCCTTTTGGGAAGAAAGTTTAAATTGGCAGTTTTCTCCGCTTACCATCCACTTGCTGTCACTGTGGTTTTTTCCAGTTAGGTATCTGCACATGAAAAATGAACCACATTGATGGGACAAGCAGAAATTATGTAAGAGCTTCTAATTACTCATTTACTTAAAATTAAGTGGCTATAACACAACTGCCTGAGTTGAAGCACATGGTGGGTCTGTTACTCAATCCACCCCATATGGGTATGCTTGTGTGTGTGTGTGCAGCAGCCTCTATGTATTTATCTTCTTAAACTATACTACAATGAAGTACCAGACTCCCCATCCACAGGCTGGCCATGGAAACTCTGTCCCAAACAGAAGCTCTGAATAGTGTAGTGTTTCTTTTCCAGGTGCTTTAGGGGATTTCTATTTGAAAACCATGCAGCATTTCTAGCAGTAGAGACTTTCAAAAAACTTTGCAGTATATTTCTACACTCCTCCACTCCTTGGCAAATGTATGAGATCACTGAATTTGCATTTTGGTATTAGACTCATTTCTGGTTCTGTGTTTTTCTTCTTTTTTCCCCTCCTTTAAAAATACGTTACCTGCTTTAAGTCCATATTGAAACAAGGCATGAGCAAATAAACATCTATTAATTTTTAGCGTCTCCCAAGTGGTTCTTAGTGTGTGGGCTTGGGAACAGCAGCAGCAGCAGCACCTGAGGACTTGTTAAAATTGCACAACTCAAGCTCCACCTCAGACCTACTAAACTAGCAACTTTGGAAACAGGGCTCAATAATCTATAATTTAATCAGGATTTTCACTGATTCTGATGCAGGCTAAATGTGAGAATCACTGTCCAAAAAGATGACAAACTTACCAGTGCTGCTGGAATCATCAGAAGCCCTGAAAATGAGGATACCCAGGGCTTAATGGCTGGGTTAACCTTGGATAAGAATATTTGGTCAACTTAACACTTCTGAGAATTTCACCCTATCCTGTAACTTCCAATGATTATATGGCAAACAACTCCCCAGATATCCCTCAGTTCAGTTCAGTCACTCAGTCATGTCCAACTCTTTGCCACCCCAGGGAGTGCAGGACATCAGGCTTCCCTGTCCATCACCAACTCCCAGAGCTTACTCAAACTCATGTCCATTGACTCAATGATGCCATCCAACCATCTCATCCTCTGTTGTCCCCTTCTCCTCCTGCCTTCAGTTGTTTCCAGCATCAGAGTCTTTTCCAATGAGTCAGTTCTTTGCATCAGGTGGCCAAAGTATTGGGGTTTCAGTTTCAGCATCAGTCCTTCCAGTGAATATTCAGGACTGATTTCTTTTAGGATTGACTGGTTTGATCTCTTTGCAGTACAGGGGGCTCTCAAGAGTCTTCTCCAACACCACAGTTCAAAAGCATCAATTCTTTGGTGCTCAGCTTTCGTTATAATCCTTTTGAAGTCCTTTGCACAGGAATTTTGAAGGAGGTTGCCATTATCTTCATTACCTCCACAATAGTTTGGTCTCAGGTCAGCAACAGGGAGGGAACACAGCCCTGCCCATCAACAGAAAATTGGATTAAAGATTTTCTGAGCTATTTGCTAAAAGAAGAGAAGTGAAAAGCAAAGGAGAAAAGGACAGATATAAGCATCTGAATGCAGAGTTCCAAAGAATAGCAAGAAGAGATAAGAAAGCCTTCCTCAGCAATCAATGCAAAGAAATAGAGGAAAACAACAGAATGGGAAAGACTAGAAATCTCTTCAAGAAAATTAGAGATACCAAGGGAACATTTCATGCAAAGATGGGCTCGATAAAGGACAGAAATGGTATGGACCTAACAGAAGCAGAAGATATTAAGAAGAGGTGGCAAGAATACACAGAAGAACTGTACAAAAAAGATCTTCATGACCCAGATAATCACGATGGTGTGATCACTCATCTAGAATCAGACATTCTGGAATGTGAAGTCAAGTGGGCCTTAGAAAGCATCACTACGAACAAAGCTAGTGGAGGTGATGGAATTCCAGTTGAGCTATTCCAAATCCTGAAAGATGATGCTGTGAAAGTGCTGCACTCAATATGCCAGCAAATTTGGAAAACTCAGCAGTGGCCACAGGACTGGAAAAGGTTAGTTTTCATTCCAATCTCATAGAAAGGCAATGCCAAAGAATGCTCCAACGACCACACAATTGCACCCATCTCACATGCTAGTAAAGTAATGCTCAAAATTCTCCGAGCCAGGCTTCAGCATACATGAACTGTGAACTTCCAGATGTTCAAGCTGGTTTTAGAAAAGGCAGAGGAACCAGAGATCAAATTGCCAACATCTGCTGGATCATGGAAAAAGCAAGAGAGTTCCAGAAAAACATCTATTTCTGCTTTATTGACTATGCCAAAGCCTTTGACTGTGTGGATCACAATAAACTGGGGAAAATTCTGAAAGAGATGGGAATACCAGACCACCTGATCTGCCTCTTGAGAAACCTATATGCAGGTCAGGAAACAACACTTAGAACTGGACATGGAACAACA
The DNA here is from genome assembly GCF_000754665.1 of Bison bison bison. Lineage (NCBI taxonomy): Eukaryota > Metazoa > Chordata > Mammalia > Artiodactyla > Bovidae > Bison > Bison bison. Next base: position 3,759,985 of record NW_011494717.1, on the reverse strand, counting down.
GACTGGTTCCAAATAGGAAAAGGAATACGTCAAGGCTGTATATTGTCACCCTGCTTATTTAACATATATGCAGAGTACATCATGAGAAACGCTGGACTGCAAGAAGCACAAGCTGGAATCAAGATTGCCGGGAGAAATATCAATCACCTCAGATATGCAGATGACACCACCCTTATGGCAGAAAGTGAAGAGGAACTAAAAAGCCTCTTGATGAAAGTGAAAGTGGAGAGTGAAAAAGTTGGCTTAAAGCTCAACATTCAGAAAATGAAGATCATGGCATCTGGTCCCATTACTTCATGGGAAAGAGATGGGGAAACAGTGGAAACAGTGTCAGACTTTATTTTTTTGGGCTCCAAACTCACTGCAGATGGTGACTGCAGCCATGAAATTAAAAGACGCTTACTCCTTGGAAGGAAAGTTATGACCAACCTAGATGGCATATTCAAAAGCAGAGACATTACTTTGCCAACAAAGGTCCATCTAGTCAAGGCTATGGTTTTTCCTGTGGTCATGTATGGACGTGAGAGTTGGACTATGAAGAAGGCTGAGCGCCAAAGAATTGATGCTTTTGAACTGTG